>NC_059073.1:296574102-296874102 GCF_020497125.1 Mauremys mutica | reverse complement strand
ACGTACCGAAGGCGGCATGCGAGCTGATTTTCAGCGGCACTCACACTGCCCCGGTCCTGGCCACCGGTTGGGGGGGCTCTGCATTTTAATTTAATTTTAAAAGAAGCTTCTTAAACATTTTGAAAACCTTACTTTACATATAACAATAGTTTAGTTATATATTATAGACTTATAGAAAGAGACCTTCTGAAAACGTTAAAATGTATTACCGGCACGCGAAACCTTAAATTAGAGTGAATAAATGAAGACTTGGCACACCACTTCTGAAAGGTTGCTGACCCCTGTTCTAGACTGAGCACTGAGTACCATTAGGTAGATAGTAAGATTAACCTAAATAATCTATACAGAAGTCCCTGGAACCCCATAAGATTGAGTCCCCATAAGATTGAATCCAGGAACTATTGGAACTCATTTACAAAACTTTTCTTAAACATTACATGAATATATTGTCTCCTACTATAGAATTAGAATTTATAATCCCTATTCTATGATGAGATATCTTTGAGCTATAATTATCTTAATTAAAACTATCTTTAGTTTTTTTTCTCAAAGAATTTTATCAAAAAAATCTGATTTTTATCCACCCTGGAAAGCTAGCTAGATCGTTGGGCTCAACAGGTGGTGATCAATGGCTCAATGTCTAGCTGGCAGCCAGTATCAAGCAGAGTGCCCCAGGGGTTGGTCCAGAGGCCGGTTTTGTTCAACATCTTCATTAATGATCTGGATGATGGGATGGTTTACACTCTCAGCAAGTTTGCGGATGACATTATGCTGGGGGGAGAGGTAGATATGCTGGAGGGTAGGGATAAGGTCTAAAGTGACCTAGACAAATTGGAGGATTGGGCTAAAAGAAATCTGATGAAGTTGAACAAGGTCAAGTGCAGAGTCTTGCACTTAGGACGGAAGAAGCCTGTGCTACAGGCTGGGGACCGACTGGCTAAGCAGCAGTTTTCCAGAAAAGGACCTGGGGATTACAGTGGACGAGAAGCTGGATATGAATCAACAATGTGCCCTTGTTGCCAAAAAGGCTAACGGCATTTTGGGCTATATTAGTAATAGCATTGCCAGCAGATTGAGGGGAGTGATTATTCCCCTCTATTTGGCACTGGTGAGGCAACATCTGGAGTTTTGGGCCCTCCCCCCCCAATACAGAAAGGATGTGGACAAATTGGAGAGAGTCCAGCAGAGGGCAACGAAAATGATTAGGGGGCTGGAGCACATGACTTACGAGGAGAAGCTGAGGGAATTGGGCTTATTTAGTCTGCAGAAGAGAAGAGTGAAGGGGGATTTGATAGCAGTCTTCAAATACCTGAAGGGGGTTCCAAAGAGGATGGAGCTAGGCTGTTCTCAGTGGTGGCAGATGACAGAACAAGGAGCAATGGTCTCAAGTTGCAGTGGGGGAAGTCTAGGATATTAGGGAAAAAATATTTCACTAGGAGGGTAGTGAAGCACTGGAACGGGTTCCCTAGGGAGGTGGTGGAATCTCCTTCCTTAGAGGTTTTTAAGGTCAGGCTTGACAAAGCCCTGGCTGGGATGATTTAGTTGAGGTTGGTCCTGCTTGGAGCAGGAGGTTGGACTAGATACCTCCTGAGATCTCTTCCAACTCTAATCTTCTATAATTCTGTCTCATCAATGAGAAGTGTGATGGATGATCATATATATCTAGAAAGAGAAAATAGAAGCCACGTTTATAGGATGGGAGACTGTCCTGAGAAGTAATGACTCAGAAAAAGATATGAGGGTCGTGGCGGATAATCAGCTGAACATGAGCTCCCAGTGTGACTCTGTGGCCAAAAGAGCTAATGTGATCCTGGGATGCATTATCAGGGGTATCTCAAGTACAGGGAAATAGATGATCTTATTTCTGTATTTGGCACTGGTGAAACTTCTGCTGGAACACTGTCCTGTTCTGGTGCCCACAATTCAAGAAGTTGACAAATTGGATAGGGTTCAGAGAGGAGCCATGAGAGTGACAAAAAGATTAGAAAACATGCCTTGTAAAATAACGTTATCTATTTAGTTTAACAAAGAGAAGGTTAAGTGGTGACTTGATTAGTCTATAAATACCTACATGGGGGAACAAATATTTAGTAATGGGCTCTTCGGTGTAGTAGAGAAATGTCTAATGTGATCCAGTGGCTGAGAGTTGAATCTAGACAAATTCAAACTTGAAATAAGTGTAAATTTTTGACAGTCAGGGTAATTAACCCTTAGAACAATTTACCAAGGTGGTAGTTGATTCTCCATCACTGACCATTTTAAAACACAACTGGATGTTTTTCTAAAAGATCTGCTCTAGGCATTATTTTGAGGCAGTTCTATGGCCTGTTATACAGGAGATTGGTCTAAATTATGGTCCTTTCTGGCCTTAGAATCTATGAATCTCTGGCATGTTTGTCCATCTTGAACTTACAAACCTCCAGTGATGGAGATTCCACAGCCTATTCCAGAGTTCCTATCCCTTTATCATTAGAACGGTTTTCCTAATATCTAATCTAAATCTCCCTTGCTGTAGATTAAACCCATTACTTCTTGCCTTCAGTAAACATAGAGAACAATTGATCACAGTCCTCTTTATAACAGCCCTTAATAGTCTTCACGTATGTTATCAGTCCCCCCTCCCCCCCTCGGTCTTCTTTTCTCAAGACTAAACATGCCCATTTTTTTTAACCTTGTCTCGTAGGTCAGGTTTTCTTAGGGTGGTGTATTTCACCATGTTACTTTTCCAACAGATATCCGGGTACATTTTCCCCCATAATTACCTGGTTTTGTGTCTTGGAAATTTCTGTTTGTTCCAGAAATGTCTTATCCACTTCCCCTTCCTGATTTGGTGGTCTACAGGAGTGACATCATTGTAGGGGGTCCACTAGTCTCTCTTCTCCCCCTCCCCCCCCCCTTTTTTTTCCCTTTACCCAGACACTTTCAACTGGCCTGCCACTCACCTTCTGGACCTCAGAACAAGTGTGTATATTCCTGATGCAACACTTCCTCCCTTTTTCCCCTGCCTGTCCTTCCAAAATAAGCTATACCCCATACCACTATTTCAGTCATGAGACTTATCCCACCAAGTCTCTGATGTCAATTATGTCATAATTTAGCTTGTGTACTAATACTTTCAGTTCTTCCCATTTATTCCCCATACACCTTGCATTTGTGTATAGACTTCTAAGATGCTGAATAGATTCCCCCACTGATTTCCCTCTTATTGCTCCTTTGACCCTACTGTAACTTTCCATGTCCTCTCACCCTACCCTTGCCATCTAGCCCCTCTGTTAAGGTTGCCTTAATTATGCTTTCATCACCTGCCCCCTTTGAACCTTGTTTAAAGCTCTCCTCGCTAGGTTGGCAAGTCAGTGTGTGAAGATGCTTGTCATGTTGAGTTGCTTGTCCACTATGACCCCTAAATACTTTTCAGAGTGATTGCTTTTCAGGTATAGTGCTATTCTGTAGCACTGGCGTGCATCCCTTGTTCCTAGTTGAAGAACTTTGCATTTGACTGTATTAAAATGCATTTTGTTTGAATGGTCCCAGCTTACAAAGCACTCCACATGGCTGTATGTAACTGCCCAGAGCTCCTCATTACTTTCACTCTGCCAATCTTTGTCATCCACAGAACCCCACTAGAAACATCCCTATTTGATAATTCACCATTGATGACTACTTTTTGAGATCTGTTAGTTAGCCAGTTCTTAATCCATTTAATGTGTACCTTATTGATATTGTGTAATGCTAATTTTTTTGATCAATGGCATGGTACTAATTCAAAGGCTTTACAAAAATCAAGAATACTACTTCTACCCGGTTACTTTTGTCAGACAAACTTGTAATCTCATGTTTGTTTGTTTTTTAAAAAAAGGTATTATATTCCCCACCATTTTTTACTGATTTGAATCCTGTCAGCTTTTCCAGTTCCCCAGCTTTTAAAGATTTTTGAAAAACTAACATCAGTGGGCAAAAGATCATCTCAATCAGCTATTCTAGAACTCTCTATTGATTTTAAAAATATTTTAACCCTAGTAGAGATTTCTTAATATCCTCGGGTAGACTTTTTTATTTTAAGTGAATTTTATAATGTGGTATTACACCATTGTGGGTTCGACTCTGGTGGCTACAGTTTTAAGCTTAACAGAGTGAAAGTTACCTGTTCTACTTGCTTCAGATTTAGAGTCTCTAGGCACACACGAAGACCAAGGATAGTGACCACATAGACATTCACAAGTACAAGGTCTAGTCTGTCTTACATCTTTTATTAAAGGTACAGTTAAAAAGTTATGATTACCCAAGCATATAGTTATACTCACACCCTTAACAATACTGTTAGGGTCTGATGGGTGTTTCATGGATTGATCATCAGTAGAGGGATGGTTCCTGCTGGACTTTTCCTATGGGAATCTCAATTTACCTGCTCTGGGCACCCCCTTTTTATAATGTGATCCTGCCTGTTCCTACATTCTTCACATGTCCATAGAAGCGTCAACTCTCTTTTTCTTTATTGGTCTGATGTACCCTAAAAACTTAAGTGACCCTGTTTTCTATAGGCCAGGGGTCGGCAACCTCTGGCACGTGGCTCACCAGGGTAAGCACCCTGGTGGGCCGGGCCAGTTTGTTTACCTGCCGCGTCAGGAGGTTCAGCCGATCGTGGCTCCCACTGGCTGCGGTTCGCCGTCTTAGGCCAATGAGGGTGGCGGGAAGCTGTGGCCAGCACATCCCACACCACTTCCCGCTGCCCCCATTGGCCTGGGACGGCAAACCGCGGCCAGTGGGAGCCACAATCGGCCGAACCTCCCGATGCAGCAGGTAAACAAACTGGCCCGGTCCACCAGGGTACTTACCCTGGTGAGCCGTGTGCCAGAGGTTGCCGACCCCTGCTATAGGCTGTGTAGGTTCTCTTTATTCTCATTAGCTTTGACACACAACCTGTGTCCCATGGTTAAGGCACATGTTGACAACAGATGTGCCTTTACAGCATTTTTATGATTTAAAATTAATCTTCTGGCTAATTTTTCACAATATCACCATTTGGTACCTCTCTTCCCATCATCTCAGGGCATTGTGTTATTCCTTGGTCATTTATTTGTGTCAGCATTTCTTGTCTCCAAGGCCTAAAATAGCTAAGCTAAAATCTTGCAAGCCTCAGCCAACAGGTTCTTGTGTTTCAGCTTGTCTGTCTTGTATCTAATACATGATTCCCTCTAAGGGCATGTCTACACTTAACGGGGATTGATACTGCTCCAGTCAATGCACCAGGGGTCGATTTAGTGCAGGGGTTCTTAAGCTGGAGGTCGGGACCCCTTGTGGGTCACAAGGTTCTTACATGGGGGATCGTGAGCTGTCAGCCTGCACCCCAAGCCCCACTTTGGGGTCTCACTCAGAGGCTTGCTATGTGAAAGGGGTCACCAGTACAAAAGTTTGAGAATTGCTGATTTAACTACTGAAGACCCACTAAATCGACCCGCAGATTGCTCTCCTGTCAACTCTGGTGCTCCACCGGAACAAGAAGAGTAAGTTGACAGGAGAGTGTTGCTTGTCGATGCAGCGTGATGTAGGCACCGCAGTAAGTCCACTAAGCTACGTTAAATCCAGCTACGTTATTCACATAGCTGGAGTTGTGTAACTTAGGTCGACTTACCCCGGTATTGTAGACAAGGGCTAAATACTGATCAATCTTATACTTCTATAATCCTACAATGAATCCGTATGATATAACATATATGTATTCATATATACATCACACAATAAATGAAGAATAAACTAAAATCATTGGCTACACTTAGTACTAATGGACTAAAAAGTAGTTTATTCATGTGTTGTGACTACAGCCTGCTTTTTTTCCAAATATGATGCAGAAATATTTATTTAAGACTGCCTCTTCCTCATTAACAGTTTTACCATCTTCATCAAGTAATGGGCCTGCGCAATTGCTAGGATTTCTCTCATTCATGATATAGTTAGAAAAAGATTCCTCCTTATTGTTCTCAATTCTGCCAGTCATAAACTTATTTTTCCCTTGGTCTCGAGCTTCCCTTATCAATATACCAAAGTCTGTCTGCTTGGATGCTATGTAGTACTGATGCTTGCACTTCTAGCCCACAGATTATCATCCCCTGGATGGCCACCAATTTACACATCATAGACAAATCTCTTCTGTCTTTAGTGGGAATGAAAACCTGGCATGTTCAACACGGGTCACTGGGACTATTTGATTGTTGGCCATACCTACTATCTGGTGTAGCACGGTACCTAAACAGAAAGAAACAGGTCCATTAGTTGACAGGGTCCCTGTCTGAAGGCCAGTTGTAGGATCCTTCTTTCCTTCACCTCATGGTCCACGTGGACTAGATTTTTTTTTTTTTTTTTTTTTGGTGATGAGGCATCTTTTGCACTGCTTATTGGAACGGACCTGAGCGGCTACACTGCACTCTTCACTCCCACTTATTTTTGGATTATTCTTGGATCTGTCTGAGATGGACTTGGCGTCTGCTTTGTTTCCCATCCATATACTAAGACAGCCTGACCTTGCCTCGTTCTAGATCTGACATTTGGGTCACAGTACAAAGTGGTATGAACTTGTCTTGAGTTGCAGCCACTCTCTGGAATGGAGTTCTCTAATATTTATTTAGATGGAATGTATGGGCCTAAACAAGGTTTGGAGTGTGGTATACAGGGTCTCAGTCTGTTAATACGATGGAAAACACCATTAAGAATGCTTTTTAACCTTTTTATTAAAGATACTTTTAACTGTTTCTTTCTTTTCTGTATTTCAAATGTGAAGTAGCTGTGGTTTTCATTTTAACAGTATCCCTTGTTCCCTTTCCCGTTAGCTGGAGAAAGGGTTTTTAGAATGAAAAACACCTGCACACACGGCTACCTGTCTCTTTATTGGTATTATAGATGATATTCTCTTTTCCCCAAAAGGAGAGAGACTAAGTTAGTTGAAATGGGCTGCTGTTAAGGTCTAATCCCATTTCCTAGAGGGGAAAGAACCGAACGGCAAAGAGAGAACATGCAGCTTCTGTATCTGATGCTGATTCTCACTTTCAGCCACGCTACTGGAAAAACAGGGCACAGAACGTGGTCTTCTCAGCCCCTTCGAGACATGGCAAACTTGTACCAGTGTTGGGCTGTTTAGGACATTGCATTTAGCCACCTTTCTGGTTGCAGTGTTGGAAAAGATGCAGTCTTGGCCAGCTAAGCCACTCCTATTAGACAGAAGGCAAAAGGGGAGAGAGAGGAAAATAAAGTAGTAAGGTGGAAAAGAAAAAGGACACGTGGGGGGGGGGGTGTTTGGGATTCAACCCATGCCTGTGGGATTGGGAATGTCATCGGGGTCTCTCTCTTCACCCAGGAAATTTCTTGTTGTCATCATGACAACGGTCCATTGATATTACAGTGGATCCCAGGAGACGGAGGGCAGTCAGCAATTGTCATGGTAGCCCATCTGTTGTCCCTTAAAATTTCCTCCCAAAGTCTTTCCCTTTAAAAACCACAAAAGAGATTGATGGGTGAAATAGCCTGCCCTCTCATTATTTTGTCCGCCAAGTAGGTCTAATTTCCAACATATACTTGTAATTGATTTCCAGTCCCACAGCGCTCTTGCTTACCAGGCATATTAACATAGTCCCTGAGTTATATCAGTAGGCCTTTTTGTTTGGACTAATTGAGTCATCTAGCTTTAGCAGCTTTATATAGATTCCAAGGTCAGACGGGACTATTATGATCAGTTAGCCTGTCTTCCTGTATAACACAGGCCAGAGAACTTCCCCAGAATAATTCCTAGAGCAGAGATGTTTAGAAAAACATCCCATCTTGATTTAAAAATGGTCAGAGATGGAGAATCCACCCTCACCCTTGGTAAGATGTTCCAGTGGTTAATTACTCTGTTAGAATTATGGATTATTACAATTATTACTCTGTTAGTGTTATGGATTATTTCCAATCTGAATTTGTCTAGCTTCAACATTGGATTGTGTTATACTTTTATTATTAAATATTTGTTCCCCATGTGGTCACCCCTTAACCACCTTTTTGTTAAGCTAACACATTTGAGCTCCTTGGGTCTATCACTACGAGGCAGGTTTTCTAAATCTTTGATCATTCTCGTGGCTCTTCTCTGAACCCTCTTCAGTTTATCAACATCCTTCTTGAATTGTGGACACCAGAACTAGACACACAATTCCAGCAACGGTCACACCAGTGCCAAATACAGAGGTAAAATAACCTCTCTGCTCCTACTCGAGATTTCCCTGTTTATGCATCCCAGGATCGTACTAGCCATTTTGGCCACAGCATTGACTCGGTGCTCACATTCTGCCGATTATCCACCATCTCTTCCTCCCGCCCCAAGCCTTTTTCAGTCACTGCTTCCCAGGATAGAGAGTCCCCTATCCTGTAAGTATGACCTACATAATTTGTTCCTAAATGTATAGATGTACATTTAGCTATAGTAAAATGTGTATTATTTAGTTGTGCCCAGTTTACCAAGCAATCCAATACAGTTGATCTGAATCAGTGACCTGTCATCTTCATTATCACTCCCCCAGTTTTTGTGTCTTCTGCAAACTTTATCAGTGATGACTTTTGTCTTCTAGGTCATTGATTAAAATGTTAAATAGCATAGGGTAGAGAACAGTTTCCTGTGGAATCCTACTGGAAACACAGCCGCTTGATGATTCCTTTTTCAGTTACATGTTTGAGAGCTATCAGTTAGTCAGTTTTCATTAATTAAATGTGTGCCATGTTAATTTTATTATTCTAGTTTTCAATCAAATACTGTGTTACCAAGTCAAACTCATGCTTAATACAGAAAAGGCAAAAATTTCAATATTCTTGCTTCTCTTATCAATTTTCTACAGTTCCACACTTCTGTTTTATATTGATTTAGATCAGTTTCCCCTTTCTTCCGTTTTTTTTATAGCCGCCTTCATTTCCCCTCTAAACCACAGTTGGGTTTTAACCAGCTTGGCCACCTTTCTCGATTTGTGGCTTTTTGGGCATCTAGAAAGGTGTTTCCTAAATGATTCCCAATTATCGTTCAAATTTTTCCAATTAAATACGTCCAGCTGATTTGGCTCTTAATTCCACAAAGCTAAAAATAATTAACTTTCCCAGCTAGTCGTTCTAGTAGAAACATCCAGTCACTCTGAAACTGAGGGCATTATTTAGGGCTGTGGGTAGGATGTGGCTAACACCCCTATAATGACCTAAATTAATTCTGTACCTGATGGGACTTCAAGCATGAGCAGCATCTTTGACTGCTCCCTGTTCCTGCTTCAGAAATCTGGACCCTTGGTGCAGTGGTGGGGGAAGGGTTAGTCAAGGCAGGAGCCCACTGCAGCTGCCCTGCTGTGATGCAGAGGTGCTGCCCATGGAGAATTCAACTTCTAACATGCAGTACTCCATCCTGACTCTCATGGGAGGACCAGTCTCTGGGAACTGGTGCAGTCTGCGCCTGTGCAGAGCTGTAAGCAGTGTCTGTTTGACAGGTGAGCCCCATCCGGAACCTCTCTGATGGGCAGAAGTGCCGTGTGTGTTTCGCGTGGCTGGCCTGGCAGAATCCCCACATGCTCTTCCTGGACGAACCCACCAACCACTTGGATATAGAAACAATAGACGCTCTGGCAGATGCCATCAACGAGTTTGAGGGAGGAATGATGCTTGTCAGCCATGACTTCAGGCTCATCCAACAGGTAAGGGTGGGGGGGAGGGGTTCGTCAAGTGCTTTTCTCAGCCAGTAAATTGGGAGTGAGCGTCTGTCTCTATCAGACCCACTCTAGCTCAGCCAGATGTGATGGGCTGGATGCACAAATTCCTGGGTGAGATTCTGTGGCCTGTTATGCTGATCACCTAATTTGGCGTAATGGCTATGAATGTGCTTAGCTGAGTTAGTGAGCTGTTGGCAGCTGCAAAACCTTGCCTGCTTTGGCTGGACAAAAGGGGAGAAGGGAGCTTGGGCCCCCATGTGGGGTGGGGAGGGAATCCCCCACCTCGTGTTCTTCTGAGCAGAGCTGCTCTAAGGACCACCTTCCTATGTTTTCAGGTTGCCCAAGAGATCTGGGTCTGCGAGAAGCAGACAATCACAAAGTGGCAGGGTGACATCCTCGCTTACAAGGAACATCTCAAGTCAAAATTAGTGGATGAGGAGCCCCAGCTCACCAAAAAGACCCACAATGTGTGAGTGCTGGAGGGGTCGGTCAGGTGCTCTCCCTGGAGACTGACACAGTGGCCAGCCTGACCCACCCTCCTGCTGCCTGGAATCGGACTCTGCTGCTATCTCTGTGGTTCTGTTCTAGCATTGCTGCAACATTGCTTCTCCTCGACCCTCCCTGTATCTCTACATCTGGACAACCCCTTCCCTTCTATTCCGACTGCACTCAGGCAACTGTATCCACAGCTGGATGGTGTCTCATCCTACACCAGACCTTCTACTCCAATAGGCTGGAGTCATGGTGATGGCAGTAGGGAATCTGACTTGACATGATACAGAAGTGGAGACCCTAGCCCATCTTCTCACCCTTCACCCCCAACTTTCTGCTTCAGTTTAGAAACTTCACTTCAAACTCCTCAGGCCTTGGTTTGTTTTTTAATGATTATTTAACAGTGTAATTACCAGATCTGCCTGAGAATCCATCAGTCAATAAAGAGGGAAGAACAGTCTCCTGCTTTCCTTCCTCCTCCTGTGAGGTGCACTGGGCGTGAGAGCACGGAACCAGCTCTCAGCTAGTGCTGAGCTGATTGGGTTTTAGTGCATGACACCGGGCCCTATCGGCACCCTGTCCTGGACCTGGGGCAAATGCTGGAGTCTTTCCTACTGACACCAAATGTCCACTGTTAGTACAGGATAGTCTTCCAGTACAAATAAGTACAATTGGGTGACGAGGCAACTATGGGTAACTGAGCTGCAGAGGTACTGAGGTGAGTTGATACAATAGTACCATTCATTTCAGGAGTGCAATAAATAAGACATTAAATAAAAACAATAATTCTGTACTTTTCCAGGGCACTTGTGTGCCTTTATCTTCTTACTGACTTAGTTGAATGTGACATAATGCAGCTCTTTCAGCAATCAAGATCATGTATCTTGGACTGGGCAGTTCTCCCTTACTCATTGGGCCGAAAGGAAGCCAAAATCCACTCTTTGGTGTTCTCATTTTCTAGGAGGTTTTTAGAAGGGAATCGGTGCTTGTTTCTCCTCAGCCCATGCATCGAGGCTGTGCCAATTTCCAGAATAGGCTAATAATCCATATTCATGTACTTTACACCAAATCAAAGAAACTTGTCAGAAGTGAATCTTTACTTCTGCAAAGGCTACTTCCACAATAAACAGCTCAGAAGACAAATAACCTTCAAACCAAACAGCAAGAAGTTTGTAATCTTGTTTTTGTTAGAGGTAGCTGTCTTGGTATTTGACATATCAGAATGTCATATGGGGCTAAAAATGAGCACTGCACAAAATCACTTTGGCACGCTCTAAACTAAACTGGATAAGAGATTTCCAACTAGTAAATAGGGAATCATCTAGTGCAGTCCAGCATTGAGCTGTTCTCAACCAATGTTCTTCAATATCTTTATCAGTGATATAGAAGAAAATATAAAATCACAGTTTGCAAAATTTGCAAATGACAAAAATTTGTGGGGTGGTAAATAATGATGGGGGACAGGTCAGTTGTATAATGCTATTTGAAATACACAGAAAGCTGAGTGTATCTGAACAGTGTTTCTATGCCGCCAAATGCAAGGTCATACATTAGCCACAAAGAATGTAGGTCACATTTAACGGAATAGGGAGCTGTATTCTGGAAAGAAGTGACTCTGGAAAGGAATTAAGAGGTTATGGTGGAAACATGAGCTGCTAGGGTGTAGCTGTTGCTGTTCAGTTCTGGTGTCAACATTTCAAAAACTGTGATTGTAAATTGGAAAGTTTTCAGAGAAGCAGTACAAGAATTGTTTGAGGTCTGGAAAACTTTTCTTAGTGTGAGAGACTTCAAAAGCTCCATCTACTGAATTTGTGCAAGAGAAGCTTAAGAGGTGACTTGATCATGGTCTACAAGTATCTGTATGGGGAAAGAGATTTCTGATAGCAGATGCCTTTTGGATCTAGCAGACAAAGGCAGAATGAGATTGAAGGACTGGGAGCCGAAGCAAGACAGTTTTTTACCAGGAAGGATAACTAATCGTTAGAAGAACTTCTCTAGGGGCTGTGGTGGAGTCTCTCTAACAGACTTGCTGTAGCTCAACCAGGTGTTCTGGGCGGGATGCAGGAATCCCTGGCTGAGATTCTCTTCCCTGGGCTAGGCAGGAGGCCATCCTGGCTGGTCAGAATGGTCTCTTGTGCCCTTACTCTAGGAATTTAAACTGGTCTGACTACATGACAGGTTTAAGGATTTATCATGCTGAACACCCATCTTCAGAAGGCCAGCAGCAGGGCCTGGGAAGCTTGGGGTGCAGATGAAGTGGGTGGATGGGAAAGAGAATGCTTTTAATTAACAAAAATAATGTACAAATCTGACCAAATTATTCAGAGTAACAGCCTGTGTCCCAGATGTATTGTGATTGGCTATGTTCAAAGGGTGAGCAACCACTCAGAGGTCACTTGTGACTAAATGTCATGTCTCAGCTGACGCTCAAGCAGTGTGCGGGTGAGTTGTGCCTATCCAGGGCTAGGGACCAACAAAACCTGGCTGCAAAGGGCTGATTTGGACAGTTGAACAATAACCACAAACTATCATGCATACAAGGTGCTCTCATGGCTCCAGAGAGCCTCCTTGTGGCAGGCATTCCATGCTCACTGGCCAAGAGCAAGGGGCAGTAATGGCAGGTACACACCTCATATTCCTCTGGTCACTGCACGGCAGCTCCAGACATGCCCATTTTAAGTAAATGAGAGTTCAGTAAATTAATGGGAATAGATTGTAAGGCCGGAAGGCATGGCTATGATCATCCGTCTGGCCACCTGCATCATCCAGGCCTTAGGAAGGGACCTCAAGTTCTGCTAGTCCAGCCCCTGGACCAAGCATACTTAGGCTGACCATCCCTGGCTTCCCTGCATGAATTCCTGTTTGAACTAGAGCATATCTTCTAGAAGAGCATCCACGCAGGGGAGGGATAGCTCAGTGGTTTGAGCATTGGCCTGCTAAACCCAGGGTTGTGAGTTTAGGGATCTGGGGCAAAAATCTGTCTGGGGATTGGTGCTGCTTTGAGCAGGGGGTTGGACTAGATACCTCCTGAGGTCCCTTCCAACCCTGAGATTCTATGGTTCTAAGTTGTTCCAATGGTTCATAACCCTCACTGTTAAACATTTGCACCTTATTGCTAGTATGAATTTGTCTAGCTTCGGCTTCTAGCCCTGGGATCTTGTTATACCTTTGTCTGCTTGATGGAAGAACCCTTTGTCCAATTTCTGTTCTCCATGTAGGTACTTGCAGACTTTGATCAAGTCATCCCTTCAATTGTTCTGGGTTAAACTAAATAGTTTGAGCTCTTTGGGTGAAATCCACAAAGGTACTTGGGCATTGCAATGCTGAGCATCATGGGGCCTAGGAAATCACAGGAACAACACTGCAATCCCCAAAGCCTGAGTTCTGTGCATAGGCTCCCTCTGTGATGAATAGGGAGAGATGTGAGCCTAAGAATGCAGTCCCCAAAGATAGCATGGGAGGGAGGGAGATGCCAATCAGAAGGGTGTGCACGAAGTCCATCCCTTCTCGAGCACCCATGTCCAGGCTGCAAGGAGTCGCCTGTCTCTGCTTAGTGATCCATGAATCCTGCCCCTAAAGGCAGGTGGTTTAGTATCCTGAGTGTTTCCACACAAAACATCCAGAAGAGAAGGTGGTGCCCATATAACTTTTAATCCAGGGGTTAGAGCACTTAGATGGGATGTGGGAGAGCTGGGTTCAATTCCCTCCTCTCTGCCAGAGTTGGAGAAAGGATTTGAACAGGGGTCTCCCACCTCTCAAAAAAGTGCTTGGACGGGGAAGCTATGGGATATTCTGATGTGGGCACCCTCAGTCATTCTCTTTGAAGCTGTTCCACTGCAGATTAAATCATTAAAGAGTGACTGGTGCAGGGGGACCATACTTGGAGTCTCCCTCCTCCCAGGAGGTGGGGCGTGCCCTAACCACTGGACAGCAGAGTCATTCTCTCATGCTCTGGCTTTATAACTATTAAGTATTATTCCACAGTATAATAGAACTACCACCACCTCTTCCTCCTCCTGAATTTTGATTGGAACCTGATCCAGTAGGCAGCCTCTGAGCATGCCTACTGGATTAGGCCCTGCATGTGACTTTAGGCAGCCAAACGGGGATAGAGCATAAGACTGAGAATAAATTATTGCCCTTATATAAATCGATGGTACGCCAACGTCTCGAATACTGTGTACAGATGTGGTCTCCTCATCTCAAAAAAGATATACTGGCACTAGAAAAGGTTCAGAGAAGGGCAACTAAAATGATTAGGGGTTTGGAGAGGGTCCCATATGAGAAAAGATTAAAGAGGCTAGGACTCTTCAGCTTGGAAAAGAGGAGACTAAGGGGGGATATGATAGAGGTATATAAAATCATGAGTGATGTGGAGAAAGTGGATAAGGAAAAGTTATTTACTTATTCCCATAATACAAGAACTAGGGGTCACCAAATGAAATGAATAGGCAGCAGGTTTAAAACAAATAAAAGGAAGTTCTTCACGCAGCGCACAGTCAACTTGTGGAACTCCTTACCTGAGGAGGTGGTGAAGGCTAGGACTATAACAGGGTTTAAAAGAGAACTGGATAAATTCATGGTGGTTAAGTCTATTAATGTCTATTAGCCAGGATGGGGTAAGGAATGGTGTCCCTAGCCTCTGTTTGTCAGAGGATGGAGATGGATGGCAGGAGAGAGATCACTTGATCATTGCCTGTTAAATTCACTCCCTCTGGGGCACCTGGCATTGGCCACTGTCGGTAGACAGGATACTGGGCTAGATGGACCTTTGGTCTGACCCGGTACGGCCGTTGTTATGTTCTTGCCTGGCTTGTGAACTGCTCTGGGCCTTAGGTGGGAGACAGGCATTTGGACACCCAGAGGGGAGGCCACAGCATCTCACATGCCCAGAAATATAAACATAGGTGGTGAAGAAACTTTTACCCTGAAAACTTAGGTGCTGAATGAGTTTAGGTGCTTAAGTCTGGAGTTTAGGTGCCTAACTATTGCTGTGGATCTGGGCCCTTGAGTCTATCACTATAAGGCAGGTTTTCCAGTCTCTTAATCATTGTCAAAGTTCTCTGAACCCGGTGCAATTTATCACCATCCTTGTATTAGCAGGAGTGTTGCAAGCAAGACACAAGAAGTAATTCTTCCGCTCTACTCTGTGCTGATTAGGCCTCAACTGAAGTATTGTATCCAATTCTGGATGCCATATTTCAGGAAAGATGTGGACAAATGGGAGAAAGTACAGAGAAAAGCAACAAAAATTATTAAAGATCTAAAAAACATGACCTAGGGGGGAAGATTAAAAAAATTGTGTTTATTTAGTCTGGAAAAGAGAAGACTGAAAGGGGACATGATAGTTTTCAAGTACAAGGAGGAGGGAGAAAAATGCTTGTTCTTAACCTCAGAGTAGGACAAGAAGCAATAGGCTTAAATTGCAGCAAGGGCGGTTTAGGTTGGACATTAGGAAAAACTTCCTGTCATGGTGGTTAGGGACTGGAATAAATTGCCTAGGGAGGTTGTGGGATCTTCATCACTGGAGATGTCAAGGCTGATTCCCCACTCTGGCACTTCGAGTGCAGAAGATGGGGGCCCGCAAGGATTCTAAAAATTAATACTGGCCACTCCAGGCTGGTATTAAACTCCCAAGGTTACAGCTTTTCTCTGACCTTGGATTGGTAAATGCTGCCACCACTCAAGTGCAGAACCTCTTTGAGAGCCCAGGAAGGCGCACTTGGGAATTCCTCCCTGTGGGTACCCTCAAGCCCCTTCCCCCACCCCCACCCCCAAGGAAGAGCTGAGAAAGGGGGGGGGAGGAAATCAGCTGTTGCCACCAGCTAATTAAACAACATGTGCACAAACCTCTTAAGACACAAAAATCCAATTCTGTTCTTAAAATAGGTAAATTTTATTTTTAAAAAAGAAAGAAAATACATCTGGGAACTCAGGCTATTGCTAGATTTTAAAAGAGCTACTACCAGGATTAAGCACCAAGAATAGCTTTCTTGCGGTTCAGTTTAAAGGTTACAAGCAAAACAAAAGCACCTGAGGTTAGTATAGAGGAATCTACAAACCATAAAAAAACAAAAAGGATAAACCTAATTGCATCTTCCTAGACATTTCCTGATCTACTTACATATCTGGGGTTTTAAATAAGTAGTTTTTAAGTATGATACTGATGATTTTTTTATACTTGGCCCAAGCTTCTTACAGCATAGCTGCTGCCCTGTCCACCTCTCCCCAGGAGAACAACAGACAGACAGACAGACAAAAGGGGAGTCCTTTTTCAATTTTAAAAAGTTCTAGCTTTCCCATTGGCTCTTTTGGCCAGGTGCCAACTCATTTCCTTTTACCTATGCATCGCAGTGAGACTTTTTAACCCTTTACAGGTACAGCAATTAGAGAACAGCTACTAAGAGGGGTTTTATAGCTACTGACTGGTTGGGTGTCCATAAAAGGGAGCTTCCTCCCCTCCCCTTTCATTTATCACGGGAGATTTCTAAGAGCAGGTTAGACAAACCCCTTTCAGGAATGGTCTAGATCAGTGGTTCTCAAACTTTTGTACTGATGACCTCTTTCACATAGCCTCTGAGTGAGACCCCTCCCCCACTTATAAATTAAAAACGCTTTTAATATATTTAACACCATTATAAATGCTGGAGGCAAAGCAGGGTTTGGGGTGGAGGTTGACAGCTCACGACTCCCCATGTAAGAACCATGTGACCCCCTGAGGGGTCCCGACCCCCAGTTTGAGAACCCCTGGTCTAGATAATACATAGTCCTGCCATGAGTGCAGGGGACTGGACTAGATGATATCTCAAGGCCCTTTCACTCCTATCAGTCTATGATTCTTGAATTATGAGCGCCAGAACTGGAGGCAGTACTGCAGCAGTGGCTGCACCAGAGCCAAATACAGGGGTAGTGTAACCTTGCTACTTTTACTCAATATTCCCATTTATACCTCCAAGGATCACATTAGCCCCTTTGTGCACAGTGGTGGCTGGGGGCTCATGTTCAGTCAATTAGGCATCAGGACCCAAGTCTTCCAGAGTCACTGCTTCCCAGGATAGAGTCTGCCATTCTGTAAATATGGTCTTCATTCTTTGTTCCTAGCTGGGTAAGGACATTTGGCCAGATTAAAACACACATTGTTTGCTTGTGCCCAGTTTGCCAAGTGGTCCAGATTGCTCCATTATTTACTTCTCCCTCAGTGTTTGTGTTATCTGCCAACTTAACCAGGAATGATTTTGTTTTCTTCCAGGTCTCTAATAAAAATATTACATAGTTTAGGGCCAAGAACTGATCCCTGCAGTACCCCACTAGAAACATACCTGCTGGATGATGATTCCCTGTTTAGTTACATTTTTGAGATCTGTCACTTTGCCAGTTTTTAATCCATTTAGTATGTGTCATGTTAATTTTGTATAATTCTGTTTTTTCATCAAAAACACCAATTGACATGCCTTACAGAAGCCCATTCCATAAACACTGTTGCCTTTTATCAACACAGTTTGCGAGCCATTCTGCAAGCCTGTGATGCAGGGGCAGCTGTGTGTCACATCAGATCCACACGTGGCCTCTAGCCAAGCAGAGATCCTGACACTGACAAACCTCTAATCTCGGGGTGGCCCATCCACCAGGCTGGACACAGGGCCTGATGCTGATAGACTCCTCTGAGCCCTAGGAACAAGCTCTGACTGACCAACCTCTCCCATCCCCATCAGAGATGGGGTCTGACACTGATGTCTTCTGCTCACTACTAGAGCCAGACTCTCGTGCGCTTCCAACCCCTTTCCCAGCACTGTGCATTGATTGACATTGATTCCTCCAGCCAGGTGCAGATGGGAAGCCAGACGGGGCTGGCAGAAGTGGCACATTCATTAGTGTTTGTTTGGATTTTCCTTTTATGAGATGTCTTTTATGGTTCTTAATCATCTGAAGTAATCTCTTCTCATCTGTGGGACGTTGGATAGAAAGTACCTCAGTCTCTCCTCCATCACATTGGCTGCACAGTCACTCCTCTCTCCTTGATTTAGCTGGGGATTGGTCCTGCTTTGAGCAGGAGGTTGGACTAGATGACCTACTGAGGTCCCTTCCAACCCTGATATTCTATGATTCTCTCTGGGTTAAGACTGCTTTGTACCTGATTTTTACCACTAGTTTGTGGTCACTGATTCATCCCCAGGAGAGCTCCAGAGACCCCCCGCAGCCCTGCATATCCCCCAAGGGTGAAGAGATTCATGCTGAACCAAAGACCAGGGGCGTCCATGGAGGCACTACTACCATAGAGTTCACCCTAGTCTTTGCAATGTGTCCTCTTTTTGCGAGTGGGACATGTCTCCAGAGAGGTGCCTGGGCTAGTTTGAACTGGGGATAGGGTCACGCTGGCTCGCATGGGGTCACCTCACTGCGATTGTTCAGCTACAGAGTCAATGTTTCCTTCTTGCTGCACACACACTTTGCCTCCAGCTGGTTCCAGCAGCTCTTGGGGGAAGTTGGTCAGTCCCTCTTTTATGATTTGCAATGTTCCCACCAAGCAGGGGTAGATTTAGGAAACAACTCTCCAACACCCAATGAAGACCTATACTGGGTCTATTGGGGACAAACCCCCAATCTTTGGCCCTATGCTGGGTTGGTGGAACCTGGCTTTCTGTGTGGGGCTCAGGGGTCTGCCTTTCTTAGACTTTGGCAGTTTGCCAGGCCAATACAATTTCATTGAACCAAATTAGTTTCCTCTGAGTTCCTCTCTGGGCTGGTGGGGCTCTCACCCAAGGAAGAATTGCTGGCTGGATCCACTCCGGGGAGCTCCTCCCCTCCTTAGTGGTCTCACCTGTGGCAGGTGATACCCTCATTATAAAGCTATCCCTAGTGGTTTACAGCCTGGCTTGTGGTGCCTGGAGGGGTATCAAGAATGAGTGCAGAAGCTGGGAAGAAGCGAGGCCGAGGCCCTGTCTCTGGGGACAAGAAATCTAAGCGGAAGGTGAAGAGGAGGGAGACCTACTCAGTCTATATCTACAAAGTGCTGAAACAGGTGAGTGAAGGGCTTATCCTACCTGGCTACTCTAATCAATTCTAGCTGTTATGTTGTTACCCCTGCAGGTGGGGTGGGATTCCCAGAAGGAGACTAGGTGTGTGTGCTCAGAAGCAGATACACACATGTTAATACACAATGTGTGTGTGACTTCAGCCTCCTTAGGTCTCTGGGTGTTATGAGCTGAAGAGGGGCATAGGGTCTGCAAGACCCTATGGGATAGCCCATCCTAACCCTCACCTGGGACCTAGGACAGGATTGCTGCTAGCAGCCCCTCCCCCAGGATTTTATCTCTAGCACTGGTGCTACCACCCCTTCTATATGCAAAGATTCCTGGTCTGGCTCTATCACCCTTTGACCAATGCCTCTCTGGTGTCTTCACACACACACTCTACTACCTTCTGGGCTTCGTCATCTTTTGTCAATTACACATGTTCCTTGGGCAGTCCATTAGCTCCTCCTGTCAGTCAGTAGCTCTGAAATCAATGGGCACCAGACAAATGCAGGGTTCCTGTGTTGTCTTCCCAGAGCCCTAGTGACAAGGGCTGTCCCTCCCCCACTCTGGGATGTGAGATGCACATACCACCAGGGTGGGATGCACCAGTGCTGGGGCTCTTGAGCAGCCTAGAAAAAGTCTCTACATAAAGTTGGGGGAGGGAGTTGACAGCTGCTATGGCCCTGCTGGGCTCCCATGGCAAAGTCCTGCTTGATGGCTCTGTTCCCTAGCTCTGCAGCCTGGTGCAGAGTGGACTGGGGGAAGTGGGTGGTAGCTGAGGGCTCCCCTCCTCAATATCTAGTGGGGTTGTGCTGATATCTGTGAGATGAGTGCTCTATTGCTCACCCCCTGAGCAGGGGGTTGCACTGTGTGCCGTCTATAGGAAAACACTAGTGTACCCCACCATCACTACCTGCTGTCTCCATTCCCAAGAAGGGTGAGCTCTGGGGCAGAGACTGCCTGCCGCACCCAGCACTTCAGGGCCTCATATTGATATTCCTGTAATGCTGATCAAAGACAACAGGCTGGGACTGGCCTACTGCCACTCCCTGGAGTTGTCTTGGCTTATGACAAATCTGGCTGGAGGCAGGAGTGGTGCCCTCCTTAGGTTCACAGGCCCTTATTTCTTCTCCTGCCAGCTGCCTTCACTGGTCCAGAAATGCCCCTTCTGCCTGCTGCGTGCCATGCTCCCATGCTGTCAGTCCCTTTCCTGCAGCTCCCCTGGTGCAGGGGAAGGGACCAAGGCAGGCGCAGGGGTGGGGTGGGATGGGGGCAGCTACCACCCCTTCTCACACTCTTCCCTTTCCTGCCAGGTTCACCCTGACACTGGCATCTCCTCTAAGGCCATGAGCATCATGAACTCCTTTGTGAATGATGTCTTCGAGCGCATCGCCACAGAGGCCTCCCGCCTAGCCCAGTACAACAAGCGCTCCACCATCACCAGCCGCGAGGTGCAGACCGCCGTCCGCCTGCTGCTGCCGGGGGAGCTGGCCAAGCACGCCGTGTCGGAGGGCACCAAAGCAGTCACCAAGTACACCAGCAGCAAGTGACTGCAAAGGCAGCATGGGGTGGGGGGCTGCGGAGCCAATGACTCTGTTCCTACCCACAGGAATAAAACCTACAACCTCTAAGGGGGAGCAGTGACTCTGTGTGTGTGTGTGGGGGGGGGGGGTGTTAAGTGTGACTCAGCCACTGGCCGGTGCTGTCCCTGAACCAAGCTGGCCATGCCCTCCCTGTCCTGGCTGGCGGGGGCTGCAGGTCCATGGGCCGGTGCTAAGCAGGACAAGGTCCCCTCTGACTCCACAAGGGGGGTCCCGGCCACGTGGGTGTGCCCTGCCCAGGCCTGGGCAGCAGGGGGCGTCCCCTGGGGCCAGGCTGTGTGGGGCCAGGGTGCTGCCTGCAGGGGCTCGCCACCAGCCCGGGCTGGGACTGGGGCTCCCGGGAGCGGGGGAATCTCCGCTCCCATGTGTCAGGGCAGCTAGCGAGTGTTCCACTGATCAGGGCTCTTCCCATGGAGACAATGGGGGGGCGGGGTTTGGTCTCCAGGGTGATGGGACAATTCCCCCACGCAGGGCAGCCCCGGGGGGCAGAGCGGAGCAGGCGTGGGCATAATGTCCAGCCGGTGAGGCCCGGTGTAGGGGGATGGGGAAAAATCTGGGCTGCCCCTTGGTGGGAGAGGCCCCGGGCGTGGGGTGGGGTGGGAGTTAGTGCAGCATGTGGGGCCTGGGCACTGGGGTATTGTGGGTGTCAGCCTGGGGAGGTCAGTGGGGTGTGGGCACTGGGGCAATGTCTGAGGGGCACTAGGGTATTGCAGGGTGTCAGCCTGGGGAGGTCAGTGGGGTGTGGGCACTGGGGCAAGGGGAGATGTGGGCAGTGGGAGGTCGGTGAGGGTCTGAGGTATTGTGGGGCAGGTATCTGCTTGAGGTGGGAGATCAGTACAGCATGGGGGGGGGTGGGCACTGGGCTGATGGGGTGGAGGTTTGGTGAAGGACAGAAGGAGGCCGTCTGAGTTTGACTTTGAGCTGCTGGAGGGGAGGTGGGTGCTCTAAGCTGGGTTGCTGTTGTGGGCTGGGGGTGGGGGTCCATACACTGACATGACCCCAAATCACTGAAGCGGTGAATTACACCTGCTGCAGTTCTGTGCAGTCCCCGTGCAAACAGCCCATGGGCCCTGGGGTTGGTGCTTGGCTGCCAGAGCTGTTGTGGCTACAGCAGCATGGGCTGTGGCCACATCTCCAGCCCCCTGGCTCTGAGATGTCCTGCTCTCTCTAGCACCTACATGAGGATGTGGCTTGAGTCCCAGGCTGCCCTGAAGGAGCTGCTGGCTCAGGAGCTGCCATCTCAGCCCCCGCGGCCTGAGAAGGACCAGAGGCTGTTTTTCCACTTGCTGGCCACCTTGTTCCTGCGCTACACACAGATCCTGCGCTGCCTGGAGACATGCTACGACCAGATGGTGCATCCGCAGAAACGCCGGGTGCTACAGCACATGCTCGATGGGGTGATGGGCCGGGTGCTGGAGCTCAAGAATGAGATGGTGGAGACTGAGCTCTCAGAGTATCACTACATGGACGATGTGCTGCAGGACCTCAAGCTCACCCCAGTGAGAGGGGCCTGGGGTAAAGGGGGGACAGGGCCCTTGGGCTGCAGCATCTTGGCATAAGATGTGCAGTGAGCTGGTCTTGGGATGGGGGATGCTGCATCATAGGGTGGGAATGGGGCTGTGTTGAGGTGTGCTGCCCTAGGGTGGGTGCCCAGTGTTGGGGTGCACTGTACTGGTGTGGGGTGGGTGCAGGGTTGGGAGGCAAAGGTGCAGTGTTGGAGCACTGAGCTGGCCCTGGGTGAGGGAGGGGCAGTGTCATTGGGGTGGACTCTACTGGCCCCAGGTGAGCAGTGTTGGTGGGGTGCTCTGTACTGACGCTGTGTGGGGGTGGCACACTGCTGTTGTGGAATTGCAGTGTCATTGGGGTGTATTGTTCTGGGGTGGGGTCATCTCGGAAACGTGCTCCCTCCCCCTATGAAGAGGAAGCATTGTAGGGCAGATACTGACCACAGTGCAGTGTCTGGCTGGGGACACTGCTTCCAACAGTGGTAAAGAATGTGAAGAGAAGATGTTTGAGTCCTAGGACTGTGATACAGTATTAGCAGTCTGGATAATATGCAAGAGGAAATGGAATTTCTCACTGATGAGGAGAAATGTTATAATTAGTATGTGTGACAGCTCAAGGATGAGCTGTGTGTGTGATCTCTCCCTGGATGCTCTTTGCACATGACAGGCAATCTGCCAGAATGGAAATCCCAAGGTGACCTCCCTTTAGATTAGGTCACCCCCTGTTTCCTCCATCCTGTTACGGTTACAGGGTGAGCAATGTCTGACCTCTGGGATCTTGAGTGTGCCCCTCAGGTGACTGGTTCTGCTCCCTCTCTGTCTCGGGTGGGGGGTGCCTGCAGTTCTACCTCTCAGACTGGATCCTGGTGTCACAGACACCTTCTTTCCAACCATGTTGTCATGACTGGCCCAGCTGCAGTTGGTATATGCAAGACAGTCCTCTCGGCGCCTCTGACAGCTGCTTCTGTCTGACATTTGGGGGGTCCAATTTTGAGTGAGTGGTGTTGCAACCAGGCTTATTGGATTCCAGTGGGTTTGGCTCTCCATGATGGATGAGCAGCTACCTCCTCATGCTGCACTCCTGTGTGCCAGGTCAGGACACCACCTTTCTCTTCAATGTTGCCCACAGTGTGCGGGTACAGGTGGGCGATGGGAGTGAGCAGAGCCACTCCTCCATGGGGCTGGGCAGTGAGTGCCTAGCAGTGTGGTGGGCGAGGGGCTGGGGGTGAGTGGGGAATGTTAGGGAACTGCAGGGTGAGGGGTGGGGCTGCTATAGAGTGAATCGGTGTTTTGGGGTGCTGGAGTTGGGAGCTGCGGACAGTGGGGCTGAAGTGGTGTGGGCTGGGGTGTGCATCAGGGCTGATGAGATGGGGGTGGTGGAGGGTTGCTGAGGTATGTGTGGGGCATTTGGGGGTCTGTGTGGATGGGCTGGGGTATATGTGAGAGGGGGGTGCTTTGCTGAGCAGTCCCTGTCCAGCACAGGAGCAGAGCAGGAGTTTATTCTCAAAGCCAATGGGGCCTGGCGTTCTGTTTGCTAGATGTACTGTTTGGGAGGGACAAAGTGTCTATCAAACAAAGCAGCTTAAGAGCAGAGGGACTCCCTCGCCTATTGTCAGATGGCCACAAGCCTACTTGTTGTAAATTGTAGTTGCTGCTGTATGCTTATCTAAAGATGTCAAAGTTATCTAGACTGCAAAGGTGGCATCTCTCCTTGCCAGGTATCAAGTGGATCTTTCATGTTACAATATTTTTGCTTCTTTTGGGAAATCTTAGAAAACTGATTCCTTAATTTTCTGTGATAAACTTGACAGTAAATCAAATGAGAAGGGATAGCTCAGTGGTTTGAGCATTGGCCTGCTAAACCCAGGGTTGTGAGTTCAATCCTTGAGGAGGCCACTTAGGGATCTAGGGCAAAAATTGGTCCTGCTAGTGAAGGCAGGGGGCTGGACTCGATGACCTTTCAAGGTCCCTTCCAGTTCTAGGAGATTGGTATATCTCCAATTATTACCTTTATCCAGTGATGAGCTGCCAAATTTTTAACAACGGGTTCCCTCCTCCCTCCAAAATTTTAACAACGGGTTCCCTCCTTCCCCCCCCTCTGTGGGGGGGGGGTCGTGCCCCATCCAACCCCTCATGTTCCTTAACACACACACTACGAGACCCCTGACCCATCCCCCCCTTCCCTGTCCCCTGACTGCCCCTTGCCGCCCCACCCAACCCCTCCTCTCATTCTCAATGGCCCCCCAGAACCCCTACCCCATACAACTACCCCTTCTCTCTGTCCCTGAGTGCCCCCACCACCTCATCCAACCCTGCTCTTTCCTGACTGCTCCCCGGGACCCTTGCCCCCATTCAATCCCCCTGTTCCCTGCCCTCTGACTACCCTGACCCCTATCCACCCCCCCACAACCCACCCCCTCCCTGCCCCCTTACCACACTGCCTGGAGACCGGGTCCACTCTGCCAGGACCACGACCGGCGCCGCGGGGCCCGACTCCCCGGGCCGGCCCGACTCGCCGAGCCGCTCGGCCCGACTCCCCGGGCCGGGCGGCCCGACTCCCCGGGCCGGGCCGACTCCCCGGGCCGGGCCGACTCCCCGGGCCGGGCCGGCACCGGGGCCCGGCCGCTCGGCCCGACTCCCCGGGCCGGGCCGGGCCGGCACCGGGGCCCAGCCGCTCGGCCCGACTCCCCGGGCCGGGCCGGGCCAGCACCGGGGCCCAGCCGCTCGGCCCGACTCCCCGGGCCGGGCCGGGCCAGCACCGGGGCCCAGCTGCTCGGCCCGACTCCCCGGGCCGGCACCGGGGCCCGGCCGCTCGGCGGCAGCCGCGGGGCCCGACTCCCCGGCCGGCGCTGGGCTGGAGGGAGCCGCGGTCCCCCTCCGCGCCCCAGCTTACCTGCTGGCTGCCTCCATGCTGCTTGTTCAGGCTTCCCGCGAACATCTGATTTGCGGGAAGCAGGGGAGGGGGAGGAGAAGGGGGCGGAGCAGGAGAGGAGTGGGCAGGAACTTTTGTTAAATTTAGCAGCCCTTAACAAGCGGTTCTAAAATGGCTGCTAAAATTTAACAACGGGTTCCCGCGAACCCGTGCGAACCCGCTGCAGCTCACCCCTGCCTTTATCACTTAATTATGATGTATGGAAAGGTTGATATTATCCATGCCATCTTTCCATCTTTGGCTGTGTCTTGCTACTTTGTTTTAAAGTTCAGCACACAGTTTGATACCACATTAGTAATAAATACCCATAGTGTAAGTCCTCAAACTACTGTTGTGCAGATTTTCAGTTAGATAACATTTTCTGATAAAATGTTCGTTAGCTTTTGAATGTGAGTGTTTTATCTTATGGTGTTAGCACACACAAGTCTCTAAAATCTGTTTTACACATGACAGAATTACCAACATGAGTCCCATCATTTCTGCAGGCCTCCTGCACTATAAAATTTGTCACTGTGACGGGTCTCACCTACAGCTCAGCACCTTTCTCAGGTGAGCCCAGCTGCCTCAGCCACATCCCTAAAGGTCCTGCCTTCCTTGTATCGCCTTCTGACAGCTCTGCCTATATCCCCTCCTGCAGTTTCTCTCTGAGCTGCTGGGCCCTGCTCACCCCTGAGGCAGGGTTCTTTTCACTTTAGGCTCTAGCCTTGGGAAAAATAGGCCTGTTACCTACCTTCCTTATCCCCCAGCCAGGTTATTTTCCAGTAACCTGTTCACCCATTTTTCCCTTAAGGACTCTTGGCATTATCACTGGAGATACATTATCTCTGTCATTGTTTCGTTTCCAGCTTGTTCCCCTTTACAGCCTCCTTTGATTCAACTCTATGCAGTCACCCAGGATAATATCTGGTCAGTAGACTGAATTACATATAATCATACAAACAATACAGATTTCTCTGTTCTCCATAGCATTACTGAAACCCGGTGGGACATGTCACGTGACTGGGATCTTAAAATCAGCAGCGCAGGCTGCAGGAATGTGCTGGCGGCTGCTTCCCGCAGCTCCCATTGGCTGGGAACAGCAAGCCACGGCCACTGGAAGCTGCAAGGGGCCATGCCTGCAGATGGCCCATGTAGACAAAAAGTTTCATGGCCCACCAGCCGATTACCCTGAGGGTTGCGTGCCGAAGTTTGCAGACCACTGTTGTAGACCATCAAATTAAAATAGAGAACAGGATGTGGCTAAGCGCCTTTCTGTAATGTGTGAAAAGAAAGTGTGGTGTTGTGGGGTACTTTCATTTGGTGGAGGTCGCATAGCCAGTAGTAAAACATAGTAGTAGAGTTTCTAAAAGTTATAGATTATTTTCTAACACACATTATAGCCAACACGAAGTAACTCTATCCATTATGCTGGATAGAAATTAATCAATCACTGAGCTGGAAGCTCTTGGTTGCCTAGGGACCAGTGATCGTTGACCTGATTGCATTTATTATAGGCGAACAGAGGACAGTCCTTACCAGTAATGTGTATATACTTGGTGTTTCAAAAGAGTGAATTTCCCATAGGAAAATTGAGTGAAATTGATTGCAAGAGAAAAATTAAACCGGAAAATGTGACAGAAAATTGGAGCTCTTTAAGGAGAGTTTTAGTTGACCAAAAAGCTATGATTCCACAATCAGGAAAGAGGACAACTTTGACTAAAAGTCCATCCTCTTTCAGTGGGGAAGAGAAGGCAGCAATTAGATAAGAAAGCAATATTTAAAAAATAGAAAATGGGGAATATGTATAGCAATCAATATAAATTAGAAGCTGTGAAGTGTAGAAAATTGATAAGGGAAGCTAAAGACATCAGGGGGAAAAATCTGAGAGTGGCAGGTCTAAGGACAATAAGGACTTCTTAAAGTACATTATGAACACAGTTTTCAATAACTATTCTGTATTTGGAAAGAAGCAAGATGATGTGATCCTATCGCATGAGGATCATGACCTATTTTCCAGTCCATTAGTAACCAAGGAGAGTGTTAGACCGGATCTACTAAGGATAAACATTTTTAAATCAGCAGGCCTACATAACTTGATTGTAAGTGGATTAAACACTGGCTAACTGATAAGTCTCAATGTAATTTTAAATGTGGAATTGTCATCAAGCAGGTGTATTTTCAGTGGGTCCTACAGGGATCAGTTTTGGCCCTATGCTATTTAATATTTTGATCAATTACCTAGATGAAAACCAACTCATCACTGATGAGATGACACACAAATTGGGGGAATGGTAAACGAGGAAGATGACAGGTCACTGACAGAGCGATTTAGATCGCTGGGTAAACTGGATGCAAACCAACAATGCAGTTTTTAATACTGCTAAATGTATACATTTAGGAACAAAGAATGTAGGACATACTTTCAGGATGAGGGGCTATCCTGGAGGTAGTGACCAGGGGCAGCTCCAGGCCCCAGCACGCCAAATGCGTGCTTGGGGGGGGGGGGGCACTCTGCCGGTCGCCAGGAAGACAGCAGGCAGGGTGCCTTCGGCGGCGTGCCTGCAGAGGGTCCACTGGTCCCGCGGCTCTGGTGGACCTCCTGCAGGCGTGCCTGCAGAGGGTCTGCTGGTCCCGCGGCTTCGGTGGAGCCACGGGACCAGCGGACCCTCCACAGGCACGCCTGTGGGAGGTCCACCGGAGCTGCGGGACCGGCGAGCGGCAGAACGCCCCCCGTGGCATGCTGCCGTGCTTGGGGCGGCGAAATGTCTAGAGCCGCCCCTGGTAGTGACTCTAAAAGATTTTTGGGGGAATGGTGGATAATCAGTTGAACATGAGTTATTTTACCTTTGTCTTGGTCACTAGTGTGACCCCTGCTGGAATACTGTGTTCCATTCTGGTGTCCCCAATCCAAGAAGGATGTTGACTAAATTGGAAAGGGTTCGGAGAAGAGCCACATGAATGCTTAAAGGATGCCTTAGACTCAAACTGCTCAATCAGTGTCTCTATTTTTCTTAACAAAGAGAATCCTAGAACCATAGGGTTAGAAGGGACCACAAGGGTCATCAAGTCTAATCCTCTGCCAGGATGGAGGATTTGTTGTCTGACCCATCCAAGACAGGGCTATTCAGCCTCCTTTGGAAAACCTCCAGTGAAGGAGCTTCTACAACCTCCCTAGGAATCTGTTTCATTGTCCTACTGTTTTTGCAGTTAGGAATTTTTTTTCTGAGATTTCATCTAACTCTGCTGTGCTATAGTTTGAACCCATTCTCTCTTGTCCTGCCACTGTGGCAAGAGAACAACTTTTCTCCATCTCTTTTTTTTTTTTTTTTTTTAATGGCAGCCTTTCAAATACTTGAAGACTGCTGTCATGTTCCCTCTTAATCTCCTCTTTTTTCCAAACTAAACATACCCGGAACCTTCAGCCTTTTCTTACAGGGCTGCATTCCATCCCTTTGATCATCCTTGTTGCTCAGCTCTACATCCTTTCTATGTGTTGTTGACCAAAATTGGACACAGTCCTCCGGCTGAGGCCTAACCAGTGCCAAGTAGAGCGAAACTATCACCTTCCATGACTTGCATGCTCTGCCTCTGCTAATGTAACCTAAAACTGCATTTGCTTTTTTTGCAACAGCATCGCAGTGTCGACTCGTGTTGAGGTTGTGATCCACGGTGCTGCTGACAAGCCAGTTATCATCCCTCATTTTGTTTTTTCTTCCCTAGGTGTAGCACCTAACATTTGTCTGTTAATGTCATTTTTGTTTATAGCCTAGTTCTCCAATTATCAAGATTCCTTTTGATTTTAGCTCTATGCTCCAAAGTGTTGCACCCTCCCTAGCTTTGTCATCTGCAGATTTGGTCAGTATGTGCTCTATTCCTACATGCAGGTCATTAATAAACATGTTATTTAACACTGGACCCAGAACAGATCCTTCCAGCAGAGAAGGATGACTTGATTACAATCTAGAAGTATCTACATGGCAAACAAATACTTAATGGGCTCTTCCACTTACTAGAGAAAGATCTAACATGATCCAGGGGTTGGAAGTTGAAGTGAGACTTAAACTAGGACTTATTTCCAGTCTGAACAGTGAAAGTAATTGATTAACCCTTGAAACAAATTGCCAAGAGTTGTGGTGGATTCTCCATCATTGACCATTTTAAAATCTACACTGGATATTTTTCAAAAAAGATCTTCTCTAGGAATTTTGTGGAAGTTCTAAGGCCTGTGTTATATAAGAGGTCAGATTAGATGCTCCATAATGGTCCCTTCTGACCTTGAAATTTATAAACTTGCACCCAGCTGTCCTAAAAGAGCTGGCTGAGGAGATCTGGTCCCTGCTGGTGTTACATTTTAGTAAATGTTGGGAAATCGTGGTGGTGTCTTTTCAGGCTGACCCAGATTTCCCTTTGCAGATGGCTATGGTATTACAGGTGAGCCCTTACTTGAGGCCCCCCCCCCCCCCCCCGTTTCACTCGGGATAGCATTGCAATAAGACCAGGGGTTCTTGAACTGGGTGGGTGTGACTCCCCTGTCATGGGGGTGCAAGATGGGGGGGGGGGCGGGAGGTGTCAGCTCTGTGGGGCAGACGGCCATTAGCCCCTCCTTAAATTAACCCCTGTTTTCATTTATAAGGGGCATCACAGTAAGAGGTTTGCTGTGTGAAAGGGGTCACCAATGAACAAGACTAAACAGACCATTAGCTGTTAAAGAGCACCCCCTTGTGAAGGGTTTCATGTATTAACAGATGAACATTTTGTATATATCCTGCATTGGTTCATCCCAGCTGATTGATTGAGGTTGTTCTTAAGCTGGCTAGTGCGTACTTCTACCCAGGCTCTTCCCCAGGAGGTCTCTTGGTTCTGCTTTCTGCCCTTGGTGTTAGGCCTCTTGCCTTTATCAGAGTAAGATCCTTCTCTGCAGCCAGGGAGGACTATCCGCTGTGACTCTTCTCCTGGGACAGTGGCTGATCCTCACCAGGGCAGGCTTCTGGTCCCTGACTGGGAGACCCTGGATTGCGATAGGCCCTTTTGGATACCTGCTGACTGCAGCCTCTCTAGGGGGCTCCCCTCTCTAGGAGAACCTTTTACATGATCCCCATTTTGGGGGGGTTGCTGGAGAGCTCATCCTCTAGCCCAGTGGATTCACCAAGGGCAAGTCATGTCTGACTAAACTAATTGCCTTCTATGAGGAGTTAACTGGCCCTGTGGATGAGGGGAAAGCAGTGGACATGTTGTTCCTTGACTTTAGCAAAGCTTTTGATACGGTCTCCCACAGTATTCTTGCCAGCAAGGTAAAGAAGTATGGGCTGGATGAATGGACTATAAGGTGGATAGAAAGCTGGCTAGATCATCGGGCTCAACAGGTAGTGATCAATGGCTCCATGTCTAGTTGGCAGCCGGTATCAAGCGGAGTGCCCCAAGGGTCGGTCCTGGGGCTAGTTTTGTTCAATATCTTCATTAATGATCTGGAGGAGGGCGTAGACTGCACTCTCAGCAAGTTTGCAGATGACACTAAACTGGGAGGAGTGGTAGATACACTGGACAGTAGGGATAGGATATAGAGGGACTTGCACAAATTAGAGGACTGGGCCAAAAGAAACTTGATGAACTTCAACAAGGACAAGTGCAGAGTCCTGCACTTAGGATGGAAGAATCCCACGCACTGCTACAGCCTAGGGACTGAGTGCAGAAAAGGACCTAGGGATTATGGTGGATGAGAAGCTGGATATGAGTCAACAGTGTGCCCTTGTTGCCAAGAAGGCTAATGGCATTTTGGGTTGTATAAGTAGGGGCATTGCCAGCAGATCGAGGGACGTGATCATTCCCCTCTATTTGGCATTGGTGAGGCCTCATATGGAGAACTGTCCAGTTTTGGGCCCTACACTACAAGAAGGATGTGGACAAATTGGAAAGAGTCCAGCGGAGGGCAACAAAAATGATTAGGGGGCTGGAGCACATGACCTAGGAAGAGAGGCTGAGGAAACTGGGATTGTTTAGTCTGCAGAAGAGAAGGAGGAGGGGATTTGAAGCTGCTTTCAACTACCTGAAAGGGGGTTCCAAAGAGGATGGATCTAGACTGTTCTCAGTGGTGGCTGATGACAGAACAAGGAGCAATGGTCTCAAGTTGCAGTGGGGGAGGTTTAGGTTGGATATTAGGAAAAACTTTTTCACTAGGAGGGTGGTGAAGCACTGGAATGGGTTAGCTAGGGAGGTGGTGGAATCTCCTTCCTTCGAGGTTTTTAAGGTCAGGCTTGACAAAGCCCTGGCTGGGATGATTTAGTTGGGGATTGGTCCTGCTTTGAGCAGGGGGCTGGACTAGATACCTCCTGAGGTCCCTTCCAATCCTGATATTCTATGAGTGGTTCTCAACCATTCCAGACTGCTGTACCCCCAGTTTCACCTCACTTAAACTACTTGCTTACAAAATGAGACACAAATGTCACAGCACACTCTTGCTGACAAGTTGCTTACTTTCTTATTTTTACCATATAATTATAAAATTGAGTAGAATATAAATATTGTACTTGCAGTTCAGTGGGATACTTGAGCTGTTTTCATGTGTGAGCCTTGTCTGAAGCCTGAGCCCAGAGGGCAGAGCTGAAGCATGTAACTTAGCTTTGTGGTGCCCCCTATGCTATGGGTCCCCGGGCAGTTGTCCTGCTTATCACCTCCTAAGGCCAGCCCTGCACTTGTGACCCCTTAACCCCATCTTGTAACCTCCCACCCCTCACGGCTGCAACCCTCAGGTTGAGAAACCCTGACCTAGGTGAGCTGAGTACCCCTAGGGGTATGCGTACCTCTGCATGAGAACCACTGCGCTAGGCTCCCTGCCCTGCCCTGCCCTCTCTTGTGAGCTCCTCTCCACAGAAGCTTCCCTGTCTCCCTTGGGAGGTCCCCTCTCTGAGCTTAGATAACCTTTAGGGGTGCTCACTTACTAGGTAGCCGCTTGCCCCAAAGTGGGGCCTTCCTAAGGTGGTCACAGACTGTCTGGCCCCTCGTGCCCCATGAAGGGCGGCTGCCCCATGACCCAAGGACATTCCAAGGGGCTGGAGCAGAGCTCCCATTGGCCCTTTTCAAAGAGCGCAAGTAGGCAGGTACTTATCGGCCGGTTCGCCTGACATCAGCCCCAGGCAAAATAATGGAAAAGCTGATAAATGAAAGTATAGGAAAATAATGCCAGTTGTCACAGACTCACAGGCCCTCTGCTCCATACGGTCCCTGGGAGGACCCCTCCCTTCAGTGCAACAGCCCTTCTTGGGGGTCCACTCACTCTTGGGTGTTAAGCGCTGGGCTCCACCACCTCCTGGAATTGCACCTTTCTGAGCCTCCAGCCTGCCTGTGGCTCATGAGTCCACTTGCTCTGGACCTAGGGTTGCCAACTTTGTTTGGACATATTCCTGGAGATTTAATCACATGATAATCTTTAATTAAAGATTGATCTTTAATTCCTGGAGACTCCAGGCCAATCCTGTAGGGTTGGCAATCCTATCTGGATCCCGGGCACTCCACACTCAGAGGGAGCAATGCCACCCTGATCTCTAGCCTGCAGTGACTCTCTGCCAGTGTAACACAAATGGGTTTATTAGTTGTTGGGAATACAGCATGGAACAGACCTTGTTAGCACAGAAATCAGGAACCTTCAGCAGAGACCATCGGTGGGGGGGCTGTGTCCAGAGCCCTGGGCTCTGCCTCCCATCTCCTGGTTTTGGACTGAGACTAGTTTCCAGCAGCTCAGTCTCTGACCTCCTGTAGCCCCTCCTCTGTCCTTTGTCCCTTTCCCAGGCAAAAAGGTCACCTGATCTCTCTTCCCAACACCTTGCAGAAGAGGGGGCTGTGACGGTGCTGCCCGTGGGAGCCAGCTGAGGTCACTCAACCAGGGTGAACTGCAAACCAAACGGGGCAGACAAACCCCAAACGCTGGTGGTTATTTCAATACTTACAGTAGATTTACCAACCAGCACAAAACAGCTTCTCTAGTACCTCACTGGTCACTTAGAAGTCCAAACCACGCAGTTCCCTTAAAGTACCCAGCGTCAGGCCTCCATCCAGACACACCTGTCAGATATGATGATGATTCCTAAAAATCTTACTTCATCATATAAAAGAAAAGGTTCTTCCAATCCCAAAGGATCAGCCACATACCCAGGTCCAATTATAACTTAGATCTTATCCAAAATACACGCTATAGCCAATTCTTATTAACTAAGCTAAAATTTATTAAAAAAGAAAAGAGAGAGAGTGTTGGTTAAAAGATTAATATACAGACAGACTTGAATTCAATTCTTGAGGTTCAGATACACAGTAGAGATGAGCTTGTAGTTGCCAAAAGTCCTTTTAGAAATAGTCCATGGGTTATAGTCCAATTTCCATATTCAGGGTGGCTCCAGTCAGTGAGTGGGGATCTCAATCCTTATGGCTTAAGGTTTCCCCCTCTTGAAACCCAAAGCAGATCTGAGATGAAGAAGGATCGTGTCCCAGGCTTCTTATACGTTTCCAGTAGCCTTTCGGCCTGAGAAAACAATAGGCTTAACTCCTCCTCCCAAATCTCCTGGCAATTAGCACAGAGTAATTTATCCATTAAACAGTTCAGATACAGGTTACCACAACCTTCAAAGAGACACACAGACAATAACACCATTTCACTCACGTATTATTACAAATGTTAATATTCCTTTTTTGATCTTTGAATTAAAACTATAGCCATAGACAAGACTTGTTTGCTTACATCACACGATCTGAGCAAACATCTCCACTTCTACCTCTAACAATGCAGACTTGCATTTTAAAGCTCTATTCATTTACATACCTTCCTAACCAGCCCTTAAGGTTCACCCATGGGTCAGGTCAGTCGGTGAGGTGAGTTAATTAACTCTTTCTGGCCCTGTCACCTTTTAATGAGATATTATACTCATAACGTCACAGGGGCCATGGACTGCAAGGTTACAGGGTGTCAGCTTTCTCTGTGCAGATGGTACTCACACCTGCCTGTCTCTGCAAGCTCACACACCCTTATCCCACCACCTAGATACTTAAGCAATACTTAAGTTAGGGAAAACTGAGGCAGGCACAGTATTCAGAGAAATTAAGAACATTCCCACTTAGTCACATCAGTCAACATGTTTTTATGGAAAACAGGTCAGCTCACCAGATCTGGTTTCATTTTCTGAGGAGATTACCAGTTTGGTTGATAACGATATCTGCCTAGAAGTAATACATTTGACTCGTAAGGTGCTAGTACGACATGACGATAAAGCACTATTAACTGGATTAAGAGCTGGCTAACCGACCGATCTCAAAAAGTAGTTATCGGGGGCAGCATTGAGTGGGGGTGTTTCTAGTAGGGTTCTGGAGGGAGCAAGATTCATAGAATCATAGAATCTCTGGGTTGGAAGGGACCTCAGGAGGTCATCTAGTCCAACCCCCTGCTCAAAGCAGGACCAAACCCAACTAAATCATCCCAGCCAGGGCTTTGTCAAGCCTGACCTTAAAAACCTCTAAGGAAGGAGATTCCACTACCTCCCTAGGTAACCCATTCCAGTTCTTCACCACCCTACTAGTGAAAAAGTTTTTCCTAATATCCAGCCTAAACCTCCCCCTCTGCAACTTGAGACCATTACTCCTTGTTCTGTCATCTTCTACCACTGAGAACAGTCTAGATCCATCCTCTTTGGAACCCCCTTTCAGGTAGTTGAAAGCAGCTATCAAATCCCCCCTCATTCTCCTCTTCTGCAGACTAAACAATCCCAGTTCCCTCAGCCTCACTTCATAAGTCATGTGCTCCAGCCCCCTAATCATTTTTGTTGCCCTCTGCTGGACTCTCTCCAATTTATCCACATCCTTCTTGTAGTGTGGGGCCCAAAACTGGACACAGTACTCCAAATGAGGCCTCACCAGTGCTGAGTAGAGGGAATGAGCACATCCCTCGATCTGCTGGAAATGCCCCTACTTATACAACCCAAAACGCCGTTAGCCTTCTTGGCAACAAGGGCACACTGTTGACTCATATTCAGCTTTTTGTCTACCGTAACCCCTAGGTCCTTTTCTGCAGAACTGCTGCCCAGCCATTCGGTCCCTAGTCTGTAGCAGTGCATGGGATTCTTCCGTCCTAAGTGCAGGACTCTGCACTTGTCCTTGTTGAACCTCATCGTATTTCTTTTGGCCCAATCCTCTAATTTGTCTAATTCCACTGATCACTGTTAATAAAATTTGTGCTGAAACCAAGCTTGGCAGGGAGCAATAGCGATAGGATAGGAAAGTCACACAGAGCAATCTAGAGTGCTTGGCAAGCTGCAATGTTCCCTCTAATTTTCCCTACATGTGTGACACATCACCTCCATATTGGTGCACATAACAAAATTCATGTTCCGGGGTGGTGCTGAGGGATTATGGGGGGCAGGGCTCAGGGCTGGGGCAGAGGGTTGCAGTGCAGGGGGTGAGGGTTCCGGCTGAGGGTGTGGGCGCCAACTTTTTTCTGCGCCCGTGGGTGCTCGTGCCTCCACCCCTGCCCCAAAGTCCCTTCCCTAACTCTGCCCTTCCCTGCCCCTATTGGACCCCTCCCCAAATCCCTGCCCCAGCCCCGCCTCCTCCCCCAAGCGCTCCACGTTCCCCTTACTCCCCCCTCCCTCAAGCTTGCCGCACGAAACAGCTGTTTTGCGGCACAAGCGCTGGGAGGCATGGGGGAGAAGCAGGACACGGCGGCGTGTTCAGGGGAGGAGGTGGAGGTGAGCTGGGGCTGGGGGACAGGGTGGGGAGCTGCCAGTGGGTGCAGAGCACCCACCAATTTTTCCCTGTGGGTGCTCCAGCCCTGGAGCACCCATAGAGTCAGTGCCTGTGGGCTGGGGCCGGGGATGAGTGTCAGAGTGTGGGGGGATGAGGGCTCTGGCTGTGGGTGTGGGCTCTGGGGTGGGGCTGGGGATGAGCAGTTTGGGGTACAGGTGGGTGTTCTGGGGCTATGGTGGGGAGAGAGGACTCCCCCCAGCTCTCCCTCCCTGCAACAGCACCTGGGCTGGTCGGGGGGTAGAGGCGCCTTTTCCCGCCGTGCCAGCTCTGGGGCTGGGGCTGCAGAATAGGCACCTCTCCCCCATCCGCAGCAGGTCCAGGGCTGGGTTGGGGCCAGGGGCCTCTCCCCCCATTCACAGCAGGTCCGGGGCTGGGTTGGGGCCAGGGGCCTCTCCCCCCATTCACAGCAGGTCCAGGGCTGGGTTGGGGCCAGGGGCCTCTCCCCCCATTCACAGCATGTCCGGGGCTGGGTTGGGGCAGGGGGCCGGGGGCTGGGTGCCTCTCCCCCTGTCCACAGCAAGTCTGGGGCTGGGTTGGGGGCTGGGGGAGAGATGCCTCTCCCCACCGTGGCAGGTCCAGGGCTGGGGGAGAGGCATCTCTCCTTGCTGCAGTCCTGAGCACCTGCACGGTGCTTGATAGGCTGCTGCGCGCCTGTGCAGCTTAGAGGGAACTTAGAAGTTGGGCCCATTCAAACAAAATCAATTTTAATATAGTTAAATGCAAAGTTATTAATCAAGGAACGCAGGTTGTCACAGAGCCACAGGCCCACTGCTCTGGAGCCGTCTCTGGGAGGACCCCTTCAGGGAGCCAGACCCCCTTAGGGTCACACTCTTTCACTAGGGCAAGCCACTTGGCTTCACTGCCTCCTGGGACTGAACCTCAGAGCCTTCTGCACCCCTGCGTGACACCCTGAGCTCCCTTCAGTGAATCCACATGAGATGGGCACCAAAGGGAGCTATGCACCCCCACCTTCTTAGTCTGCAGGGACTCTCAGCAGTGGTGTAAAAGCAGGAGGGTTTATTAGATGTCTGGAACACAGTGTAGAAAATCCTTAGTTAACCTAGAGAACAGAAAGTTATAGCACAGTCCATCTGGGTCAGTCCTAGAGCTCTCTGACCCCTCGTTAGTCTCAGTCCAGGAGCATCTTCCTCCTTCCAGCAGCCTGCACCTAACAACCTTACCTGGCTCCTCCTTTGTCCTTGTTCCTGGCGAACATTGTCACCTGGCCTTCTTCTTAGCCCTTTGTTCTCCAGCTGGTGACACCCCGCTGGCTTCCTAAGGAAAGTGGGCCATCTATGGTGGTTGCTAGGTGCCAAATGTCTGGGCAATTGGAGTGGCCATAATCTTTTCGGACTCTCCATGGGCTATCTCAGCTATTAGCGATGATCTTCAAAAAGTCAAGGAAGACGGGAGGGATTCCAGAGGATTGGAAAAGGGCAAATATAGTGCCCATCTCTAAAAAGGGAAATAAGGACAACCCGGGGAATCACAGACCAGTCAGCTTAACTTCAGTACCCGGAAAGATAATGGAGCAAATAATTAAGCAATTAATTTGCAGACATGGGGTTCCCTCTCTTGCGTCCCAGGTTTGGGGGGCAGCTCCAGGGGCACCTTTGGGTGCGGGAGGGGGAGGAGTGGGGGACAGCCTGTTCCTGTTGCTCACAGGAGGGGAAGGGAGAGCAGAGTTGCACTGAGCTGCTGGGCTCTTTGCTCCTCTGTGCCGCACAAGACCAGCGAGGGGAGGGGAGAGCAGGGCTGAGTGGTGTGAAGAGGCTGGAGCTTCTTGCATAATGGCAACCCCATTACTCCTCATAACACTGTGCCGGTGGCAATAGGGGGGTTGTGAAAGCAGCGTCAGGAGCAGTGGCATATCCAGGCTGGGACACTTGGGTGGGGCCCGACTTGCGGTGGGTGGGCAATGACATGGGATGAGGGGGGCAGGAGGAATCGGGGCTGCTTCCCCCACACCCTCTCCAGATGGCCTTGGGGGTGATGGACATGCTGGCCAGGGGCCCCCTGCGGCCCAGGTGTGCACCCGGGGAGCAGGGCTCAGAGGCTTGCCTGGGTGGGTGGAGCGGGGCAAGTGCTGAGGCCAGAGCAGAGCTGGGGCTGTGGGGGTGGGTCTGGATGCTAAGTGGGTGGGCCGTGGCCTACCCATGGCTACGCCCCTGGTCAGGAGAGGGAGCTCCTAGTGCGGGGCTGGGTGCAAAGGCTGGGGTGGAGGGGCCCTGAGGCCGGGGCTGATGGCACTAATGGGGAGGCTCCTGTGCTCTTTCCCCAGGCTGACATGGAGGTGCCCATCCCCAGGTACTTTGTGAACCAGAGAGCCAAGGCTCTGAAGGAGCGTCAGCAGGTGCTGTCTGAGATCCTGGCCCGGGTGGAGCCTAGCATGCCCAGTGGGGTGAGTGCCTGCCCTGCGGCTGCCTGTAAGAGGGATAATAGCCTTCCGGCTGCCCCTTTCTCTGACGAGGGGACTCCCACCTGAAGTACAGGGCTGCACGAGGGGCTGGGGGTGCAGGGCTGTGCTAGGCCCCAGAGGATGGGCGGGGGGTGGGGGTGGCACTCTAGTGGGAGGGGTGGGGAGAGTTCAGGAGAGTGGGCAGAACAGTAACAGGTAAGAGGAGTGGGGTCTGTACCAGGATGGGCATGGGGCGGGAGAGAGGGGTGGGGCCATACCAGGGCCTGTGAGGGGTGCAAGGCAGAAGGGGGAATGAGGATGTTCTAGGGACTGTGGAGGCAGATGCAGGAGTGGGGGCAGGGCTGTATCGGAGCCCATGGGCGAGAGCAGGGCAGAAAGGAGGGGTGGGTCTGTATCAGGCCTGCGGGGGGGGGGGGGAGGGGAGTGGGAGCTTTGTGAGGCCGGGTGTGGTCCCAGGGGGGAGCAGGGCAGGAAGTGGGGGCTCTACCAGGGCCCTTTAGGGATATGGAGCTGTACCAGGGACCATGGCCTCCTATCACCGGTGGTTCCCATGTATGAGGTGTCTGGGTCTGGCCCTGGATCGGTTTGACAGGGAATTGTGGGCAAGCCTGGGGAGAGTGCAGCAGGCCCCCCTTGGCTGTTCTCCTTGGCACCCTGGCTGGGGCTGGCCATGGGGCGTGTGGGCTCAGTTCTCCCTGGTGCCCCTGGCTGGGCTGGCCATGGGGCGTGCAGGCTTTGTTCCCCCTGGTGCCCCTGGCTGGGGCTGGCCATGGGGCATGCGGGCTCCGTTCTCCCTGGTGCCCCTGGCTGGGGCTGGCTATGGGGCGTGCAGGCTCCGTTCTCCCTGGTGCCCCTGGCTGGGCTGGCCATGGGGCGTGCAGGCTCTGTTCCCCCTGGTGCCCCTGGCTGGGGCTGGCCATGGGGCATGTGGGCTCTGTTCTCCCTGGTGCCCCTGGCTGGGGCTGGCCATGGGGTGTGCAGGCTCTGTTTTTCCTGGTGCCCTGTGGCTGGGGCTGGCCATGGGGTGTGCGGGCTCTGTTCTCCCTGGCGCCCTGGCTGGGGCTGGCTATGGGGCATGTGGGCTCTGTTCTCCCTGGCGCCCTGGCTGGGGCTGGCCATGGGGTGTGCGGGCTCTGTTCTCCCTGGCACCCTGGCTGGGGCTGGCCATGGGGTGTGCGGGCTCTGTTCTCCCTGGCACCCTGGCTGGGGCTGGCCATGGGGTGTGCGGGCTCTGTTCTCCCTGGCAGCCTGGCTGGGGCTGGCCATGGGGCGTGTGGGCTCTGTTCTCCCTGGCACCCTGGCTGGGGCTGGCCATGGGGCGTGCGGGCTCTGTTCTCCCTGGCAGCCTGGCTGGGGCTGGCCATGGGGCGTGTGGGCTCTGTTCTCCCTGGCACCCTGGCTGGGGCTGGCTATGGGGAGTGCGGGCTCTGTTCTCCCTGGTGCCCCTGGCTGGGCTGGCCATGGGGCGTGCAGGCTCTGTTTTTCCTGGTGCCCTGTGGCTGGGGCTGGCCATGGGGCATGCGGGCTCCGTTCTCCCTGGCACCCTGGCTGGGGTTGGCTATGGGGCATGTGGGCTCTGTTCTCCCTGGTGCCCCTGGCTGGGGCTGGCCATGGGGCGTATGGGCTCTGTTCCCCCTGGTGCCCCTGGCTGGGGCTGGCCATGGGGCATGCGGGCTCCGTTCTCCCTGGTGCCCTGGCTGGGGCTGGCTATGGGGCATGTGGGCTCTGTTCTCCCTGGCGCCCTGGCTGGGGCTGGCTATGGGGCATGCAGGCTTTGTTTTTCCTTATGCCATGAGGCTGGGGTTCGCATGGGATGGATCGGGGCACAGATTCCCTAGCCCTCTTTGTGCCCTGCTCCCGCAGCCGTCCCGGCCTGCCATGCTGCGTGACGAGGCTGTGCAGCTGGTGCAGATGGCGGAGCGGATGCGCCAGGGCCGCCTTCGTTCCAAGTTCATGTGGGAGATCCGGCGGGACGAGGAGCGAGAGAGGCGGGCCCGGGAGAGTGGGGCCAAGGAGCTTGACCGTGAGCAGGCTGCTCTCTGCATCCAGAAGGTAAGGGGGACATGTCCAGCCCAAAGTGTAGGGTTGCCAGGGGTTCATTTTTTGACTGGAACGCCTGGTCGTAAAGGGACCCTGGCGGTTCCGGTCGGCACTGCCGATGGGGCCGTTAAAGTCCGGTCGGCAGTGCAGCGGGGGCTCAGGGCTAAGGCAGGCTCCCTGCCTGCCCTAGCTCCATGTGGCTCCCAGAAGCGGCCGCTAGGTCCTTGCGTCCCCTAGGCGCATCGGCAGCCAGGGAGGCTCCATATGCTGTCCAAGTGCCGGCTCCATAGGTCCCATTGGCCGGGAGCCGCGACCAGTGGGAGCTGCAGGGGAGGTGCCTGCAGGCACGAGGGCAGTGCACAGAGCCTCCCTGGCCACAAATGCGCCTAGGGGCTGCAGGGACCTGGCGGCCGCTTCCTGGGAGCTGTGGTAAGTGCTGGCGGGACCTTGCACCCCAACCCCCTGCCCCAGCCCAGAGTCCCCTTCCACACCCAAACTCCCTCCCGGAACCCGCACCCTGCACCCCTCCACACCCCAACCCTCTGTCCCAGCCTGGAGACCCTGCACCCCAAACCCCTCATTCCCGGTCCCCCCCAAAGCCAACCCACTCAGCCAGAGCCCTCACCTCCCCCCACCCCCTGCCCCGCCCGGAGCCCTCTCCTGCACCCTGAACCCCTTATTCCCGGTCCCACCCCAAAGCCAACCCACTGAGCTGAAGCCCTCACCTCCCCCCACCCCCCTGCCCCGCCCGGAGCCCTCTCCTGCACCCTGACCCCCTCATTTCTGGCCCCACCCAGAACCCACACCACCAACCCAGAGCCCATACCCCCTGGCACCTCATCCCCCTGCCCTAGCCTGGAGCCCTCTCCCACACCCCAACCTCCTCATCCCCAGCTCCACCCCAGAGCCTGCACCCCCAACCAGAGCCCTCACCCCCCTGCACCCTAACCCTCTGCCTCAGCCCGGTGAAAGTGAGTGAGTGTAGGGGAGAGGGAGGGGGGAATGGAGTGAGCATGGGCGGTGCCTCAGAGAAGGGGTGTGGCCTCGGGACAGGGGTGGGGCAGAGGTGTTCAGTTATGTGTGATTAGAAAGTTGGCAACCCTACCAGAGCGTGGGGGAGGAGGGAACAGGACACCCAGCAAACAGGTGGCTGCTGGGTGCCTGGGGTGCCAGAGGTCAGATCTGAGCAGTGCTCCCTACTGCCTTGTGATTCCCATTTCTCCCTTCTGGGCTCCTGCCACACTCCCTGCTTTCAGTCCCAGGGCTGAGAACATGCTCCCCAGGGGATCTCTCGTGGCTGCAGTTCTGCCTCTGCCCTGGAGGTGGCACTCTTGGGCTGCCTGAGAACACGCTATGGAGCGTTGCCGGTCCTGGTCAGAGCACTGTATTGCCCGCTGCCCAACGCGAAGCAGCCTTCCTGGTCCCATGCGTGGTTGGGGCCCCACCCTCCATGCCCTGGCTCTCCCAGCAGCCACAGTTTGGCCCCTGGGCCTTGTCGGTTGCCTCTCCTTGGGCTGCTTGCAGGCAGCCTGAGGGCTGGATCCAATCAGGGTGCAGCTGCCCCCAGCAGCACAGCCCATGGATGTGTGTCCCTTTCCAGCATGCAGCCCTGTGCTGAGCTGGGCAGGGTGGTCATGCTGCACAGCATCCTAGGCCAGTGGTGCCCTGGCCAGGCCGCTGGGCGTGGGGTTCACGCTGCAATGTGGGGGGTGAGGGGGCCTTGGTGCCCTGGGAGCAGCAGTGCTGGGGGCTCTGTGTTTGGGTCCCCAGTCCCTGCCTCGTGCCCATTGTTCCAGAGGTCAGGAGGCACGAGCAGCCAGTTCTGGCTGTGTGGGGAGCTTGCCACAGTTTACACAGGGCTGAGAGCGGAGAGAGGCGTCACGTCAGAGGCTCTACTCCTTCCCACTCACTGCCCAGAGGTGTGGCTCCCCCCACACCTGCCTACCACCCTGTGCTCAAAGCAACCACTGCTACCTGTGCTTGCTGGGCAAAGCTGGAGTTACGGGCCAGCTGCCCCGAGTCACCAAGCAGCCAATTCCTCCCAGATAGTCCGAATCAAGTCTAAAATGGCTGTTTGCCTGGTTTCTTCCTCCACTTTCTGAAACAAAATGTTGTCCCCAGTGTGTTCCAAGAACTTACTGGAAATTCTGCATTTCGCTATATTACTTTTCCAACAAATAGTTTAAGTTCCCCATTACTACCAGGTCTTTGGTTTGGGATATTTCTGTTATTTGTTCTAGAAATGCCTCATCTACCTCCTCACACAGATTTGCTATTCTACAGTAGACCCCTACCATGACATTGCCCCTGTCCCCCCCGTCCCCTTTTATCTTCACTCAGCAACTTTCAGCTCATCTGCCTCTCGCCTCCTTCTGGACCTCAAAACAAGTGTATATATTCTTGATATACAATTCAACACCACTTCCCTTTTTTTCCCTGCTTGCCGTTCCTGAACAAGCGATTTCCCTCTATACCAGTATTCCACTCATGAGATTTATCCCACCAAGTCTCTGTCATGCCAATTAAGTCACAGTTTAGCTTGTGTACTAATATTTCCAGTTCTTCCTGCTTATTCCCCATACTCCTTGCATTTGCATATAAACATCTAAAATATTGAGCTGCCTCCCTCACTGATTTCCCTCTTGTTCTCATATGATCCTATTGTAGTTTTCCATGATCCCCACCAACATCTACCCTCTGTTAAGGTTGCCTTTTTCTATGTTTACCTATGGGCTTTTTCCACCTGCCCCCTTTGAAACTAGTTTAAAGCCCTCCTCACTAGGTTGGCAAAGAAAAGCTTGGAAAAAGACAGAGATACAGAGGCAACTCATGGACGTGATCCTGAGCTAGACTGTCCTGCAAAACATGCTCCCACTAGGCCAGCAGGCCCTGCAGGCCCATAATTGGGGATCCAGTCATGTTCTTGAGCCCCTGGATAATGCTGGCTACTGAGACCAGCAACAACTCCTAACCTCTGTATCTCTGCAACACAGTTCCCAGCGACTCCCATTCACCTCTCAGATCCAACCTCTGGGCACTAAGAAAACTTGCAACTGGGAGTCCAGCTGTATTGAGCCTTGCAACACCTGACCTCCTGTCTAACACAGGCCAGAGAACTACCCAGAAATAACTCCTAGAGCAGATCATTCAGAAAAACATCCAATCTTGATTTAAAAATGTATCCGTGATGGAGGATCCACTATGACCCTTGGTAAATTGTCCCAATGGTTAATTATCCTCACTGTAAAACGTATACATTATTTTCAGTCTGAATTTGTCTGACTTCAATGTTCAGCCATTGGATTGTGTTAGACCAGTGGGTCTCAAACTTCTGTACTGGTGACCCCTTTCACATAGCAAGCCTCTGAGTGCGACCCCCTCCCTTATAAATTAAAAACACTTTTAAATATATTTAACACCATTATAAATGCTGAAGACAAAGCAGGGTTTGGGGCGGAGGCTGACAGCTCACAATCCCCCCTGTAATAACCTCATGACCCCCTGAGGGGTCCTGACCCCAGTTTGAGAACCCCTGTGTTAGACTTTTCTCTGCTAGATTGAACGACCCATTACTAAATATTTGTTCCCCATGTAGATACTTATAAACTGTAGTCAAGTCACCCCTTAGCCGTCTCTTTGTTAAACTAAATAGACTGAGCTCTGTGAGGCTGTCACCAGAGCTACTAGTGGAATGGACAGTGTGTTATCAGCATACAATGAGATTATATCATCTATTTTTTCTCCAGATACAGAACAGAACATTGGCGGTGGGTGGACACCCCTTTCGGGGCGGCTATCCTCCCCAGCCCTGCCCCTTCTGCACAAGACCCCATCCCCCATGGCTGGAGCCCTGAGCCCTCCCTGCCCCACTTCCTGTGGCCGGAGAAGCTCCAGCCAGAGAATGGGAAAGGTGGCACACCTCCTTCAGCCACCCAGTGGAAGAACTCTGAGCTTTTTATATGTGCCATGCAGGTTCCGGGGTTACTCAACTTCCCGGGTTCATCAGTAATCTCTGTCGAGTCCAGGTTGATACTGATGAACCTGGGAAGCTGAATAGCAGATACCACCTCCTCGGAACCTGCCTGACGCATAATAATAAGTAAAAACTGCAATCCGGGTCTGTAATGGGGCGGGACTCACCCTTGCAGCACCTCCTGCTGGTGTCTTGGGAATTAGCTCATTTCCAGCCTTGCAGCGCCCCCTGCATGCTGGTGTTCCGCTGCCGCTTGGCCCCCGTGTCCCTCCCTGGACTCCAGTGCCCCGTTATCTGGGGTGCTGCCCCTTGGCCATACACCCTTCAATCTCAGGGTCTCCCCACCCAGGGGAACCCCCAACCCTCTAGTCCCACCTTGCCTCAGTCGTGGGCTACTGCCAATCACCATCTAGCCCCCGCTCACTGGGGCAGACTGCAGGGTAAAAGCCACTCATCATAGGCAAGGGGGAGTTGGACCTTCTGCCTCTGCCTACCCATGAGCTGCCCCCTGCAACCCCCAGTACCTAATTGGCCTTCTACTAGGCCGCAGCCTGGGGGGTTTCCAGGCCAGAGCTCCCCAGCTCTCTTGGTCTTCCCCCAGCCCTGCTCCACTCCAGGTACCTTCTCTCAGCTCCCTACAGCCAGGTCCCTCCCTCTCAAAGCTAGAGAGAGTCTGTCTCTGGCTTCTGGCCCCAGCCCTCTTATAAGGGCCAGCTGGGCCCTCACTAAACCAGCCTCGGCCTGACTGGGGCATGGCCCCCAGCTGAGGCTGCTTTCCCCAATCAGCCCCGCGTTTCCCTCCCTGCCACAGCCCTCTCCCCGGGCTATTTTAAGCCTTTTAAGGCAGGAGCGGGTGACCACCCCGCTTACAGGGTCCCATGGCAGCAGTTGTGCCAGTGAAGGCTTAGCCTTCTCTGGCCTATTAGACCCGTTGTCTATGGAAGAGAAATATTTATTGAATACTTCTGCCTTTTCCGCATTATTATCGATAGCTGTACCATTTCCATCTAGTAATAGACCAATACCATTGTCAGGATTCTCCTTGTTTCCGAATATATTTTAAAAATTCCCTCTTACTGTCCCTAACTCTTCCAGCCATAGAGTTCTCTTTGTGTCCCTTTGCTTCCCTTATCAATTTTCTACAATTCTAACGTCTTATTTATGGTCATTACTATCAACTTCCCCTCTCTTCCATTTGTTAGATTTTATTTTTTTACAGCTGCCTTCACTTCCCTTCTAAATCAGGTAGTTGTTTTTTTTTTAACCAGCCTGGCCTTCTTCCTCAATTGTGGGATTGTAGCTTTTTGAGCATCTAGTAATGTGTTGTTACATGATTCCCAAATTATAATTCACATTTTTCTGATTTAATTCTTCCTCACAGCTGATTTAGAATCATAGAAGATTAGGGTTGGAAGAGACCTCAGGAGGTCATCTAGTCCAACCCCCTGCTCAAAGCAGGACCAATCCCCAACTAAATCATCTCAGACAGGGCTTTGTCAAGCCTGGCCTTAAAAACCTCTAAGGAAGGAGATTCCACCACCTCCTTAGGTAACCCATTCCAGTGCTTCACCACCCTACTAGTGAAATAATGTTTCCTAATATCCAACCTAGACCTCCCCCACTGCAACTTGAGACCATTGCTCCTTGTTCTGTCATCTGCCACCACTGAGAACAGCCTAGCTCCATCCTCTTTGGAACCCCCTTCAGGTAGCTGAAGGCTGCTATCAAATCCCCCCTCATTCTTCTCTTCTGCAGACTAAATAAGCCCAGTTCCCTCAGCCTCTCCTCATCAGTCATGTGCCCCAGCCCCCTGATCATTTTCATTGCCCTCTGCTGGACTCTCTCCAATTTGTCCCCATCCTTTCTGTAGTGGGGGGCCCAAAACTGGATGCAGTACTCCAGATGTGGCCTCACCAGTGCCGAATAGAGGGGAATAATCACTTCACTTGATTGGCTGGCAATGCTTCTACTAATACAGCCCAATATGCCATTAGCCTTCTTGGCAACAAGGGCACACTGCTGACTCATATCCGGCTTCTCATCCACTGTACTCGCCAGGTCCTTTTCTGCAGAACTGCCGCTTAGCCAGTCGGTCCCCAGCCTGTAGCAGAATTGTGCAACTGGCCCTATTAAAGCACCAACTATATAGGTTACTGATCTGGACTTTATTCTGCTGGCACATTACAAATGTGATGAAATCATGATCACTTGTAACTATGTTATCATTAATATTTAGTTCTGTGATCAGTTCCTCTTTATCTGTTAGGAGAAGGTTTAATAAAGAAATCCCTCGTGTTGACTGCAACACTTTTTGCTTTAGGAAATTGTCATCTACAATGGTTAGAAATTCCAAGGACACTTTAGTACTGCCAGCATGAGACCCCCAGTGTACTTCCCCCAAATTGAAGTCTCCCATGATCATGCAGCTTTCCCCTGCTGCATATTATAGATACCTGTGTAAGGAACCATTCTTCATGTTTCCTAGTGTGATTTTGTGATCTGATACTCCATCCTGTGCTTTATTTTAGGACATTGATCCATAAGCTCTTTCTTTTTGTTTGTTTTCATTGATTTGGAAACAGAGAATGCTGTTTTTGACATAGAGTTCATTCCCCCTGCCCTTTTGCCCACTTGATCCTTCCCAAATAGGTTATAACCATTGATTTTTAACATTCCAATTGTGAAAATCATCCCACCAGGTTTCAGCAATACCAGGTAGATCAAACTTATGCTCACAGATAAGCAATTTCAATTCCTCTTGTTTGTTACCCAGGCTCCTAACATTGGTGTAGAGGCAATTCAGTAATTTCCTCTCTTTGTGTCCTTTGGCTCCTGGATTAGTTTTGTTCTCAACATCTTGATTTTGTGCTGTGTGCTCAGATCATCCCTCTTTTTACCCTCCCTTTTTTGCTATTAATTTAACTCGCTCCTGACTATTCTAGTGAGCCTGTCTCCAAGGAGGTTGGACCCCTTCTACTGAGATGGAGGCCATCTGAACTATATAGTCCCCTCTTCCCGTGGGAGGTGAACCAATCTTCCACAAAACCAAAATCCTCCACCCTACACCACTTACTTAACCTGTGGTTTACTTCTGGAATCTTCTGCCTCTGCCTTCCTTCACTTGTGGGACAGGAAGGATTTCAGAGAAGATCACTTGGATATTTTTCTTCAGCACACTTCCGAGTCCCCTGAACCCATTTTCTATCTGCGAGATATCCTGTGATGAAGTGTCGTTAGTGCTGATATGAACCATCACCAATGGATCCTTGCCTGTCGACTTCAGAAGTCTGTCCAATCTTAGAGTAACATCTCGTGTCTTGGTGCCGTGAAGGCAGCATGCTGTCCTATTGTCTGCCTGTCCCTTGCAGAATGTTCTTTTGGTTCTTCCGACTACTGAATCTCGAACAAGGATTGTCTGTCTTCCTTGGACAGTTGGAGAATCCTTTGCAGGCAAGATTCATTTTCTTACAGGTTGGGCTGAGCTGCCATCCATATATGTATCCCATATTCCCTTGAACCTGCTGGATATTGAGAGGTATCTTCCAATATTTCCACGGTATTGATTTGAAACTTCTAGCTATGTGGATCAAGTATCAGAAGGGTAGCCGTGTTAGTCTGGATCTGTAAAAGCAGCAAAGAATCCTGTGGCACCTTAGAGACTAACATGCATCCGACGAAGTGGGTATTCACCCACAAAAGCTCATGCTCCAAAACGTCTGTTAGTCTATAAGGTGCCACAGGATTCTTTGCTGCTTAGCCATGTGGAATTACTCCTGGTCCTCTTCTCTCTGATGGCCACATCCTTCTCTGTCTCCAGCTGCTGTGACCTCCTGCCTCTGGTGGTTATGAACCACCAGGCCTCTTCTCTGACTTCTTCTCTCTCCAGATCTTTGGTGGCCAGATCCATTCTTCCTTGAACCTGGGGTACGAACCTGGCTCTATAGGAACTGCGCAGCTTCTCTGAGTCTCAGTAGCATCCCAACTTGCCCTGCCAATCCAAGAATCTTTTCTGTGCATACAGCCACTTCATGAAACCCTTTCTGCCTTCAGGAAGCAAAGAGAACATGGCACATCTGTTGCAGGTCACTGCCAGTGTTCCATTGCCAGTCATCTTGGTATCACGCATAGCGCTGCACCAGGAAGGAAAGCCTCTCCAAACTCTCTCTGAAACTCCCCTGTTCATTGCCTCTGTTTGCAGCTCTCAAGCTCGCCTAGCAAGTCACAGAGGCAAGAGCCAGAGGGAGGGGACATACTGGCCTGTAACTCACCCCCCTCCCATTTTGTTTTGCACAAAAGGTTATTATTGTACCTGTCTTGGATCATCATTTCATTTAACACAGAGAATCCTCTCAATAAAGCTGAAATAATTAATCGGGTTTTACAAAAGCACACATGGAACTCTGAACTTCAGCCACCCCCACATGATACCTCAGTGCTCTCACTGTCTGCATCCCCACCCACCCACGGGCTAACGGGTTCAGCATGGAGCTCAAAATATGAACAACAGGCATCTCTGCCAGCATTCGCACAGGTGTTTGTGTTCCCTGTGTGCTGCCTTGCTGGCAAGTCTTACACCTCAGCCTCCCACCCATCACCAAGGCTTCCCCCCTTGCTCTCCCTAGTCCATGAAGAGCACCATCTCTGGCCAAATGCACACTGAGTACCATTCTGCAGCCACTCAGGCGATAGTGAAATTGTACCTTCCTTCTGTTCAAATGCCTTGTGTATGATGTCATTAGCCAGGGCATTAGGGGATAAGCTGGGTCTCCCAGAATACCCGGCCCAGCCTCCACACCGTCAATACCCATGGTTTTCCTGGGGGCAAACAGTTCTTTCTCCACTAATTTAATTAGTACTGCAGTCCAAAAGATCCTAGCATTGTGGACCCTCCTGCATTTAGGTCTGTAAACCTGCCATGGTGAGTTCACTAGTCCTCAGAGCATAGTGGAGAAATAACTGCTTTTGTTTTTAAATGCTCTGCCCTGGTGGGGGTGATAGTCATATGGGTTCCATCTGGAACACTTCTTCCAGGTGCAGGGCCGGCTCCAGACCCCAGCGCGCCAAGCGTGTGCTTGGGGCGGCACGCCGCGGGGGGCGCTCTGCCTGTTGCCGGGAGGACGGCAGGCGGCTCCGGTGGACCTCCCGCAGGCATGCCTGCGGATGCTCCACCGGAGCCGCGGGACCAGCGGACCCTCCGCAGGCACATCTGCAGGAGGTCCACCGGAGCCGCGGGACCGGCAACCGCCAGCGCGCCCCCCGCGGCGTGCCGCCGTGCTTGGGGCAGCGAAATTCCTAGAGCCGCCCCTGTCCAGGTGGAGTTGGCTGTGACAAGGGCAGGGTTCAATATCTAGGGGTTCCTCTTAACAATACAAAGCATAACCAGTTTGAGCCCCCACCCAATAATCTGAGAAAATTTAGCACCACCCCTGGGTGCCTCTAATGGCAATAGTGGCCCCCTTGTGAGTACTGAGGCTGCATCTAACAGAAGAACATTTCTATTAACAGGAAAAAGGGGACACTGCATTCATTTGGGGAAACACCACAACCATGATTCAGAAACATGTGACCATATGAGAACACCCACCCCACAGTACATTGGGCAGTGTCCTTTGCCTCAGTTTCCCAATTTGCAGTGTGAAAGTCCAAAAAAAGCAGACTGCCATACGTTCACATGATGCAAACTGAAAATGGAGCAGGCTTTTTGAGTGCATGCTCTTAGTGCAGCTTGTGTACTGAGAGTTACCTGATGCGCATCAAACTCTTCAGATTAAATCCCCTGTGTAGACACACCCTGAGACGGATTTACAGAAACTCAGGAAAGCAGGCCAGAAGGTTCCACAGAAATGGGCTCTGAAGCAAGCTTTGCTTTACCATTCTAATAGGGTCTCTCAAGTACTGTATTGCTACTTTGTATAGGAAAGACTTGTACTACATCACTGTAAATATTTACTGAAGATGTCAAAGTCTATCAAAAGGAGTTTGAACTCAGTTGGACTTGCTGTTGAGAGCACAGGAAGAGAACCAGGACAGCTGAAGCCAACAGGCCCCGTCTCAGAGCTGAGGGGGTTCCACTGCTCACCATGGTAAAAAACGACACCATGGGGCTGGCTTACAAGAGGGGTACTCCAAGACAGGCTTTTAAAAGCCAGGTATAGCACACACCAGTAAAGCCGTGACAGGGTGTCTCAAAGTTGCACCCACAGAGCGTGTCACTTCCAGGACGAGGGCCTTGTGCAGGGAGGTGCCTTGCCCCATGGATCCTGGTGGGGGTTGGCAGCATGGTGACGGGGGAAAGGCTCTGTGCCCTGGTTCTCACACCCCTGTGCTCCTTCTCCCCGCAGGTCTGGAAAGGCTGCCTGCAACGCAGATGCACCAAGCTGGAGAGACAGCGGGAGATGGCCTTTATTGGGATGGTTAGTCCCTCCCTAGCTCTCAATGCGTGCCCCTCCCCCCCAGTCTTGACATACGGCCCTGGCTGTATTGCCCATGTGGCCCCTGCCCCTCCCCCACCCTCAACACGTGTCCCCAGGCTCCAGCCACTTGGTCCATGTGCCTCCCATTCCCAGCTGGCAGCATTGTCCGTGTGTCCCTCCCCTCTCAACCCGCCTCAACGTGTGCTCTCCCCACCCAGCGGCATGGCCCCGAGGACTCGCTCCCCATTGCCCTCAGTATAAGCCCCACCCCGCATAGTCATTAGGTTATTTATGTATTGTACCCATGAACAAGACACATTCCTCTGGCCTAGGATGCAGCTGACTCTAGGCGGGAGGAGGCTCAGTACTAGGGACGTCTCTGAGGTCGGTGTCGTGGCTGTGGGTATGTTGAGGAGGGGGCAGACACAGGGTGCTGCTGCAGCTGCTCCTGATCTATAGCTTCAGAGATTGCAAGGCCACTGTGGGATCGTTGTGACCATCAGAGACCCGCCCCGCAGTAATTCCTAGAGCAGAGCTGTTAGAAACACATCCCATCGGGATTTAAAGCTGGTCAGTGATGGGGAAGCCGCCATGACCCTGGGGAGATGGATCCAATTTGCCAGCTCCTCACTCTCAAAAGTCGACACCTTATTTCCAGTCTGAATTTGTCTAACTTCAGCTTCCACCTTTTGGGTCCCACCACACGCTCCCTTTGTGGGAATGCTGAGGGAAGGGGCTGGGATAGTCCATGGCTGGTCTCCCCTGGCTGTGTGTCAGGGGCAGGCCCTGCAGGTCTCTCTCTCTCTCTGGGCGTAGGCGCCAACTTTTCCCGGCGCCGGTGGGTGCTCGCCCGCGGCCCTACCCCCGGCCCCGCCCCAACTCCACCCCTGCCCCGCCCCCATTCCAACCCCTTCCCCAAAGTCCATGCCCCAACTCCGCCCCCTCCCTGCCCCTATTGGACTCCTTCCCCAAATCCTTGCCCCAGCCCCGCCTCTTCCCAGAGCAGCTGTTTGGCGGTGGGTAAACGCTGGGAGCTCGAGGGAGAAGTGGGGATGTGGCATGCGCAGGGGAGGCGGCGGCGGCGGCGGAGCAGTGGTGAGCTGGGGCGGGGAGGGGAGCTGTCGGTGGGAGAGCACCCACCAATTTTTCCCCATGGGTGCTCCAGCCCCGGAGCACCCCCGGAGTCAGCGCCTGTGCTCTGGGTACATTGCTGGTGGGGCTAGGCCAGAGCTGCTGTTGGTGCAGCCCCACTCCGTGACCCTCTCGCTGTGTTGGGTCCCAAGGAGGCGGTGCTGCCAGGGCCACTGCTCTAGTGCATCATTAGAAACCGTTCCACATGGCGCAGGCAGGAGCAGTAAGGCACTTGCAGGGAAATGAGCTGGTGATGGATGGCTTCGGCACAGAGAAAGCCATTAGGGTGAAATATGAACCCCCTAATGAAGTGCAGCCGCGGCTCCACTGCCTGCGGTGAGAGAGACGGAGTGACTTCCACAGACTCCTACTGCTCAGCACCAGGGTCAGGCGGGGTAGGGGGAGCGCTGTCAGGGAGTGACCTGCACCCTGCATGCCACAGCTTTGCCAGTCCTGCCTGGGACAGGCTGCTGCCCCCAAACCCTAGGGACCCCAACCTCCATGACCTCCTGGCCCCTGGGATGTCTGCAGGGGGCAGCTTCATTTCAGACAAGCAAATGTCATTCCAGGCCTAACAGACGCTGACTCTAATGTCTGCTACGATCTGGGGTCCTCTGCCCCCACCTCATCATGATGGCACTGGGAAGGACCCCAGTATTTGAGGGCTTATGGGATCTCTTCTCCCCTTCCCCCATTCAGGGCATGTCCATCAGGACTGGAACAGACCTCAGTGTCTGAGCGGTTATGGGATCTCTTTATCACCCCCGCGTGGCACCCAGATGCACCCTGGTGTCTAAGTGGATATGGGAAACCCCTCTGCCCCACACAGGCCGTCAATACCAGGATAGATCTGAATGTTTGAGGGGATGTGGGATCCATAGAGCCCCTCTGAGTCTGGGTGCTGCCACAGGCAGGCACGCTGTGAGTACTGCACACCCTCCTTGCCCCCGTTCCTCCCCTCTCTGCACGTCCTGCCCTGGGGGAGGTTGGGGAGCAGCCTCTTGGTGTAAGAATCGCCCCCCGCCCCAATTCGCGCTGCAGGATTGTTACTGGCCCTGGGAAATTCTCATCTGACCTAACTACATCCCCTTCGTGGCCCTGATACACTGCCAGACTGGCATATGGAGTCAGAGTAGGGGCCATCCCACTGGTCCTGGCTGGATTACTCCTGCTTAGCACTTGAGAAAAGAACCAGGCCCAATTAGCCTGGTTTAAGTTCTTTTGTTTTAAGGATAGCGGTTCCCTAAATCCACTGAGCATCTTCTCTGACATCCTGCATTGCCCAGGGCAAAGAATCTCACCCAGGTGATGCACCTCTCTGTGGGCCAGACAGAAGAGTGCTCCACTCCATGCAAAGCAAGAAGCACCTAAAGCCAGATGGCAAAAACTTTAGCTCCCTACCAACAAATCAGTATTGGGGCAGTTCTGTGGCACTGCAGGCGTTAGTGTCACTGGGTGGAGGAGAGATGGGTTGAGAAGAAACCACGAGTTTACGTAGAGCTGCGATGCCACTAGGCATTGCTCCAGCACACAGCCCATCCGAGGGCAGGAAGGGAGACCCTGTCCTGGGGCTGTGGCTACACCAAGGAGTGTGGCTTCTGGTGACCGCACTTATTTAGTTGGCCCTGCCAACAGTGTGTCATTGTACTGAATGAATTGATCGCTGCTCAGAACAATCAAAGTGCCTTTGTTTCACCCTGGTGCCACACCCTCTCTTCCCCCTTCCCAGCCCCACGTGCAGGCCAGGCCCTGGCACTGTGCCCAAGCCCCATATAAATGCCACTGCCCTGCCAACCCCTTGGTGCTCTCCCCCAGCCCCCTTTTCTATGCTGAGCTCTGCACGGCACAGAAGATGCAGCCCTGGGGCAGGGGGCAAAGGTGACCTTACCCCCCCCGTTGACATTCTGCCAGCGCCTGGCTCAGCATGGCCCAGGTGTCCGTGGAACTACTCCAGGCTGTCTTCCCCGCACACCCCAGAGCCCAGGATGGCCATGGTGCTCTGTGCTGGGGAGGTGTCCCCATAAGAACGGCCATGCCAGTCAAACCAATGGTCCATCCAGCCCAGTATCCTGTCCTCTGGCAGTGGCCAGGCCCAGGTGCTTCAGAGAGAATGACCAGGAAAAGGCAATTATCAAGTGATCCGTCCCTTGTCCAGTCCCGGCATCTGGCAGTCAAGAGGCTTAGGAACACCCAGAGCATGGGGTTGTGTCCTTGACCATTTTAGCTAATAACCATTCATGGACCTATCTGCCATGAGTTTATCTAATTCTTTTCTGAATCCAGTTATACTTTTGGTCTTCACAACATCCCCTGGCAATGAGTTCCACAGGTTGACTGTGTGTTGTGTGAAGAACTTCCTTTTGTTTGTTTTAAACCTGCTGCCTATTAATTTCATCGGGTGACCCCTCATTCTTGTGTTTTGTCAAGGAATAAATAACACTTACGTTCTTCACACAAGCCATGATTTTATAGACCTCTGTCATATCCCCACTTAATCGTCTCTTTTCTAAACCGAACAGCCCCAGTCTTTTTAATCTCTCCTCATCTTTAATCTCTCCTCTCTTTCAGCTTCTCCTCAAATGGAAGCTGTTCCATACCCCTAATAATTTTTGTTGCCCTTCTCTACATAAGAACATACATAGGAACAGGCCATATTGGGTCAGACCAAAGAACTAGCCCAATATCCATCTTGCCCAATATCCTGTCTTCTGACAGTGGCCGGTGCCAGGTGTCCCAGAGTGAATGAACAGAACAGGGAATCGTCGAGTGATCCAACCCTGTCGCCCATTCCCAGCTTCTAGCAACAGAGGCCAGGGACATCATCCCTGCCCATCCTGGCTAATAGCCATTGATGGATCTATCCTCCATGAACTTACCTAGTTCTTTTTTGAACCCTGTTATAGTCTTGGCCTTCACAACATCCTCTGGCAAGTCGTTCCACAGGTTGACTGTGAATTGTGTGAAAAAATACTTCCTTTTGTTTGTTTTAAACCTGCTGCCTATTAATTTCATTTGGTGACCCCTAGTTCGTGGGTTATCAGAAGAAATAACACTTCCTTATTTACTTTCTCCACAGCAGTCATGATTTTATAGACCTCTATCATATCCTGCCTTAGTCATCTCTTTTCCAAGCTGAAAAGTTCCAGTCTTATTAAGTGACAGAGAGTCCTGTGGCACCTTATAGACTAACAGACGTATTGGAGCATAAGTTTTCGTGGGTGAATACCCACTTCGTCAGATGCATGTAGTGGAAGTTGCATCTGACGAAGTGGGTATTCACCCACGAAAGCTTATGCTCCAATACGTCTGTTAGTCTATAAGGTTCCTCAGGACTCTTTGTTGCTTTTTACAGATAGAGACTAACACGGCTACCCCTCTGATACCAGTCTTATTAATCACTCCTCATATGGCTGCCGTTCCAAACTCCTAATCATTTTTGTTGCCCTTTTCTGAACCTTTTCCAATTCCAATATATCATTTTTTGAGATTGAGCGACCACATCTGCACACAGTATTCAAGATATGGGCGTACCATGGATTTATATATAGGCAATATGATATTTTCTGTCTTATTATCTATCCCTTTTTAAATTATCCCCAACATTCTGTTCGCTTTTTTGACTGCCGCTGCACATTGAGTGGATGTTTTCAGAGAACTATCCACAATGATGCCAAGATCTCTTTCTGGAGTGGTAACAGCTAATTTAGACCCCATCATTTTATATATATAGTTGGGATTATGTTTTCCAATGTGCATTACTTTGCATTTATCAACATGAACTTTCATCTGCCATTTTGTTGCCTAGTCATCCAGTTTTCTGAGAACCCTTTGAAATTCTTCACAGTCAGCTTTTAACTTAACTATCTTGAGTAATTGTGTAGCATCTGCACATTTTGCCACCTGACTGTTCACCCCATTTTCCAGATCATTTATGAATATGTTGAAAAGTACTAGTCCCAGTACAGACCCCTGCAGGGTCCCTGCTATTTACCTCTCTCCATTCTGAAAACTGGCCATTTATTCCTATCCTTTGTTTCCTGTCTTTTAACCAGTTACCAATCCATGAGAGAACCTTCCCTCTTATCCCACGACAGCTTACTTTGCTTAAGAGCCTTTGGTGAGGGACCTTGTCAAAGGCTTTCTGAAAGTCCAAGTACACTATATTCACTGGGTCACCCTTGTCCACATGTTTCTTGCCCCCTCAAATGATTCTAATAGATTGGTGAGGCTTGATTTCCCTTTACAAAAGCCATGTTGACTCTTCCGCAACAAATTGTGTTAATCTATGTGTCTGATAATTCTATACTTTCCTATAGTTTTAATCTGTTTTCCTGGTACTGAAGTTACAAGCCTGTAAATGGCGGTATCACCTCTGGAGCCTTTTTAAAAATTGGTATCACATTAGCTACCCACCAGTCATCTAGTACAGAAGCTGATTTAAATGATAGGTTACATACCACAGTTAGTAGTTCTGCAATTTCACATTTGAGTTCCTTTAGAACTCTTGGGTGAATCCCATCTGGTCCTGGTGACTTATTACTGTTTAGTTTATCAATTTGTTCCAAAACTTCCTCTATTGACACCTCAATCTGGGACAGTTCCTCAGATTTGTCACCTAAAAGGAATGGCTCAGGTGCTGGAATCTCCCTCACATCCTCTGCAGTGAAGACTGATGCAAAGAATTAATTTAGCTTCTCTGCAATGGCCTTATTATCCTCGAATGCTCCTTTAGCACCTCGATCATCCATTGATCGTTTAGCAGGCTTCCTGCTTCTGATGTACTTACAGATCTTTTTGCTGTTGGTTTTTGTGCCTTTTGCTAGTTTCTCTTCAAATTCTTTTTTTTGCCTGCCTAATTCTACTTTCACACTTGGCTCGCCAGAGTTTATGCTCTTTTCTATTTTCCTCACTCGGGTTTGACTTCCAGTTTTTAAAGGATGCCTTTTTGCCTCTAGACCCAGAGTGTTGGTGACCCTGGTAGATGGTGCTGTAGGAGATAGAACCAGAGCAGAGTAAAGAGGCTCCTTTCCCAAAGCCTCCCTGGCCTCAGCGCTGGCCCTGGCCCCGCTGCAGGGTGATAGCACTCACACAGGGAGTGCAGGAACAGTGGGTGCTCTCGGATCATAGAATCATAGAAGATTAGAGTTGGAAGAGACCTCAGGAGGTATCTAGTCCAACCCCCTGCTCAAAGCAGGACCAACCCCAACTAAAGCATCCCAGCCAGGGCTTTGTCAAGCCTGACCTTAAACACCTCTAAGGAAGGAGATTCCACCACCTCCCTAGGGAACCCATTCCAGTGCTTCACCACCCTACTAGTGAAAAAGTTTTTCCTAATGTCCAACCTAGACCTCCCCCACTGCAACTTGAGACCATTACTCCTTGTTCTGTCATCTGCCACCACTGAGAACAGCCGAGCTCCATCCTCTTTGGAACCCCCCTTCAGGTAGTTGAAGGCTGCTATCAAATCCCCGTTCACTCTTCTCTTCTGCAGACTAAATAACCCCAGTTCCCTCAGTCTCTCCTCATAAGTCATGTGCTTCAGCCCCCTAATCATTTTCGTTGCCCTCCGCTGGATTCTCTCCAATTTGTCCACATCCCTTCTGTAGTGGGGGGACCAAAACTGGACGTAGTGCTCCAGATGTGGTCTCACTAGTGCCGAATAGAGGGGAATAATCACTTCTCTCGATCTGCTGGCAATGCTCCTACTAACACAGCCCAATATGCCATTGGCCTTCTTGGCAACAAGGGCACACTGTTGACTCATATCCAGCTTCTCATCCACTGTAATCCCCAGGTCCTTTTCTACTCATGCTGTCTCTGGTGACATTAACACTCAGCTCTCTGGTGCTTGGCACTGCTCTGTGTGTGCAAACAGGAGTGGGGCCTCTGGGCAGGGGCTGGTGGGAGAGCAGGAGGGGTGATGATGGGGGAGTGGGATCTTGGAGGGGGGCAGATGTGGGGCTTAGGCTCAGTTAAGGCTCAGCATTTTGGTGCATTGATTTCCAGTCTTACTGTTTTTGTTTACCAGGCATGATCTTAACACAGCCTTTGAATTATATCAGGAGGCCTTTTTGTCAGGACTAATTCAGTTTTTCTGGCTCTTCCTTTCCCATCAGTATTTGTTGTTCTAAATTATTGGGATATTTTATGAACTTTCACTCACTTTTCACAGATGGGCTCTCACTTAGGCTACATTTGTAGGCCTAGTTATTGCAACAGACCCCATTGTGGTAGGCACAGTACACACCTCCCCCGTAGGAATGTCAGATCCTTTTCTGAACCTGGCTGTGTCTTGGCTGTGTCTTGGCTGCCAGGATGGTGTGGCAGTGAGTTCCACAGGCTCCTCCCATCCCATCAATTGGATAGTGATTCCCATTGCCTGTGTGCAGCCCTGCACCATCCCCCTGGCTCTAGGAGTACCCAGCCTGCCTCCTCTGCACCATGGAGCAACTTTGGTTAAGGCTGCCTAAGCCAGAGGTTCCCTCATTGCTCCATGAAAGCTGGTGAGTCACATGGTACCAGCGCCCTGCCTTGACTCTGGCTGCTCAGTCCCCTCTGGTAATGAGACAGCCTGGCTCTTCCAACATTCCTCGCTCTCAGCTATTCCTGTAGCTAACACAGGCACCTGGTGCGGGGTAGGCAGGGGGAAGGGTGGGGTTCATTGATGCTGGACCCAAGGGTGCTGGAGGGGTTGCCACACCCCCTGGCATGAAGTGGTTTCCATCATATACAGGGTTTACAGTTTGGTTCAATGGCTCTTGAGCACCCCCGCTATACAGCAGCCCTGGTAGAGTGGAGAGGATCAGGCTGCAGGGTGGAGAGGTTGGGGTGTGCAATAGGGAGATTGGAGGGTGGAGAGTTGGCTGCAGAGGGGAGGTCAGGAGTGTGGCTGCAGGGCGAGGAGGGGGCTGCAGGATGGCAGGAGTTTTCTCTGTTTACTTGAGGATTTTCCTGCCTAGATTTGTGCTGTGTGCAAGGGAAGCAGAGAGCTCCTGGGTTTGCCGAGTGGCTGTGGGGTGGGGTGGGGCGGGGTGGGGCCAGGCCGTCGGAGAGTAGCCCCTGTGAGGAATGGTTGGTGTGGGCCGCACACCGCTTTCCCATTAGCGAGTGTTTAGTTCAGCGTTTTAAATAATTGTGTCCTCAGAATGATATTTAAAATCCATTTGGGAGGCAATGAGGCAGGAAAGTGCCTGTGCCATTGTGATGACGCCGCGCGGGAAGCACCACACATGCATATTACAAACTCATTACGGGGTAATTTACACACGCACTGCTCGCTTTCGCACACAATTTCTTCCTGATGGTGCTAATGTCCCTTCCAGGTCGCACACTCTCCTGGCTTGTTGTCACCCAGTTCTGCTGTCTGCACCCAGAGGAGCAGAGACTGGGGCAGGGGAAACAAGGGAGCAAGGCCACAGCAGTGTTAGGGGCCCACTGCTGTGGCAGGAAATGTAGGCTCTGAGATACATCCAGCAGGCGCTAATGGCTCTGACATCCCCCTCGCCAGGCCCCCAACCTGACCCCTCCCCCTGGTCAGTACAGGGCTGTGCCTGTGCCCCAGTGCCTCATCCTGCTCGCGCTCCCCCCCACCTTGGTCAGTTCAGGGGTGTTCCCATGTTCCTGCCCTCCATCTTTCTGGACCTCCCCCTGCAGGCCCCAGACCCCAAGGCTTTGGGCCTGTCAGCCGCCATGCTGCGGGCCCAGCTCGGGGAGGAGTTCCGGCACCTGCGGCAGGCTGACTATGAAGCCGAGTACCAACAGGCCATGGTGAGCATCCGGGAAGGGCTCTACGAGGTGGAGGGACCTGACATGAGGGAGGAGATGAAGGAGCAGCTCCGGCAGTGGTTCATTGAGTGCCAGTGAGTGTGCACAGCTGCATGGGCCCTTCCCATGCCCCTCCATGTTCCCACCCCTTTCCTGGGCTCCCTGCTGCCCAGCAGTCACCACACTCCTCACCCCACGCCTATGCCAGCCCAGTGCTCCTGTGCTCCTGTGTCTCCTTCCAGCCAAACCTGCAGCACTGACCCGTCTGCTCGCTGCCTCCCCCAGTCCGCTAACAAACCAGCACGGGGCTTTGCACCTGGGACATGCTCATGTTTTCCTTCCACAGCGACCTGACCGGCCGCTTCCCCGAATTCCCTGACGAGGAGATTGGAGGCTCCAGCATCCTTTTTGCAGAAAAGACTCCAGAGCAGGTATCGGGGCAGGATCCAGGCTGGGGGGCAGGGGCTAATGAGCCAAGAGCAGGAGAGTGGGGGCACTAGCTCCAGTGCAGCCCAGGGTGAGGGGAATGGAATATGGGTCACTGGCTCTGAGCTGGAGAGTGGCTGGCTCAGGGACTGGGATATGAGGCCTTTCCCCCCTAAGAGAGGCCAGCTCTGATCCAGCCCCAGGTCAGAAAGGACTCTCAGCTATAGACGCCTCCACGCTGCTCCCTGAGCTCTGCCAGGAGCAGCTGCCTGCCCCCTGGAGACTCAGGGAGCTCTGCCCCCTCCCCCCATCACATCCAGCTGTGGATGGGGACTCTGGCACCGAGGCGTGGGTCCAGCTGGCTGGGATTCCCGCAGGTCAAAGCTGAGCTGGACCTCCTGGAAGCTGAGGGACAGAGGAAGAAGGATAAGAAAAAGGATAAAGAGAAGACCAAGGAAGGGAAGCAGAAGAAAGGCAAGGACAAGAAGCAGGTGAGAGGCTGGCTGGTAGTGGGGTAGGGGAGAGCCCCATGGCAGGGATAGAGCACCCCCAACGCGGGGAGGAGGGGGGCACATGGATTGGAGGGGTGGGGCAGAGTGTGATGGTGGTACATGGAGGGTAGTTCTGGGGCAGGGCCAGGCACTGCTTGGTCCTTGTGTCCTAGGGCTCCCCCCAGGGTTTCCCCCCCAATGGTGGTTCAGTTCATTTGAGTAACTTGCTGGGTTTGGGGTTTTTTTTCCAGGAAGAAGATGAAGGTTTGAAACTGGCTCTGTCCAAATTCCTGCCAGTGATCAGCGAGGGCTTCACACAGTATCAGAGTGAGGGGGACCTGAGCCTGGGGCAGTGGGGGGACCTGACCTGTACAGACCCAGGAGCAGGGTGGCAGGGGGTCGTGAGCAGGTTAGGGCAGGATTAACAGAGAGACCCGGCCCTGGACCCTGCTACCTGGCTTGGATGGTGCAGTTGTGACTTTCTGGCCTGGGATGAGAACGTCCAGCCTGGCCCAGTCATTGGAGTCTAGTCACATTTGCCTGGGTCTTGATGTGTTAGACCAAGCTGACTCGTATCCTGTACTGCGCCCCTGTGCCTGCCACCCCTGAACCCTCCACCCTGCAGGCAGGGGAGGCACACGCCTGCCCTGCCGAGCTCAGGGTCTGGCTGAGCTGGGGAACAACCAGCACAGAGCTTGTGTTATGCCAGGGACATCTGCCATCGCTGAGCTGATGAAGCCACAGCACAGAGGCAGCTGTGTGGTCTCCGGTAAGACCATTCCCTACACAGCTAGGTTGTTATCCTGGATCACTCACGTGTTCACATTGAGGCCTGGTTTTGTAAAATCTGGCATATTCTTGCCTTGGGCATTAGTCACTGTGCTACTGTGTCATTTCCTGCTGATGGGGAGAGCTGGGAGCCTGTCCCCAGGCTGCACTGAGCTCCTTGGGCCTCATTGATCTGAGCCAGGCTGTCACACGTGTGTTTGAGACTGTTTTCTTTTGAGAGTCCATAGGTGCCTGCAGGGCATGGCTAGGCTCTGCTCATGGGGTCACTGCTGCATGGCATTAAAATGCAGAGAACTTTACTGGGCTTAAATCCTTTCCTAATATTATTTTCCCATGTAAGTGGTTACTATAGATACCCCAGGGTTGTTGCGTGATTGTGAAATTGCGGGGAGGGAGGTGGATGGGAAGAGGGAAGTTGCGCTGAGATATTCTCCCTATTTGTCACGGAGTATGGGGGAGTCAGGCCCTGCACCTCTCTTCCTGGGACTCACAGTGACTCTCAGCCAGCCAGTAAAACAGAAAGTTTATTGGACAACAGGAACGCAGTCTACAGCAGAGCTTGTAGGCACAACCAGGACCCCTCAATCTGGTCCTTTTGGGGGGTTCAGGGAGCTTAGCTCCCAGCTTGGGATTCCCTGAATTCCACCCCCCAGCCCCCAAACCGAAACTGACCCAAACCCTCTCCAGCAGGCTCTCTTCCCTTTGTCCAGCTTCCCGGCAGAGCTGTTTACTCCCCTCCCCGCTGCCTAGCTCAGGTTACAGGCTCAGGTACCGTCCATCACCTAAAGTCACCCCCTGCTCTCGCATCCCCCACACAGACAGCCCCTACTGCATCACACTATTAAAATGTGGTCCACACTGTGAAAAGGTGGAGACCCCAAGGGAAAGCTCCCAGTGCCTCCAGAAGGAGGGGCAGGGAAGGCAGAACTGGGAGGGGCAAAAGCAGCATCTGACCTGCCCCCCTTCCCTGCAGCCATCTGGGGGAATCGGGATGAATCCGATAACTTCGAGCAGCGCTATGAGCCAGAGTTGATCAAAGCCCAGAAGAGGAAGGAGGTGGAGAAGGAGCTGCGGCTGCAAGTGAGGGGCAGAGACAGGGCTGTGTCATGGGGGTACAAGGGGGCTCGCCCTGCTGAGCAGTCACTGCCCCAGGGACCACATCCTGAGTTTGGGATGGCTCTGAGGTTGGGTTTGGGGGAGCTGGGGCTCTGGGTTCCCCTGGTTCAGGGGTACTGGGGGTGAGTGGGGCTCCCAAGTCCTCCTGGTGTGAGCTGGGCACTGGCTCAAGATGTTAGGTGGGTTTTTTAAATTGCAGCTGGACTGAAGCCCCAGGCTGCCATCACCCAAGATGGCTGCCATGCCCCTGTAGGCCTTGTGGGGGGCTGGGAGGCTGCCCCTGGTGAAGATGGCTGCCATGCCCCTTGTGTGCAGTGGGATGGAAGCCAGGCTGCCATCAGGGAAGATGGCCAGCCGCTGTTCTCCGTGCATCTCAAGCAGAAGACAGTGAGGGGTAGCGGGGAGCCTTGCGGGAGGGAAAGTGTAGGGCAGAAGCCTGTTCAGTGGGGAGTTCCTGGGCTTGTGGGGAGGCCCCAGTTGCTGTCTCAAGGGCTATCTGGCCCCAGGTGGATGAGCTGATGCGGGAGGAATTGCAGCGACTGAAACTGGCTGTGGATCGAGAGGAGGGGAAACCTCGCAAGGAAAAGAAGAGCAGCAAGGTCAGAGGGCGTGTCCCTACCCCAGGGCCCCCCAAAGGCAAGGGGGTGCACTCATTGGGGGACAGCCCTGGGGACCTACACCAGCGAGTGGGGACGGAGTGATATTACTGGGCCCACAGATGGGCAGACTCTCACAAAGGGCGGGGGGCTGCCACTGGAGACACAGAGACAGGGAGGGGACCCTTATGTGGGGGTGGGGGGCTCTCAGCCTGCTTAGATGTTATGGTTTGTTGTTCTTTTCCCAGCAGCAGAAGGGGAAGAAAGGAGGGAAAAAGGAGAAAGATTTAACCCCGGACAGGTATCAGCCCTAACCCCCTTTCCTTGGGAAGACCCCCCCAGCTCCCCTGTGTGCCCTGACCCCTCCTGCACTCCAGTGGCCGGACACACCCAGCTCCTGCTCCCCTTTCCTGTGTGAGTCCTCCACCTCCCCTGTGTCACGGAGTCCCCGGGCGCTGCTCTGGAGCTGCTCCCCACCAAGCCAGGCAGGACTCTGGGAGCCTCCTCTCCCTCGGAGCAGCCTGTCTGCAGGGCAAGCAGCTCCCACGGCTTCACCTCCTGGGTCTCTCCTTGGAGCATTCAGCATCCTCTGCCCCTCCGTGCGCTTCCCACAGCGAGTCCGCCCCGGCGGGGTCCTGGGGGGCCACAGGGTCCTGCCCCCCCACTTTGCAGTCAGACGTGACTCTCAGCCAGCCAGTAACACAGAGGTTTATTCGATGACAGGAACAGGGTCTAACACAGAGCTTGTCGGTACAGAGAACGGGACCCCTCGGCTGGGTCCATTCTGGGGGGCAGTGAGCCAGACAACCCCGTCTGCCCTCACTCCCCGTCCCCAGCCAGCTCCAGACTGAAACTCCCTCCAGCCCCTCCTCTCTGGCCTTTGTCTCTTTCCCGGGTCAGGAGGTCACCTGATCTTTGTTTACTTTCGCCATCCCCTTGCAGGGGGGAAGGGCCCCGGCCCTTTGTTCCCGGGATACAAAGTGTCAGCCATTTATGCACACTGGAGACTTAAGAAATGCATAGGGGAAACTGAGGCACCCACACAGTATACAGGGGAAACATTAAGAACAGTCCCAGTTCATCACACCCTGACACGCTTCTGTCCTCAATGTGCCCTGCTCGGTCTCTGCTAGTCTAGGCCTTGCGGAACAGTCCTGTCTGGGGCTAGATTGGATGGGCCCTGGCGAGGCTTCCCCAGCCTCTGCGCCTTGCTGCAGCTCGCCCTGGCTCGGTGGCAATACTGACCCAATCTGCCCCCCAGACTGTGGGTGGGACTGGGCACAGCCAGGCGCTGGGCTCCCCTAATCCCCACTCCCCCTCCAGGACCCTGGACTCTCTGTATGAGGAGCTGGTGCTGCAGGGAATCCTCAAGCAGGCCCAGCGTGTCCAGCTGGCTGACTACACGGGTGAGTCCGCCAGGGCCATTGGGGTGGGATGGCCCCTGTGGGGGCAGGGGGCCAGCTCGCTGCCCCATCGGATCTATGTTGGGGGTGCAGGCCAGGGTGGGTGTGCAAAGGGGACAGGAGCTGCTTGCTGCTTCAGGGGAGCGGGTGGGGACAGGAGTCCTCTCCCCAGGGCAAGTGGGAGGTGCATGTCTCGCCCCACCTAGCGTGCTGCTATAAGTGAGAGGATGTGTGTGTGTGGGGAGGGGGTCTGACCCAGCCTGTGTCCCTCACCACCGGTGGGGTGGAGGGTGGGGAGCTGTCTCTGTCCCCCTCTTCCCTGCCGTTCCCGCCTACCTCCCCCGACAGGCGATTTCTGCTACCTGGGCACTACCCTGCGCATGGCGGGCATTGAACCCACGCCCTCGGTGATGGACATCAGGCAGAACATCACCCTGTATGCCATCCTTCGCCTGGGTAAGGGACCAGCCACCCCATCCTGGTGCACATGAGGGGGCTGGTGAGGGGGGACAGGTGGGTGATGTAGGTACCCTGCCCTGCAACAGACGTTGGGGTGTGCGGTGCACAAGGATGCAGTATCCCTGCAATCTCCCATGGCAAGAACCAAATCGCTGTGTGGGAAAGCCCTGCATCACCCTAGCACTGCCAGGGCCTGGCAGCATGGCGTGGCACTCCCATGGGGGGAGGAGGGTCTGGCTAGGCCTGGCATTTCTGTGCGGTGTGGAGAGGTCGGGCAGGGCTGGCACTCCCATGGGGGGAGGAGGGTCTAGCTAGGCCTGGCATTTCTGTGCGGTGCAGGGAGGTCGGGCAGGGCTGGCACTCCTGGGGGCGGAGGGGAGAAGTCATGGCCTGGCATTCCTATGGGGAGTGGGTGTGGGGAAGGCATGGCCTGGCATTCCCGTGGGGGGTTGGGCATGACTCGGTTTCTCCGTGGTGAGGAGGGGGTCAGGCATGGCCCAGCATTCCCTTGGGAGGAGGGTGGTCGGGCATGGCGTGGCATTCCTGTGGCAGTGGGGAGTTGGGCATGGCCTGGCATTCCCATGAGGGGGGTAGAGGGGGGGCATGGCCTGGCATTCCCATAAGGAGGTCGGGCATGATTCGGTTTTTCTGTGGGTAGGGGATGGGCATTCACGTGAGAAGGGGTGTCTCCATGGGCTGTGTTGGAATGAAGCAGAAACCTTCTCCCCACCCCTGTTGTGCCCCAGGGTCCCCCACACTGCACGAGATGGCACCGCAGGTGAAGTCTGTCCTGCTTGCTGGGCCTGCTGGAACTGGGAAGAAGATGCTGGTCCATACTGTGTGCACCGAGACGGGCGCCAACCTCTTTGACCTGTCCCCAGACAACCTGGTGGGCAAGTACCCAGGGAAGGCCGGCCTCAGCATGCTGATGCATGTGGTGTTCAAGGTACCTGCATGGCACAGCGCAGGACATGGGCCATTCCCCACCTGAGCAGGGCAGAGCTCAGACCCCAGAGGAGGGACGGGGCAGATTTTCACTTAGGCCTAGTGCAGTATGGTGTTGCGGGGGGGCAAGAGGGGCGCTTCTCTGGGGTTAGCAGGTCAGGGCCTACCCTTTCCTTTCCTGTGGCTGGGGGCTCGGGCTGAACCTCCTCTCTGGGCGTTCTAGGTGGCCAGGTTGATGCAGCCATCGGTGATCTGGATCGGGAACGCAGAGAAGACCTTTTACAAGAAGGTGCCAAAAGAGGAAAAGCAGGTGAGAGTTGGGGCCGGGGGCTGCTGGGGAGGGGGACGGGGTCACCAGGAGTGGGGAGTGTCCCAGGGTCCCCGGGTGATGCTCTGGAATTGCTCCCTACGAAGCCAGTTAGGACTCTGGGGAAGCTGCCTCCCTCTGAGCAGACTGTCTCCAAGGCAAGAAGCTTACACAGCTTCCACCTTCCTGGGCCTGACTTCAGAGCATTCAGCATCCTCTGCCCCTCCGTGCGCTTCCCACAGTGAGTCTGCACCGGCTGGGCTCCTGGGGCAGCCAGAGCATCCTGCACCCCCACTTTGCAGTCAGACATCACTCTTAGCCAGCCAGTAAATCAGAAGGTTTATTCATCAACAGGACCACAGCATAGAACAGAGCTTGCTATTACAGACATCAGTGACTTTCAGCCAAGTCCATCTTGGGAGTCCTGGGCCAGATGCCCTGGATTCCCCCTCTTCCAGTCCCCCCACACAGACTGCCAGCTTCCAGCGACCCAACCTCCTACACCACCCCTGCATGCCCCTCCTCCTTCTCTTTGTGCTTCCCGGGCCAAAGGTGTCACCTGGTCACACACCCCTCCTGGGTCTCAGGTTACACAGCTGCAAATAACTGGGCAGCCTCACCTGCCCCGGGGCCTCAGCAAAATCACACACCCAATTCCCACCACTGAAGTATTGGTGCAGTACACAGGGAAACTGAGGCACACACAGTATTAGTTTGGGACAGTAAGACTCACATGCAACATAACAAGATGAATAAATCCCCACTTCGTCACATCGAGGGTGTAATAGATCCTAGCTAGCACCCCCTCCTGGCCACACACATAGGTGCCGACTCTGTGGTGCTCCGGGGCTGGAGCACTCATGGGGAAAAATCAGTGGGTGCTCTGCAACCACTGGCAGCCAAGCTTCCCTCACTCCCCACTGAGTGCGCTGCCTACCTGCTCCTCTGCCTACCGCCCAGCCGCCGCCAAACAGCTGTTTGCACACTCTGGGTAGGGGGAGGAGCGGGAACGTGGCACGCTCATGGGGAGGAGGTGGGGAAGAGGCAGAGTTGGGGCGGGGACTTTGGGGAAAGGGTTGGAATGGGGGCAGGGAAGGGGTGGGGCCTCATGGAAGGGGTGGCGTGGGGGCAGGGGCGGGGGGGGGCCAGCACCCATGTGGAAGTGGTGAAGTTGGCGCCTATGGCCACACACAAGGACTGCTGGCAGAGGAGTCCAAGCCTCTACTGCTCTGGGTCCCAGAGCCTATACGGCCCAGCCACTGTCCCAGTCCTTGGGTCTCAGGGCACAGGCCTTCTGTCTGGCCCCCTCTCCAAAGTGCTGGAAGCCACTGTCCAGCCATCTAGCACAGCTGAGCGCAGTGGTGACCCTTCGGACTCCCCTGTACTCAAACACACCCTTTCCCAGAGCTCTGCCCCGACACGCGAAGCTTCTGGTTACAGTTTAACGCTCTAGGGGCACGCAGCAGCTGTGAAGCAGTGAACGCACTCACGCCTTTTGCACAGAGGGTAACACATTAATACTCTTTGACATATTAGGGGAGGGATAGCTCAGTGGTTTGAGCATTGGCCTGCTAAACCCCAGGGTTGTGAGTTCAATCCTTGAGGGGGCCACTTAGGGATCTGGGGCAAAAATTGGTCCTGCTAGTGAAGGCAGGGGGCTGGACTCGATGACCTTTCAAGGTCCCTTCCAGTTCTAGGAGATTGGTATATCTCCAATTATTACCTTACCTAACCACGTAAAGCACAGGAGAGTACAAAACAACACACACTACCCCCATGTCCCTGCCTCAGTTTCCTCACCATTCCAGGGCGTTCTTTGGATGGGTGTCAGCATCCCATGGGTTGTGCAGTCTTTGGGACCATGTGGGCTCAGGAAAGTGGGCACGGGCTCTCTGCCCTACAAGGCTGCTACATGGTGGGTGACCTTGGTCTCTCCCGCTTCCTCTGATCTGGCCCCCTTCTGTTCGTGTACCTTGCTACTTAAACCCCCTGGCATCCTTTGTTCTGTCTTCGGGGTGAGTCCCCACTGCTCCTGCCTTTCCCTCTCCTGTCCCAAGAGTCAGCGAAACTGGTTTTCTAGGGATTTTGCTCACCTGTTGTTCCTGGGTGTTTTCCCCGAGTAGGGTTGTTAAAGCTAAAGGACCCCCTAGTATCTTTTATGTGTGTCCCCACTATGAGACCCGTCAGCAGTGCTGGCCCCACACCCATATGGACACTCATGATACAGCTGGTTTTCAGAATACACCTCATGGCATTAGCCAGAATTCATGAATTGTACAGACATTGCCCCAGTTCATGCCAGAGAGGGCAGGGGCACCTGAGACTGTGCATTGGCACAGCTGCATCCTAGCCTGTGCCAGGCCCCTCGCTCTGGTCCCAGTGACCCCAGCCTCCGCCCACAGGCTCGACCTGACCCCAGGGACCCTGCCCCGCCCACGGGCTCGACCTGACCCCAGGGACCCTGCCTCGGCCCCGCCCACGGGGTTGACCTGACCCCAGGGACCCTGCTCCGGCCCCGCCTACGGGCTTGACCTGACCCAGAGACCCTGCCCCGCCCACGGGCTCGACCTGACCCCAGGGACCCTGCCCCGCCCATGGGCTCGACCTGACCCAGAGACCCTGCCCCCACTGCCTGTGGGCTCATTCTGACCCCCATAACTCTGACTCCCTGGCCTATGAGCTCGACCTGACCCCAGGGACCCTGCCCCGGCCCCGCCCACGGGCTCGGCCTGACCCCAGGGACCCTGCCCCGGCCCCGCCCACGGGCTCGGCCTGACCCCAGAGACCCTGTCCCGGCCCTGCCCACAAGCTCGACCTGACTCCAGGGACCCTGCCCCAGCCCCGCCCATGGGCTCGACCTGACCCCAGGGACCCTGCCTCGGCCCCGCCCACGGGCTTGACCTGACCCCAGGGACCCTGCCCCGGCCCCGCCCACGGGGTTGACCTGACCCCAGGGACCCTGCTCCGGCCCCGCCTACGGGCTTGACCTGACCCAGAGACCCTGCCCCGCCCACGGGCTCGACCTGACCCCAGGGACCCTGCCCCGCCCATGGGCTCGACCTGACCCAGAGACCCTGCCCCCACTGCCTGTGGGCTCATTCTGACCCCCATAACTCTGACTCCCTGGCCTATGAGCTCGACCTGACCCCAGGGACCCTGCCCCGGCCCCGCCCACGGGCTCGGCCTGACCCCAGGGACCCTGCCCCGGCCCCGCCCACGGGCTCGGCCTGACCCCAGAGACCCTGTCCCGGCCCTGCCCACAAGCTCGACCTGACTCCAGGGACCCTGCCCCAGCCCCGCCCATGGGCTCGACCTGACCCCAGGGACCCTGCCCCCACTGCCTGTGGGCTCATTCTGACCCCCATAACTCTGACTCCCTGGCCCATGAGCTCGACCTGACCCTAGTAACTCTGTCTACCCGCCCCAGCTGCAGGCTCAACCTGACCCCAGTGACCCTGCCCTCCCCCTGCCCATGGCTTGACCTGACCCCCAGAAACTCTCCCTCCACTGCGTGCGGGCTCGACCTAACCCCCATGACTCTGCCCTTTGCTGCCTCGCAGGCTGACCCCAAGCGACTGAAGAGGGATTTACCTAAAGCCCTGAAGCTGCTGAAGCCAGAGGACCGGGTGCTGCTAATCGGCACGTCGGATAAGCCCTATGCAGCTGATGTGAAGACACTGTGCAAAGCCTATGAGCGGATCCTCCTCCTCCCCCGGCCTGACTACGCATCCCGCTACGGTGAGGGGGCAGCCCGGCCCAGGCAGAGCTGGTTGTGGAGGTCAGCCAGCTGGTGCCGGTGACTGGCTGGTTCCTTCCCCTTTCAGCAGTGCTTTGGAGGGCTGTAACGGAGTGCACGCCGTGCCCCATCAGATTTGGCCCCTCAACCCCGCTTCTTAAAGACTCAGGGACGCTCCAAGCTGGTGCAACACCCATGCTCTTTATTTAGGATCTATTTCCCACCACCAGTTTCCCACTATTTACAGGCTATTTACACGGCTTGGCCTCACACCGGCCTGTCCAGCAACACTAGTAGGCTCTTTCCTCCCTCTGAGCCCCTCCTGGTCTCCATCCTGCTGTAACGATGCTGCCTCTGGCAGGACACTACTGAGTATCAATTCAGGACAAATTGCTTAGAACAGGGAAGTTACAGCCCAAAGCTGGAGTTCATTTACTACGTACCGGGTCAGACCAAAGGTCCATCCAACCCAGGATCTGTCTACCGACAGTGGCCAATGCCAGGTGCCCCTGAGGGAGTGAACCTAACAGGCAATGATCAAGTGATCTCTCTCCTGCCATCCATCTCCATCCTCTGACAAACAGAGGCTAGGGACACCATTCTTACCCATCCTGGCCAATAGCCATTAATGGACTTAACCTCCATGAATTTATCCAGTTCTCTTACTATTAAGGCACCAAACCAGCCAAACAGAGAGGACTTCGGTCTCACCTCACTGGCTAACCAGAAGTCATACAAGCAGTTCCCTCGTATCACAACCAGTGCCACTCATCATGGGGACAAAGGGTTATGAAAACCAACACCCCAATAAAAGAAAAAGGTTCTCCCAATCCCAAAGAATCAAGCCCCAAACCCAGGTCAATATACAAATCAGATCTTACCCACAAATCACGCTGTTGCCAATCCTGTTGTCAGGCCGCTGCACCCCATTGTGACTCTCAGCCAGCCAGTAAAACAGAAGGTTTATTAGATGACAGGAACTTAGTCCAAACCAGAGCTTGTTGGCATAAACAGAACCCCTTAGTCAGGTCCTTCTGGGGGGTAGGGAACTTAGATCCCAACCTTGGGGTTCCCTACGATTCCCTAGCCAGCCCAAGACTGAAAAAAAACCACCTCCACCCGTCTCACTCCCCCCCCCCCCATCCTCCTCTAGCCTTTGTCCATTTTCCGGGCAAAGGTGTCACCTGGCCCAACCCTCTTCCCGGCTCCGGTTACAGGCTCAGGTATCGTCCCTCAAATAAAGTCATCCCCTGCTCTCCCATCCCCCATGCAGACAGTCCCAGTAAAGTTAGATGACGTTCCCAGGTCAGTCCACCCTGCTCGCTACTGTGTCACAGGAGTACATCCCCAGCTGGGATGGGGTATTCAGTCCTTTGTTCAGAGCTTCAGTTTGTAGCAAGGTTCCTCCAGAGGCAAGAAGCAGGATTGAAGACTAAATGGAGATGCTGCTGCTGCCTTTTATAGTCCTTTTGCCATGTGGCTTGTGCTTCCTTTGTTCCAAACACAAGCCACCCAGCACAAGGCCTGGAAATACCTCAGAGTTCTGTCCATAGGCATGTCCCTGCCTTGCTGAATCACAAGGCGTATCTGCTTCTCTCAATGGGTCAGTTGTAGCTGATGGGCCATCAAGCAGGCTAGCTGAGCTGACACCAAATTGTCTGGGGTGTCACCCAGAAGCAGAGCACAAGTTTGAAATACAGACAGGACAGAGTCAATACTCATAACTTTAAATACAAAACTGATACATGCACCCAAACAGCAGAACCAGAACCAGCAAATCATAACCTTGTCATGGACACCTTACTTAACCTCCTTTGTACAAGATTTGGTGCCATTATATGACCTTGGTTGCAACAATGATCTATATGGTCACAGTTCATATTAATAACGTCACCCCCCGCCCCTTCCTCCCAGCCTGTTAGCTCCTGCTAATGAGCCTGGCCGGTGCGGGCTGAGGGGGAGACCGAGGGATTTACCATCCTTTATTGCTTGGCTTGACCTCTCCCTGAGCCCCCCAAAGCCACCTGGGGACGTCGCTGCTGGGCTTCCCATTCTCCTGGCCCCATCCCAAATTGCAGCCCCTGGGTTCACACCAGAGTGTGGGGGAAGGTGACTGCAGGATTCAGACCCCAGTCCAGCCAAGGAGCTGGCAGTGCCCAGTTGCAGGACCCCAAGCAGCAGCAGCCAGAGCAGCGGGCTGGGCGCTGCTGAGTGCTGAGCTGGGAAGGGGCTAGAGAAAACCCACTTTACACCCCGCCCCCACAGCACCCAGACTGTTCTGCATCAGAGGGGCAGGCAGGGCCCAGCCCCACAGCGGCTGCACAGATCCCCCCCGCCCTCTGGCTGGGTCCCCCCTGTTCCTCCACCCCATGCCCTGTCTCTCCTCCTATCCCCTCCCCCCGGCACAGGCGGGTCTCTCCCAGAGCTCGCCCACCATTGTCCCCTTTGCCTCCGCAGTGACCTGGCAGCGCCTGATCAAGAAGCATGGTGGCACCATCACCACTGCCCTGGACGTCAGTGCCCTGGCCAAGCTCTCGGACGGCTACAGCCAGGGGCACATGGCGCGGGCCGTGCAGATGGCGCTGACCGAGCGGCGCCTCCTGCAGATGCCCAAGAAGCCGCTGCGGGCAGGCGAGTTCCTGCAGCTGCTGGCCAAGGCTGACCCCATTTACAGTGAGGAAGAGAAGACACTGCAGGTGCCTGGCTGAGCCCTGGAGGTCCCAGCCTTACACATTACTGTCACCCCTCTGGGCAGGCACAGGGGGGCCCTTCCCCCAGTCCTGCCCCAGCCTGGTCCCTGCCCCCCACGTTACTGTCACCGCTGTGGGCAGGCAGAGCGGCCCTTCCCCCAGTCCTGCCCCAGCCTGGTCCCTGCCCCCCACGTTACTGTCACCCCTCTGGGCAGGCAGAGCGGCCCTTCCCCCAGATCCCCCACCCAACCTGGTCCTTGCCCCCCATGTTACTGTCACTCCACAAGGCAGGTACAGGGGCCCCTGCACCCCAGCCTGATCCCTGCACCCCATGTTACTGTCACCCCTCGGGGCAGGCAGAGGGGGGCCCTTCCCCCAGTCCTGCCCCAGCCTGGTCCCTGCCCCCCATGTTACTGTCACCCCGCAGGGCAGGCAGAGGGGCCCCTGCACCCCAGCCTGGTCCCTGCCGCCCATGTTACTGTCACCCCGCAGGGCAGGCACAGGGGGGGCCCTTCCCTCCAGCCCCACACCCCAGCCTGGTCCCTGCCCCCATGTTACTGTCACCACTAGGGGGCCCCTTCCCTCAGCCCCCCCTCTAGCCTGGTCCCTGCCCCCCACATCACTGTCACCACTAGGGGGCCCCTTCCCCCAGCCCCCCCCTCTAGCCTGGTCCCTGCCCCCCACATCACTGTCACCACTAGGGGCTGACTCTGGCTCATCTCTGCCATCCCCCCAACCCGGGGTGTTCTCTGCGATGCAGCATCAGCTCTGCGCTGACTCCCCCACTCCTTTGCAGGACTGGTACATGAAGACGCCACTGGGTAAGAAGCGACTCAAGGCAGCGCAGGAGAGAGCAGACAGGAAGGAGGGAAAGGGGAAGGACAAGAAAGGAAAAAAGGGGAAGAAATAGTGCTGGCTGAGGGGCCCTGCACATCCCTCCCCAGCCTTTATGCTCTAGGGTCCTTGGGGCAGGGCAGCTCCATAAAGTCAACTCATTCTTCGTCCCGCCCGCCTGTGCAGAAAGAAGTCTGTGTGCATGGATGGGAGTGAGCAGGGGGAGTGCAAACGCGCATGTGGGGCAAACCGGGGGAGAGGGGGGTGTCTGTGCATGTGTGTCTGTGTGTGTGTGTGCTTGTGAGCCTGGGGCGTTGTGCATGCATGTGGGGTGTGTGTGTGCGCGCATGTAGGGGCATGGATGCATGTACCCTGGGATACATAGGATGAGCAAGAGCGGTGCATGTGGGGTGAGACAGAGCCAAGAACTACACCTGGAATGGCAACCGGGAGCACGCTGGGGGTCTGCCCAGATCCTGGCTGCAGGGGTAGCCCTGCCCAGCTCCAGTCTGAGGGGGCCCATGGTCTGGGTCACTGCCCTCGTGCAGCCCTGAAACGGAACGAGCCCCCTGCCCCTGAGCCCAGGCAGCTCTGAGCTGTGCACACAGATGCCTCTACTCCAGAGAATGGGGGGCAGCCCCTCCCTCTAGGGTTCTGGGCCCCTCTGCTCAGCTCCCATCCCTTGAACCCTGCATGCAGCTCTGGGTCCCCAGTCCCTGAGAACGGGGTGTCTAGGGTGACCAGATGTCCTGATTTTTTACACTTGCTGTCTGGTCACCCTAGGGGTGTCCCCATCCCTATAGGGAGCTGGGGACAGACACACATGCAGGGCCGCCCAGAGGGGGGGGCAAAGGGGGCAATTTGCCCCGGGCCCCGGGCTCCGCAGGGGCCCCCAAGAGAACAGCGGAGGCTCCCGCCTCCGCCCCTCTCCTGGAGCCTCAGCGCATCAAGCGCCGAGTCTCCGCTGGGGCCCCTGAGCCCCGATCCGAGCCGCGTGTGAGGGGGCGGGGCTGGGAGCTCCAACGGGGCCTGAGCCCCGCCCCGCTCAGAGCGGAGTGGGGAGGGGGCGGGGCAGCTGCCTCCGCTCGGCGTGGAGCTCCCAGCCCCGCCCCCTCACCATGCGGCTCTGAGCGGGACGGAGCTCAGGCCCTGCCGGAGACGCGCTCGGGTAAGAGGCTGGGGCTGGGGCCGGGGCGGGAAGCGGGACCCGCCGCCGCCGCCGAAGCGCAGCCCGGTCTTCGGCGGCGGGGGGCCCCTTCTGTTCCGGGACCCGCCGCCGAAGTGCCCCGAAGGCCCGCGGCGGGGACCTCCCCCCCGCCACCGAATTACCGCCGAAGACCGGGCTGCGCTTCGGCGGCGGGTCCCGCTTCGGCGGTAATTCGGCGGCGGGGGGTCCCGTCGCGGGTCTTCGGGGCACTTTGGCGGCGGGTCCCGGAACGGACAGGCCCCCCGCCGCCGAAGACCCCGGGCCCCCGGAATCCTCTGGGCGGCCCTGCACACATGCACATGGGACACCATGCTCCTCTCTTCCCCCTCCTCTCAGACCTTGCACTCAACTCTGGGGCTCTCGGTCCTCACATGGAGGGAGCTCCAGGAGCTGTGTAGCTGCCCGAGGGTGTCACCGTGTGTAGAGACAGGCTGCAGAGCCCCAAGAAGGGAGAGGAGCTGGGGTCTGACTGGCCCATGGGGTGTGAGTGACGGAGCAAAGGGGAAGAACACCAGGCACTGCTGGTTACTGGACGGTGCCACTAGGAGGTGGTGGGAGCTGCATTGCTCCAGCCATTTAAACTGGATTCAGCCCTGGGTAGCTCTGTATTTGCGAGAAGTAGGGAGGCGGGGGCCTCTTCTGGCCGAATTCCTGCCGTGGTGGCTCGGCTGGTTCGCAGCACATTCTCTGCAGGGCAGTGGCTCACTTGTGCGTCTGTCACTGCCAGCGCGTACCAGACAATGAACAGTAGGGATGGAGCAAGGTGTCTCCTAGATTGCATGGGAGCTCCCAATGGGTTGTGCCTCTGTCCGCTACATTAATCTTACTGGCCGTTTGCAGTGGTTCTGAACTTCCACAGGCCAATTCCCCTTGCGCTGGGATTCTCCAGCCAGGAGAGGGGCCCAGAAGTGCATTTTTTTCCGTTATTATTATTATTATTTTAAAGTTTGGGCAAAATCAGTTCATCCTAGTTAGAGTTAAGTGGGGCACGGAAGATACTTCTGCATGCTCCAGTCAGAAGTGGGTTTGGGAACTCTCAGCTGTCTGGCTGTAGGAGCTCTGACTCAGCTGGGCTTGTGGAACTCAGTGAACCTCTGGAGACAAGCCAGCTTTGAGAGAGTCAGTTCAGTAATTGCCAGGTTCATACTTGCCTTAGCAGAGCTTTCTAGTTTGGTTTCTGAAAGACAAGGTCGGGGAGGGAATATCTTTTATTGGACCAAATTCTGTCAGTGAGAGAGACGAGCTTTCAAGCTACACTGAGCTCTTCTTCAGGTCTGGGCAAGGTGTACATGCTGCATCGGCGCAGACGCACTGACACAGCTGTGCGGCCGCAGTGCTTAAGGGCATGTCTACATGTGCAGCGATGCAGCGCGTCTGGTGGCTGCGTCTGGTGAAGACGCTCGATGCCAACGGTAGAGAGTGCTGCTGTCTCATAGACTCATAGACTTTAAGGTCAGAAGGGACCATTATGATCATCTAGTCTGACCTCCTGCACAACGCAGGCCACAGAATCTCACCCATCCACTTCTATAACAAACCCCTAGCCTATGTCTGAATTATTGAACCCCAAATTGCGGTTTGAAGACCTCAAGCTGCAGAGAATCCTCCAGCAAGTGACCCGTGCCCCATGCTGCAGAGGAAGGCGAAAAACCTCCAGGGCCTCTGCCAATCTGCCCTGGAAGAAAATTCCTTCCTGACCCCAAATATAGTGATCAGTTAAACCCTGAGCACGTGGGCAAGACTCACCAGCCAGCACCCAGGAAAGAATTCTCTGTAGTAACTCAGATCCCAACCCATCTAACATCCCATCACAGACCGCTGGGCATACTTACCTGCTGATAATTAAAGATCAATTGCCAAATTAATTCCCATCATACCATCCCCTCGATAAATTTATCAAGCTTAGTCTTAAAGCCAGACATGTCTTTCGCCCCCACTACTCCCCTTGGAAGGCTGTTCCAGAACTTCACTCCTCTAATGGCTAGAAACCTTCGTCTAATTTCAAGTCTAAACTTCCTAGTGTCCAGTTTATATCCATTTGTTCTTGTGTCCACATTGTTACTAAGCTTAAATAATTCCTCTCCCTCCCTAATATTAATCCCTCTGATATATTTATAAAGAGCAATCATATCCCCCTCAACCTTCTTTTGGTTAGGCTAAACAAGCCAAGCTCTTTCAGTCTCCTGTCAGTATAATAAAGCTACCTCTGTGAGCAGCGGTAGCTGTGTCGGTGGGAGAAGCTCTCCCACCAACAGCACTGGGCACACCGTGGTTCTGTCAGTGTAACTTACATTGCTTGGGGGATGGTTTTTTCACACCCCGAACGACATAGCCTAAGTGAAGATGCTCCTATGCCGACGGGAGAGCTTCTCCCATCGGTATGGTTCATCTGCCTCCCCAAGAGGCAGTAGCTGTGTCAGCAGGAGAAGGTCTCCAGACTTTTCACACCCCTGAGCGACATAGTTATAGTGACCTAGGTCTGCAATGCAGACCTGGCCTCAGAGCACACAGCTCAATGCAAGGTGGAACAGACTGTTTAGCATAAGTAGTTAACACGTCTTTCAAGGGACCATGCAAGGTGAAGGTGCTTTGAAGCAAAATCTTTTCTGTTGCTGTCATAACTATAAAGGGAAGGGAACAGCCCTCCCGTGTACAATACTATAAAATCCCTCATGGCCAGAGACACCAAAATCCTTTTACCTGTAAAGGGTTAAGGAGGTCAGGTTACCTGGATGACACCTGACCCAAAGGTCCAATAAGGGGACAAGATACTTTCAAATCTTGGTGGGGGGAAGGCTTTTGTTTGTGCTCTTTGTTTTGTGGGTTGTTCGCTCTTGGGACTAAGAGGGACCAGACATCAATCCAGGCTCTCCAAATCTTTCTGAACCAGTCTCTCATGTTTCAAACTTGTACGTAACAGCCAGGCAGGGCGTGTTAGTTTTATTTTTGTTTTCTCAACTTGTAAATGTTCCTTTTTGCTGAGAGGATTTTACCTCTGTTTGCTGTAACTTTGAACCTAAGGCCAGAGGGGGTTTCTCTGGGCTCTTTGAATCTGATTACCCTGAAAAGTTATTTTCCATCCTGATTTTACAGAGATGATTTTTACCTTTCTTTCTTTAATTAAAAGCCTTCTTTTTAAGAACCTGATTGATTTTTCCTTGTTTTAAGATCCAAGGGGATTGGATCTGGACTCACCAGGAATTGGTGGGGGAAAGGAGGGGGGATGGTTAAATTATCCTTGTGTTAAGATCCAAGGGGATGGATCAGTGTTCACTAGGAACTCGGTGAAAAAGTCTCTCAAGACTATCCAGAAAAGGGAGCTAGTACTTGAGAGTGGTGGCAGCAAGACCAGATCTAAGCTGGTAGTTAAGCTTAGACGTGTTTATGCAGGTCCCCACATCTGTACCCTAAAGTTCAGAGTGGGGGAGGAACCTTAACAGTTGCTTTATCTAGAGTGATTCCCAGTGGCTGCTGTTCCCCTCTCACCATGGCTGGAGCCGCTTGAACAGCTTATTCAGCTTGTGGTGTCCCAGCTAAAGATGCCATGAGCCCAGGAGAGCCTGACAGCTCAGTGGGGTGTGTGAGCTGCCAGGCAGCAGAGCAGAGAGCCCAGGCTAGCTCCTAGATGCTTCACAGGGGCCAGCTCCCATTCCTACCTTTTTACTTTGGAACAAACTCACAAGAGAAATACATGCAAAAATATTTTTCCTGCCTTGTGAGGCTGCAGAGTCAGCGCAGCCAAGCCAGGCCACGGAGCCAGCCCAGCACATGGCCCACCTGGGGTGCCCTCCTTGGGATCACGTCTCTGGGGGGGGGGGGGGGCATTGGCAGCTGCATCTCTCTCACCCTGAACCAGGTCATGTCTCTGAGATGGCTGCTGTGTTCTGGTGTGACAACCAAACGGAAAAGCCCTTTAAAGCCCTGGTGGTTTCCATAGGAACCTCTCCCCTCTGAAGCAGCTGGGGAGAACTGGTTTCCTCCCTTTCCTGGGGCTGGATTTGGATACTGCACAGAAATGGGCTGGCCCCTTCCTGCCCCTGGGCAGGCCTCTGGGACCATGGGGCCTGGACTGGAGTGCAGGGTTCCCGGAGGGGTCTCCCGAGAGTCCCATCGAGTGTGTCCCTTCCCTGCCTTTGGAAAGAGGCTGCAATGCACAGTCCCCATGTTCCCTGTTCCCCACTCCTGCCCAGTCCCACACCCCTAGGTGAGGTCTGTTCACCGCACTGCCCCAGCCAAGTCTTGCCCTAGTATTCCCCCACCCCACCCCACCCCCCGGTCTCTCTGGGCTCCTCCAGGGTCATCACTACTCTGCTGCTCTATATCCCAGGTGCCATATGCAGAGGGTAAAGGACCTGACCCCCAACTCCTGTCTCAGATGCACCCTCCCCCCGCTTGCTGCTCCTGCTTTGCACCACATTTCCAGTGAGATCTGGGCCTGGCTGGCTCTGCTCGGTGGTGCACATTCCCGGGTGCTGTGGGCATGACTCCTCCATCCCTGCACCCACTGCCCAGGGGCACAGGGAAAGAGTCTGCACTGCCCTGTGCTAGCCAGGGAGAGCAAGCAGTCAGTGGCCTGCCCCCCGCCCAAAGTGACCCTGGAGATCAGTGCCAGCAGCGGAGGATAAACAAACTCTGGTGGTGGGTGCTGCCAAGGGCGCTATTTATAAAGGCTGAGTCAGGCCTGTGCCTGACCCAACCAGCCAGCCCTGAGCAGCCTGCATCTGGGAGCAGCCCAGCAAGGACACGCCACTGAGCCAGGAGCTCTGGGGCTGCAGCAGCAGCAGCCAACTGCCCCTTTATAAAGCCAAGGCTCACCCCGTGCGTCTCCCCAGGACGGGCTACAGCTGCCCCTTCAGCTCTGCACTGCAGCCGGACGAGGAGCTGGTGGACAGGCGGACACACACCAGGCACATGGACCAAGGCCTGGCGGCCCCAATGCCCAGGGGCCGGGGATTCCGCAGCAGCCGCATGGAGCCGATCGAGTGCCGAGATGTGTTGGTGCAGAATGTGCTCTTCACCGGGGACCTGGAGGCGGTGCGGAAGCATTTCACTGAGAGTGCTGCCGTCAACCTCATCATTGAATCCAAGGGAGACGAGCTCCGGTGGACCAGCCGGAAACTTGGTGAGAGCGAGCACCTGGGGGACAGAGTGCTTGGGGGGGGAGAGAGGGCGTGCTAGGGTGGAGTGCTAATGGGTGGAAGTACTGGGGGGCTGTGGGGGGGGGAAGGGCTGGGGGGTGTCAAGGGGAAGGGAGTCCAGGCGGATGTGTGTTGGGGGCAGAGGGAGCGCCAGAGGGTGATGGGGGAGTGCTGGAGGGGTGGGGAGAGCGCTCTAGGGTGTTTTATTTCCAACCCGGGTCCCCATCCCAGTCTCTAGGGCTACGTCCACACTGCAGTGTGACTCCGCTTGTGGCCACATACACCCCTAGCTCTCAACGAGCTAGCGCCAGTAGCTGTAGCGGTGTGGCCATGGCAGCGCTGGTCCGGCTGAGCTGTGCCAAGAACACACAGTGGTTTCAGGCAGCTTTATACTCTGCACCGCTCAGCTGTGGCTGCACTGCTATTGATACTCAGGCCAGTTTGACGGTAGGGTGCCCAACGTTTCCAGTGCTGTTGCACTGGGATAGGGTGACCAGACAGCAAGTGCGAAAAATCGGGACGGGGGGTAATAGGAGCCTATAGAAGAAAAAGACCCAAAAAATCAGGACTGTGCCTAGTGGAGTTCACCCGAAGGTATCACAAGATCCCGGTGAGGGAGCATAGGCGCCGCTCAGCAGCCATGGGGCTGGCCGGGGCCACTGCTTTGGTGGCCCTGGGGCTGGCAGCTGTTCAGTGGGGCTGTGGGCCGATCAGCTATGGAGCGGGCTGCCCCACCCTTCAACTGCTCAGTGGTGCTGCCCCTCCACTGGCTCCTCTCTGCCCCATCCCTCTCTCACTGCCCTTAAGGCAGTAGGGGGCAGAAAAGAGGGGGGTTTGGGGGGAGGGGGCGGAGTAGAGGCAGGGCCCTGGGGGCAGAGTGGGGGTGGGGCTGGTTTGGGACACCCACTGGCAAAATGAAAAGTCAGCACCTATGCGGGAGGGGGTTAATAGAACATATGTAGGGCCCTATCAAATTCACAGTCCATTTTGGTCAATTTCATGGTCATAGGATTTTAAAAATCATAAATGTCATGATTTCAGCCATTTAAAGCTGAAATTTCAGTGTTGTAATTGTAGGGATCCTGACCCAAAAGGGGGTTGTGGGGGCTCGCAAGGTAATTGGGGGGGTGCGTGCAGTACTGCTACCCTTACTTCTGCGCTGCCTTCAGAGCTGAGCAGCTGGAGAACAGCGTCTGCTGGCCGGGAGCCCAGCTCTGAAGGCAGCGCTGCTGCCAGGACCAGTGTAGAAGTCAGGGCCGGCTCCAGGGTTTTTCCCGCCCCAAGCAGCAAAAAAAAAAAAAAAAAAAAAAAAAAATCTGCGATCGCGATCAGCTCTACTGCCACCGCTTCAGTCTTTGATGGCAATTCGGGACTTAGAATAAAGCTGTGAGGAAGTCAGCTGTCATGGATTCTCAGCGTCTGTGCCATGCCCCAGCCTTTAAACAGTTCCCAGTGTTACCTGCCTGCTAGGGCACCCCACCTTTACCTTCCATGGGCTCAAGCTGTAACCGGGCTAATTTAGGCACCTCCCACCCTTACCCAGTTCCTAGGGCTCAGGGCGTAGTCTTCTGCGGGGTCTTTCACTAGTGAAAAAGCCTTACACAGTAAATCCTTAATCCAGAGGTCCCCAAACTGTGGGGCCGCCCCTAGGGGGGCATGGAGGAATGTCCATGGGGCACGGACGGCAATGCTCGGGCCAGCCCTCATGGGGGGGACGAGTGCCACTTAGACCCTCCCCACTCCCAGCTGCGTTCCTGGCCCTGGCCACAGCCCCCAACCTCGGCCCCTGGCCACAGCCCCACTCTCAGCCCCAGTCTCACCCCTAGCTGTGACCCCAGCCCCTTACCCCTGTCCACCCCCCCCCGCCATGGCCCCACCCCTGGCCCCAGCTCTGGGGTGGGGGGGTGCAGACAGCAGTAAGGAGGAACGCGACCCTCAAAAGTTTGAGGACCTCTGCCTTAACCGCTATTTATTAACAATTACCAAAACAGAAGGCACACACTAAGCCTTCCCAATAAGGCAGAGGAACTTTTCTTGATGGCCAGTCAAGATCAGGTCATCTAGGGGACTCCAGCTTCTGCACCGTGTCATTGGCAGGGTGTTTATAGATTCATAGACTCTAGGACTGGAAGGGACCTCGAGAGGTCATCGAGTCCAGTCCCCTGCCCTCATGGCAGGACCAAATACTGTCTAGACCATCCCTAATAGACATTTATCTAACCTACTCTTAAATATCTCCAGAGATGGAGATTCCACGACCTCCCTAGGCAATTTATTGCAGTGTTTAACCACCCTGACAGTTAGGAACTTTTTCCTAATGTCCAACCTAAAGCTCCCTTGCTGCAGTTGAAGCCCATAGCCTCTGAGGATAGAACAAGAAGCAAAGGTGAACAAGTTTTCTCCCTCCTCCTGATGACACCCTTTTAGATACCTGAAAACTGCTATCATGACCCCTCTCAGTCTTCTCTTTTCCAAACTAAACAAACCCAGTTCTTTCAGCCTCCTTCATAGGTCATGTTCTCAAGACCTTTAATCATTCTTGTTGCTCTTCCCTGGACCCTCTCCAATTTCTCCACATCTTTACTGAAATGCGGTGCCCAGAATTGGACACAATACTCCAGCTGAGGCCTAACCAGCGCAGAGTAGAGCGGAAGAATGACTTCTCGTGTCTTGCTCACAACACACCTGTTAATGCAACAACATACCTGTGAATGCATCCCAGAATCATGTTTACTTTTTTTGCAACAGCATCACACTGTTGACTCATATTTAGCTTGTGGTCCACTATAACCCCTAGATCCCTTTCTGCCGTACTCCTTCCTAGACAGTCTCTTCCCATTCTGTATGTGTGAAACTGATTGTTCCTTCCTAAGTGGAGCACTTTGCATTTGTCTTTATTAAACTTCATCTGATTTACCTCAGACCATTTCTCCAATTTGTCCAGATCATTTTGAATTATGACCCGGTCCTCCAAAGCAGCTGCAATCCCTCCCAGTTTGGTATCATCTGCAAACTTAATAAGCGTACTTTCTATGCCAACATCTAAGTCGTTGATGAAGATATTGAACAGAGCCGGTCCCAAAACAGACCCCTGCGGAACCCCACTAGTTATACCTTTCCAGCAGGATTGGGAACCATTAATAACTACTCTCTGAGTACGGTTATCCAGCCAGTTATGCACCCACCTTATGGTAGCCCCATCTAAATTGTATTTGCCTAGTTTATCGATAAGAATATCATGCGAGACCATATCAAATGCTGTACTAAAGTCTAGGTATACCACATCCACCGCTTCTCCCTTATCCACAAGACTCGTTATCCTATCAAAGAAAGCTATCAGATTGGTTTGACACGATTTGTTCTTTACAAATCCATGCTGGCTATTCCCTATCACCTTACCAACTTCCAAGTGTGTTCAGATGATTTCCTTAATTACTTGCTCCATTATCTTCCCTGGCACAGAAGTTAAACTAACTGGTCTGTAGTTTCCTGGGTTGTTTTTATTTCCCTTTTTATAGATGGGCACTATGTTTGCCCTTTTCCAGTCTTCTGGAATCTCTCCCGTCTCCCATGATTTTCCAAAGATAATAGCTAGAGGCTCAGATACCTCCTCTATTAGCTCCTTGAGTATTCTAGGATGCATTTCATCAGGCCCTGGTGACTTGCAGGCATCTAACTTTTCTAAGTGATTTTTTACTTGTTCTTTTTTTATTTTATCTTCTAAACCTACCCCCTTCCCATAAGCATTCACTATGTTAGACATTCCTTCCGACGTCTCGGTGCAGACCGAAACAAAGAAGTCACTAAGAATCTCTGCCATTTCCAAGTTTCCTGTTACTGTTTCTCCCTCCTCACTGAGCAGTGGCCTACCCTGTCCTTGGTCTTCCTCTTGCTTCTAATGTACTGATAAAAAGTCGTCTTGTTTCCCTTTATTCCCATAGCTAGTTTGAGCTCATTTTGTGCCTTTGCCTTTCTAATCTTGCCCCTGCATTCCTGTGTTGTTTGCCTATATTCATCCTTTGTAATCTGTCCTAGTTTCCACTTTTTATATGACTCCTTTTTATTTTTTAGATCATGCAAGATCTCATGGTTAAGCCAAGGTGGTCTTTTGCCACATTTTCTATCTTTCCTACCCAGCGGAATAGCTTGCTTTTGGGCCCTTAATAGTGTCCCTTTGAAAAACTGCCAACTCTCCTCAGTTGTTTTTCCCCTCAGTCTTGATTCCCATGGGACCTTACCTATCAGCTCTCTGAGTTTACCAAAATCCACCCTTCCTGAAATCCATTGTCTCTATTTTGCTGTACTCCCTTCTACCCTTCCTTAGAATTGCAAACTCTATGATTTCATGATCACTTTCACCCAAGCTGCCTTCTACTTTCAAATTCTCAATGAGTTCCTCCCTATTTGTTAAAATCAAGTCTAGAACAGTTTCCCCCCAGTAGCTTTTTCAACCTTCTGAAATAAAAAGTTGTCTGCAATGCAGTCCAAGAACGTATTGGATAGTCTGTGTCCCGCGGTGTTATTTTCCTAACATATATCTGGATAGTTGAAGTCCCCCATCACCACCAAGTCTTGGGCTTTGGATGATTTTATTAGTTGTTTAAAAAAAGCCTCATCCACCTCTTCCACCTGGTTAGGTGGCCTGTAGTAGACTCCTAGCACGACATCACCCTTGTTTTTACCCCTTTTAACCTAACCCAGAGACTCTCAACACTTCCGTCTCCTATGTCCGTCTCCAACTCAGTCCAAGCGTGCACATTATTAATATATAAGGCAACACCTCCTCCCTTTTTCCCCTGTCTATCCTTCCTGAGCAAGCTGTACCCATCCTCACCAACATTCCAATCATCTGTATTATCCCACCAAGTTTCAGTGATGCCAACAATGTCATAGTTGTATTTATTTATTAGCGCTTCCAGTTCTTCCTGCTTATTATCCATACTTCTCGCATTTGTGTATAGGCATCTAAGATACTGGTTTGATCTTGCCTCCCAGTTTTGCCCTGACCCTTCTTTCTCTCTGCCATTATAGCCCACGCTCCCTCTTGTTTCCGACCCATCTCCCAGGTCTCCATGTTCCCCACTTACCTGTGGGCTTTGCTCACCTGTCCCTGTCGAACCTAGTTTAAAGCCCTCCTCACTAGGTTAGCCAGTCTGTGTCCAAATAGGGTCTTTCCCCTCCTCGAAAGGTGAACACCATCTCTGCCTATCAGTCCTTCCTCGAATAGCATCCCGTGGGCAAGGAAGCCAAAGCCCTCCTGGCGACACCATCTTCGCAGCCAGGCATTCACCTGCATGATGCATCTGTCTCTGCCCGGGCCCCTACCTTTGACAGGAAGAATCGAAGAGAATACCACCTGCGCTCCAAACTCCTTCACCCGTACTCCCAGAGCCCTGTAGTCACTCTTGATCTGCTCAGTGTCACACCTCGCAGTATCATTTGTGCCCACATGGATGGGTAGCATGGGATAGTAGTCAGAGGGCTGGATAATCCTCGACAATGCCTCTGTAACATCTCGGATACGGGCCCCCGGCAGGCAGCATACCTCCCAAGATGAAATGTCAGGGCGACAGATGGCGCCTCCATCCTCCTCAGCAGAGAGTCTCCGACCACCACTACCCTACGTTTCCTATTCGCAGTGGTGGCAGCAGAGCTCCCAGCCTTAGGGGTACGAGGCTTCTCCTCCTTTACTGTCGGGGGTGATTCTTTCTCTTCTGTATTAAGAAGAGCATAACGGTTACCTATTACCACGGCGGGAGGGTTCAGAGCAGGGGTGGAGCACTGCCCGCTGCCAGGAGTAACTAGCTGCCAGTGTCCACCCCGAGTCATCTCCTCCTCCACCAGTGGTGTGTCAGCAGTCCTGTGTACTGGGACAGCTACCTCAGCTGTCTCCACATGGACACTGTCCAGCAATTGCTTGTGGATTCGGATGCTCCTCAGCCCAGCCACCTCCTCCTGTAGCTCTCCCACCTGCTGCCTGAGAGATTCCACCAGTAGGCACCTTTCACATTGGATGCCGACCCAGCCTGGATATCAGTAAGTGGAAATTGCAAGTTACAGTCCCTGCAAAACCACACCAGGATCTGGGTAGAAGCATCCATGCTCAGGTGCTCTGTCTGGCTACAGGCGCAGGTGGAGGAGACAGAAGCAGTGCTGGCACAGGTGTTGCAGGTCTTCCTAACCATCGTAAGCCTCCCTCTGTCAAACTCCCTCTCAGACTCCCCTGTCTGCAGCCCCCTGTCCACTCTGCTCCCCTGGTCGCTCTGCCTCTGGCTTTTAAAGCCTGCTTGCCTAGGTCAGTCCCTCCCCCTCGTGAGTCACACTGGGGAAGGCCAGTCAAAGGCAATCAAGGGAACAATCAAGGGAACAAGGTCAGGCACTCAGTTCCAACTGCCACAGCAGCTGTAACTGAAACTGAAGTCACCTGAAATCAGAATCACAATTAAAATTCAAACAGTCGAGCACACCCAACAGCTAGTACTCTCACCTGGTAGCCTGTTCAGCAGCGGGATCTCCTGCTCTCCCTCTCAAACTCCCCTGTCTGCAGCTCCCTGTCCGCTCTGAGGTCTGGCAGCTCTGATCTTCGGGGCTGGGGCCTGGAGCTGGTTCCCAAGAGCTTCCTTTTACAGAACCAGACTAACACGGCTATCTCTCTGATACTTGACACCATGCAAGGCACTGCATTTAGCCGTATGGAGTGGAAATCCATCAACCTCATGAAGAAACTTGCTGGCTTGCTTATATTTACCTGCCCCTGGAAATTTCCACTCTTGCATCCGAAGAAGTGGGCATTCACCCACAAAAGCTCATGCTGCAAAATGTCTGTTAGTCTATAAGGTGCCACAGGATTCTTTGCTGCTTTTACAGAACCAGACTAACACGGCTACCTCTCTGATAGCTTATATAGTGACACTTGAGTCCTGCTTAGCTGCACCTTAACCAATCATTTTAAACCAAAGTACTACAAAATAATTATTTGACCAATCCTAACATATTGCGAAACAATTCTTTAACCAATCAGAGCCCACCACCTTAGTTGATTTACCTCTTGCAAAGTTAGTTATGCAACAGAACAGCTCGCAACCCCCATGTAATAACCTCGTGACCCCCTGAAGAGTCCTGACCCCCAGTTTGAGAACCCCTGGTGTAACCGCTTCAGTGGGCCAGAGCCCACCTGTTCCCAAGGACAGATCATCTATTCTCAAGGACTCTGAGACTGACCCTTTGCGTTCCAGCAACCCTCGTTTCTCTCCGTGGGTCTCACCAGTGAGGCCAGTCGAGATCAGATATGCCTGAGAGAGGCTTTTCCTTCTTAGGGAGCATTACAATCCATGAGGCAAGGCCGTCTGTTCGAAAGTAGGGAGCATTTATTAGTCACCTGTCTGGGGGGGTTGGGGCAGGGCGGGGGTGTCGCTGGTGCTGTTGGGGGGTGTTGGGGCAGGGAGGGGGGTGTTGCTGGTGAAGTCTGGGGGGGAAGGGGCAGGCCGTGGGTGTCGCTGGTGCGGTCTGGGGGGTGTTGGGGCAGGGTGGGGGGTGTCGCTGGTGCTGTCTGGGGGGTGGTGGGGCAGGGTGGGGGGTGTCGCTGGTGCTGTCTGGGGGGTTGGGGCGGGGCGGGGGGTGTCGCTGGTGCTGTCTGGGGGGTTGGGGCAGAGCGGGGGTGTCGCTGGTGCTGTCTGGGGGGGTTGGGGCAGGGCGGGGGTGTCGCTGGTGCTGTCTGGGGGGGTGGGGCAGGGCGGGGGTGTCGCTGGTGCGGTCTGGGGGGGTTGGGGCAGGGCGGGGGTGTCGCTGGTGCTGTCTGGGGGGGTTGGGGCAGGGCGGGAGGTCTCGCTGGTGCTGTCTGGGGGGTTGGGGCAGGGCGGGGGGTGTCGCTGGTGCTGTCTGGGGAGTTGGGGCAGGGCGGGGGTGTCGCTGGTGCTGTCGGGGGGGGTTGGGGCAGGGCGGGGGTGTCGCTGGTGCTGTCTGGGGGGGTTGGGGCAGGGCAGGGGTGTCGCTGGTGCAGTCAGGGGGGATGGGGCAGGACCAGGGGTGTCGCTGGTGCTGTCTGGGGGGCTTGGGGCAGGGCGGGGGGTGTCGCTGGTGCTCTCTGGGGGTTTTGGGCAGGGCGGGGGTGTTGCTGGTGCGGTCTGGTGGGGGTTGGGGCAGGGCGAGGGTGTCGCTGGTGCTGTCTGGGGGCTTGGGGCAGGGCGGGGGGTGTCGCTGGTGCTGTCTGGGGGGCTTGGGGCAGGGCGGGGGTGTCGCTGGTGCTGTCTGGTGGGGGTTGGGGCAGGGCGAGGGTGTCCCTGGTGCTGTCTGGGGGGTTGGGGCAGGGCGGGGGGTGTCGCTGGTGCTGTCTGGGGGGTGGTGGTGCAGGGCGGGGGGTGTCGCTGGTGCTGTCTGGGGGGTGTTGGGGCAGGGGGTGTCGCTGGTTCTGTAAGCGGGTGTTGGGGCATGGCCGGGGTGTCGCTGGTGCTGTCTGGGGGGTGTTGGGGCAGGGGTGTCACTAGTGCTGTCTGTGGGGGTTGGGGCAGGGCGGGGGTGTCGCTGGTGCTGTCTGGGGGGTGTTGGGGCAGGACCAGGGGTGTCGCTGGTGCTGTCTGGGGGGCTTGGGGCAGGGCGGGGGGTGTCGCTGGTGCTGTCTGGGGGGTGTTGGGGCAGGGCGGGGGGTGTCGCTGGTGCAGACTGGGGTGTGAAGGGGAAGGGCGGGGGGTGTCGCTGGTGCTGTCTGGGGGGTGTTGGGGCAGGGCTGGGGGTGTCGCTGGTGCTGTCTGGGGGGGGTTGGGGCAGGGCGGGGGGTGTCGCTGGTGCTGTCTGGGGGGGTTGGGTCATGGAGGCGGTTTCGCTGGGGAGGTCTGGGGGGGGTTGGGGCAGGGCGGGGGGTGTCGCTGGTGCTGTCTGGGGTGTGTTGGGGCAGGGCAGGGGGTGTCGCTGGTGCTGTCTGGGGTGTTGGGGCAGGGCAGGGGGGTGTCGCTGGTGCTGTCTGGGGGGTGTTGGGGCAGGGCGGGGGGTGTCGCTGGTGCTGTCTGGGGTGTGTTGGGGCGGGGTTGGTGCTGGTGCTGTCTGGGGTGGGGGGTTGGGATGCTGTATTAATTCAACTTGAATATATGGACCAAAGGTGTTAATATAACTGGGTCACTATTCAACATTAAACAGTTTCAGATGAGGTTTGGGCTTTGATATACGGAGTCTTCCGCCTGCTCAGTGCCATGGCCGGTGCCCGGAGCAGCCCTGAACTCTGGCTGGCCCACCGGTGCCCGGAGCAGCCCCGAACCCCGGCCGGTGCCCGGAGCAGCCCCGAACCCCGGCCGGTGCCCGGAGCAGCCCCGAACGCCGGCCGGTGCCCGGAGCAGCCCCGAACGCCGGCCGGTGCCCGGAGCAGCCCCGAACCCCGGCCGGTGCCCGGAGCAGCCCCGAACCCCGGCCGGTGCCCGGAGCAGCCCCGAACCCCGGCCGGTGCCCGGAGCAGTCCGGGGGAGCACCAGCTGGGGCTGAGCCTGGGCCCTCAGAGGAGCTCTGAGCCCTGCCGCAGCCTGGCCCCAGGGCGGCGATGCGAAGCATTAGTGGAGGTTTGGGGAGGCTTAGCCTCTCCCAGCCTCCATTGCCCGCCGCCCGTGGGCAAAGGGACCATGAAACATGCTTTGAACCTTTTGCTAACGGCATGGGAAAGCAGGACAAATCCGCGCTCGGGCCTGGGCCACACCACACGCTGGGCAGCTTGCATCAGCCTAGAGGTGCATGTGTCTCCCCCTGATGTGGGTGCCCCACATGCCACCCCAGTGGCACCGCCTCCCCGAGCGGCTCTGAGCGACCGTCCATGTCCTTAGGGCAACGCAGCATGAGTGGCGACACCCCCGCCCTGTCCCACAATGCCCTGCATTGACTGCTGTGGCCAGGGGCTGCGGAGACTGGGAGCACAGGCACTGACTTTCCAAAGTGCCAGGGGGGTGCTTGACCCCCGGCTCTGACCCGGGCCTAGGGCGACCAGAGGAGAGGAAGTAAATATGGGGACACATGGGGGGGCCCGCTGGTGGAGCAAAAAAACCCAAAAAACGGAGTGCTGCCGGCAGAGCAACAACAACAACAAACCCCCCAAAAACAGTGCTGCCGGCGGAGTGAAATATCGGGACGAATTGCATCCCGACCAAAGATCGGTCGGGACACGGGACAAACACATAAATATCGGGACGGTCCCGATTTTATTGGGACGTCTGGTCACCCTACCTGGGCCTTGCCCCCACTCCACCCCTTCCCCCAAGGCCCCACCCCTGCCCCGCCTCTTCCCACCCAGTTCTGTCTCCTCCTCTCCCTGCCCCCTCCCCCGAGCGCGCCGCATCCTCGCTCCTCCCTCCCTCCCTCCCTCCCAGCCTCCTGCATGCCGCAAAACAGCTGTTCATGGTGTGTGGGAGGCGTGGGGAGGGAGGAGCAGGTGCTGATCCACGGGGCCTGCCAGTGGGGGAGGTGGGAGGGAGCTGATAGGGGGCAGCACCCACCATTGTTTCCCCGTGAGTGCTCCAGCCCCGGAGCCGGCGCCTATGACCAGAAGCCCCCCTCCCTTTCTGAGTGTTTGGCCTGTCTTGTCCTGATTGCCTGTCTTGGCGAGTACACCATTGCTGGGCGCAGCTGAGAGAGCAGATCCCCTTCCCACGGCACCTGGCTGTGCCCCAAGGGCGAGCCCCACCCACAGGCAGCTCTGGGGTGGGACTCAGTGTGGCCTGGGGATCCCCCCACTGCACGAGGTCCAAGCCCAGCAGGTTTCCTCGGACACCTGGTCCCGGTGGAGCTGCAGGGAGAGCTGGGGGGCTGAGAGAAGGAGGGCTGATCTCCTGTGGGAGAGGCAGGGTGGGCACTGTGGCTGTCCCCCTCACAGCCCTTCTCCCGCTGCAGGGCTGTGGTCGCTGACCTACGAGCAGGAGCTCACCACGCCGCTCCACATCACGGCTGGGCGCGGCTACTTGGACTGCCTCAGGCACCTGCTGCTGAGGGGCGCTGCCGTGGACTTTGCACCTGGCGGCAAGACAGCTCTGCACGAGGCCTGCGCGGCGGCCAGAACGGACTGCGTGCGCCTGCTGCTCTCCTTCGGGGCTGACCCCAAGACTGTCTCTGAGGCTGGCTACCAGCCCCTGCACCTCTGCAAGAGCCCAGCCTCCATCCAGTGAGTTTCCTGCGGGGGGGGCCCGCATACGGTGGGCCTGTCAGCAGCCCCGCCCCAGAGCCAGGCGCCAGCCCAGGGCTGAGTGTCTGGGTGCCACAGCCCACGGGGGAGAGGCCTGCTTTCGCCCCGGCAGCCCAGGCCTGGCTGCACAGCACAGCACAGTGCGGTCAGGCTCTGGTAGCTGACTGCAGGCTCCAGTCCCAAAGCCCGAGCTGCGTGCTGCTGAGCATGGGGCTGGCTCAGATGCGTGGGTCACTGCTTCCCCAGCCAGCAGGGCTCATGTGCCCACAACTCCAGCGGGAGGCTAGTGAGGCCCAGCCAGCACGCACTGCACTGGCAAATCCCAGACCACGTCACAGGTGGTCAGGTAGGAGCAGTCCATCCACAGGCAGGGGCAGACCGAGGCACAGAGTGATGGACGTGCCCCAGGCCACACAGCAAGTCTGGGGCAGAACTGGGATAGAACCCAGGAGTCCTGCTGCCCAGCCCCTGGTCCCGTTTGTTGGAACCCACTGGTCTGAGTACAGGGCTGCACAGGGCCCCTGGAGCCTGGGATGCCAGGGCCCAGCCACTGGGATTGTGGAAGAGGTGTGGGCACAACGGGGTGTCAGCACAGGGTGGGAGAATGGCAGGATTGAGTGATGGTCATGGGTGACTGAGGGGCTAGTAGCCAGGTAGGTAGGTGGGGGCAGAGCAGGCGGGTCTGGGGCTAGCAGAGGGTTGGGGGGGAATGGTGGGCGGTGAGGGGAATGGTTGGGGGGTGGGTTAAGGGTGAGGGATAGGCAGTGGATGCATAGGGAACTAACAGGCAGGGGGTGGGTGGATGGGGGACGGTGGGTGACGGCTAGGAGATAGGCGGTGGGTGGATGGGGAATGGTGGGTGATGGCTAGCAGGCAGTCGGTAGGTGGATGGGACAGCAGATGGGGGGCTAGCAGGCAGGCAGTGGGTGGATGGGGGTTGGTGGGTGGAAAGTCGGGGGGCTAGCGGGCAGGCGGTGGGTGGATGGGGGATGGTGGGGGAAGTGGGGGGCTAGCGAGCAGGCGGTGGATGGATGGCGGGAGGAAGGGGGCAGGCGGTGGGTGGATGGGGGATGGTGGGTGGAAAGTCGGGGGGGCTAGCGGGCAGGCGGTGGGTGGATGGGGGATGGTGGGGGACGTGGGGGGCTAGCGGGCAGGCGGTGGATGGATGGCGGGAGGAAGGGGGCAGGCGGTGGGTGGATGGGGGATGGTGGAGGGAAGGGGGGGCTAGCGGGCAGGCAGAGGGTGGATGGCGGGAGGAAGGGGGCAGGCGGTGGGTGGATGGGGGATGGTGGGGGGAAGTGGGGGGCTAGCGGGCAGACGGTGGATGGATGGCGGGAGGAAGGGGGCAGGCGGTGGGTGGATGGGGGACGGTGGAGGGAAGGGGGGGCTAGCGGGCAGGCAGAGGGTGGATGGGGGATGGTGGGGGAAGTGGGGGGCTAGCAAACAGGCGGTGGATGGATGGCGGGAGGAAGGGGGCAGGCGGTGGGTGGATGGGGGACGGTGGAGGGAAGGGGGGAGCTAGCGGGCAGGCAGAGGGTGGATGGCGGGAGGAAGGGGGCAGGCGGTGGGTGGATGGGGGATGGTGGGGGGAAGTGGGGGGCTAGCGGGCAGGCGGTGGATGGATGGCGGGAGGAAGGGGGCAGGCGGTGGGTGGATGGGGGACGGTGGAGGGAAGGGGGGGGCTAGCGGGCAGGCAGAGGGTGGATGGGGGATGGTGGGGGAAGGGGGGGGCTAGCGAGCAGGCGGTGGATGGATGGCGGGAGGAAGGGGGCAGGCGGTGGGTGGATGGGGGATGGTGGGGGGAAGTGGGGGGGCTAGCAGGCAGGCGGTGGGTGGATGGCGGGAGGAAGGGGGCAGGCGGTGGGTGGATGGGGGACGGTGGAGGGAAGGGGGGGCTAGCGGGCAGGCGGGGAGTGGATGGCAGGAGGAAGGGGGCAGGCGGTGGGTGGATGGGGGATGGCAGGGGGAAGTGGGGGGCTAGCGGGCAGGCGGTGGGTGGATGGCGGGAGGAAGGGGGCAGGCGGTGGGTGGAAGGGGGACGGTGGAGGGAAGGGGGGGCTAGCGGGCAGGCGGGGAGTGGATGGCAGGAGGAAGGGGGCAGGCGGGGGGTGGATGGGGGACGGTGGGGGGAAGTGGCGGGGCTAGCGGGCAGGCGGTGGGTGGATGGCGGGAGGAAGGGGGCAGGTGGTGGGTGGATGGGGGACGGTGGGGGGAAGTGGAGGGCTAGCGAGCAGGCGGTGGGTGGATGGGGGATGGTGGGGGGAAGTGGCGGGCTAGCGGGCAGGCAGAGGGTGGATGGCGGGAGGAAGGGGGCAGGCGGTGGGTGGATGGGGGACGGTGGAGGGAAGGGGGGGGCTAGCGGGCAGGCAGAGGGTGGATGGCGGGAGGAAGGGGGCAGGCGGTGGGTGGATGGGGGACGGTGGGGGGAAGTGGCGGGGCTAGCGGGCAGGCGGGGAGTGGATGGGGGGAGGAAGGGGGCAGGCGGTGGGTGGATGGGGGACGGTGGAGGGAAGGGGGGGGCTAGCGGGCAGGCGGGGAGTGGATGGCGGGAGGAAGGGGGCAGGCGGGGGGTGGATGGGGGATGGTGGGGGGAAGTGGCGGGGCTAGCGGGCAGGCGGTGGGTGGATGGCGGGAGGAAGGGGGCAGGCGGTGGGTGGATGGGGGATGGTGGGGGGAAGTGGGGGGCTAGCGGGCAGGCGGTGGATGGATGGCGGGAGGAAGGGGGCAGGCGGTGGGTGGATGGGGGATGGTGGGGGGAAGTGGGCGGGGCTAGCGGGCAGGCAGAGGGTGGATGGCGGGAGGAAGGGGGCAGGCGGTGGGTGGATGGGGGATGGTGGGGGGAAGTGGGGGGCTAGCGGGCAGGCGGTGGATGGATGGCGGGAGGAAGGGGGCAGGCGGTGGGTGGATGGGGGATGGTGGGGGGAAGTGGGCGGGGCTAGCGGGCAGGCAGAGGGTGGATGGCGGGAGGAAGGGGGCAGGCGGTGGGTGGATGGGGGACGGTGGAGGGAAGGGGGGGGCTAGCGGGCAGGCAGAGGGTGGATGGCGGGAGGAAGGGGGCAGGCGGTGGGTGGATGGGGGACGGTGGGGGGAAGTGGCGGGGCTAGCGGGCAGGCGGGGAGTGGATGGCGGGAGGAAGGGGGCAGGCGGTGGGTGGATGGGGGACGGTGGAGGGAAGGGGGGGGCTAGCGGGCAGGCGGGGAGTGGATGGCGGGAGGAAGGGGGCAGGCGGTGGGTGGATGGGGGATGGTGGGGGGAAGTGGTGGGGCTAGCGGGCAGGCGGTGGGTGGATGGCGGGAGGAAGGGGGCAGGCGGTGGGTGGATGGGGGATGGTGGGGGGAAGTTGGGGGCTAGCGGGAAGGCGGTGGGTGGATGACGGGAGGAAGGGGGCAGGCGGTGGGTGGATGGGGGACGGTGGAGGGAAGGGGGGGCTAGCGGGCAGGCGGTGGGTGGATGGCGGGAGGAAGGGGGCAGGCGGTGGGTGGATGGGGGACGGTGGGGGGAAGCGGCGGGGCTAGCGGGCAGGCGGGGAGTGGATGGCGGGAGGAAGGGGGCAGGCGGTGGGTGGATGGGGGACGGTGAAGGGAAGTGGTGGGGCTAGCGGGCAGGCGGGGAGTGGATGGCGGGTGGAAGGGGGCTAGCGGGCAGGCGGGGAGTGGCTGGGACAGCAGATGGGGGCTACGGGGCAGTGGGTAGTTGCGGGGGATAGTGGGTAGGTGTTGGGCAGAGGAGGGGGAAACACATGGCTGAGGTGTCCCACGCCCTGCAGGTGTGCGCAGGTGCTGCTGCAGTATGGTGCCAGCGTGAACAGCCAGACGGAGGAGGAAGAGGACACAGCGCTGCACGTGGCGGCACGGCACGGCCTGGAAGAGCACGTCCAGCTGTACCTGCGCCATGGAGCGGGGCTGGAGGCCAAGAACGAGGAGGGTCAGACCCCTTTGAATGCCGCCTGCGCCCAGGCACACCCACCCCAGGACACGGAGCGCTACTATCGCGTCTGCCAGCAGCTGGTGCAGAGCGGTGCCAACGTCGATGCTGCAGACCGGGACCGGCAGCGCCCGCTGCACCAGGCCTGCAAGAACGCCAGCGCCCGTGTGGTGGAGCTGCTGCTGGCCCACGGCGCCAGTGTCAACATCATGAGCTACAGCGGCAACACAGCCATGCACAACATCTTGCAGGTGGCCGCCTACAAGCTGGGGCACCGCCCAGAGCTCGTGGTGCGGGCGCTGCTCAACCACGGCTCCATACGCATCTGGCCCGGGGCCCTCATCAAGGTGTGGAGCTGCCTGGGGCAGCAGCAGGACGGGTGCTGCGTGAGAGGAGTGTGTGAAAGGGGTCCCCTCCAGGATGCATTCCCTCCCCTGCAGGCAGGGGCCTTCCCCTTGTCAAGGCCTTGTTCCCTGCCGGTTCAGGGGCTTGAGTTCCCTCTTGCTGCCCAGCAATTGGGGTCCAAAGACTCGCCGGCTCAGCGCCTCCTGCTGGTCATCTTGGGAATTAGCTCTCCAGCCTCCGGCGCGCCCTCTATAGGCCGGTGTCTCGCCTGCCCCCCCCCTCCGTTTCCCTCCCAGACCCAGGTGCCCTTAACCTGAGGGTTCTGCCCCCACAGTACCCCCACGCTCTGGGTCTCCCCTCCCAGGGGAACCCCCGACCCTCTATCCCCACCTTACCTCAGTGGCTACAGCCAGTCACCATCTAGCCTTCCCCCCCCCCCGCTCACTGGGGCAGGCTGCAGTCTGTCATGGCCACTCCTCATCGGCAAGGGGGTAGGATCTGCTGCCTCTGCCTATTCCCGGGCTGCCCCTCCCAGCCCCAGTGCCCCCTTCGGCCTTGACCATGGCCTCAGCCCGGGGAGTTGCCAGGCTGGAGCTCCCCAGCTCCCCTTGCCCTTTCCCAGCCCGGCTCTGTCCAGAACCCTGCCCCCAGGCAGCTGGGCCCTTCTCCCTCCAAGGCAGGAGAGAGACTGTTGGCCTGGTCGCCCGGCAGCTCTTTTATAGGGCCATGATTGGCTGCTTTTCAACCCCTGTTCTCCAGGAGTGGGGCAGCCGCCCCACTACAGGTCCCCAGACCCCAGGCACCAGCATTTGGGTTCCTTTCCCTGGCTGGGCTCCTGATTGAGGGGCCCAGCTGTGTCCCTTTAATGGCCACATTTAGGTATCTACCGGGGAGGGCACCGCTGCCCCCTGCTGAGGTTACTAGGGCCTGGGGGGCTGTGAGGGCCCGAGCTCCCAGCCCTGGCGTTGTGAGCAGTGGGGACTCGGCTGGGAAAGAGAAAGTGAGCCTGTCTCTCGGGCACTGGCCTTAGGAGATGCTCTTCGTCCGTGGGCCGTCGTCCCCTGGCTCGAGTTGTTTAGTCCTGGTGCAGTCAGTCCAGTCAGTCATTCTTCAGGAGGGGGTGTGGGCTGTGTGGGCCCAGGCTGTGAGGTGGGGCGGGGCACAGAGGGTGCATGAGAAAGGCCATGCTCCAGAGAACCTGTGCTCTTGGACCAGGGCCATAGAGGGCAGGACAAAGTGGCAGGACCTCATGCTCAGCCCCTGGTCACACCAGCTGGGGCTCCCTTCCTTGCAAACGGCCCTGAGGGTGGCAGCCTGCAGGGGCGGGGCGGGACGGGGTGGGGGCTAGGTGTGAGGAGAGGCCAGCTGCAGGTGCTGGCCACATGCAACTTCCTGACTCTGCCCCCTCTGCAGGGAGTGTGCAGGCTTTCCCCGTGCCTGGGGCTCATCCCACAGAGTACTGGGCTGGAGGGGCAGCGTGGAAGCTGTCTGCCGGGGAGTGTGGCACCATGAGCTAGACCTCTGTCACCTCCAAGCTGGGTCAGTGCAATGGGCGCCTGAGATCAGCTAGGACGGGCGCTGCAGTGGATGCAGAACATGTCGGCTGCCTGGCAAGCAGTGTCCTACCAGGAGCGCCCATGGGGCGTCCTGAACAGCCTATGACCTGCCCCCTCCCCTGCCACCCTGCCTGGCTGTGATGGGGACTGGGCAGGGCAGGAAGGGGGCAGCATACCAGGGCGTGGGGCAGGGGATGTGGCATGTCCAGACCTAGAGATTGACGGGTGTGGGGAGAGCAGGTGATGGGGGCGGGGGAGGGGGCTGCAGAGGGAGGTGTATTGAGGGGGGATTCACGTGGAGTGATATTTCCCCCTAGGAGTCTCTTGTCTTCCCTGTGTGCTGAGCACACAGCCCTGCCACCAAGCTCCGTTAATCTCCAGGCCCACGAGGTGCTGTCCCGCCTTGGTGAAGTTGGCCTGTCTCTCTGGCCCTGGCCTTAGGAGGAGCTCTCCTTCCGTGGGGCATCGTCCCCAGCTCCTCCCGCATCCTCTGTGCGAGACACCAGCAAGCAAAGGGTTAACTATCTTCCTTCATTCCCGAGCAGTGCAATAATTACCCAGCCTGGAGATCTGCAGATTGCTCTCCCCTTTGGGAAAATACAGGAAAATCAACAATTAACACTAATTAATCTCCTATTAACACCAGATAATGAGGCTCACTCCTGCAGCTGGAATAGGCTCTGACAGCTACTGATGGCCTGGGCCATGGGGAGTGGGAGTCGGGATGGGGAGGGAATCGACCCACACGCAGCCCTCCGGCTGCCATAACAACCCGCAGGCCTGCCACCCTCAGGCACAGCCCACCCCACCGCGTGCGACATGGGCATGGCCCATCCCAGACTGGGAAAAGACACAGGTTACAGGACTTGCCCTGGCTCACAGGGCGGCAGAAGCAGAGCAGGGAATCCAAGCCAGGTCTCCGGAGGCGTAGCGCGGTGCCTGGGGCGTGAGACCAGCCTTCTCCCGTCCCCTCCCCTGCTGCAGGTGTTGCGCTACTGCTGCTCCTCGCCTCGCACCATCGAGGTGCTGATCAACAGCTACGACCGTGTGCGGGTCACTGACGAGTGGGCAGAGGCTGTCCCAGCTGAGATTATGCAGGTAAGAGAACCAAGAGCCTTCAGGGACCTGGGGCTTCACCCCACAGTGCCTGGCTGACCGGGTAGGTCCCTCTGAGGGGGCAGGGAAGGTGCTGGGCAGAAGCTCTGCAGTGAAACAGGGAGAGACAGAAACCGAACGGCTGTAGGGATAAGGCTGTGACCTTTGTGCTAACAGAGCTCCTTGTTCAGTGTTGGTTGAAAGTGTCTGCCCCTGAGTTGTTGCCATTGTCACATGACATGGGGTAGGGGCAGGGCCGGCTTTATGAACGGCGGAGCCCGATTCGAATACCCGTCGGCGGTCCGGGGCTTCAGCAGCACTTCGGTGGCGGGGGGGTCTGCTCCGGGTCTTCCGCGGCACTGAAGGACCCACCGCCGCCAAAATGCCACCGAAGACCCAGAGCGGACATGCCTCCCCCCCGCCCCCGCCGCTGCCAGGTGAGTAAAAAAAAAATTAAAAAATTAAAAAGACACCTAAAGCGCGGGGCCCTCTTAGGCATGGGGCCCAATTCCAGGGAATTGGGGGAATCAGCTTAAAGCCAGCCCTGGGTAGGGGCACCAGCCAGCTGTCATTGAGGAAACGTGGCCCATGCTGACCTATCTCTTCTCTCCTGACAGAAGCACCCAGATTTCTACGAGTCACTCTTCTCCCTGGGGCAGAGGCCCCGCTCCCTGCAGCACCTGGCCCGCTGTGCACTCAGGAGCTACCTGGAGGGCCGGCTGCTGCAGGTCTTGCCTGAGCTGCACCTGCCATCTTCCCTGCACCAGTTTCTGCTGCTCAGCTTCGAGGACATTCTCTACTAGAGGCCTGGAGCCTGGATTGAGCCACCTCTAAATCCTTTTCTTTATTTGCTCTGAATTCTTGTGCCCTGCCCTGCCTGTGACAGCCCTGCCCTGCCCAGCCCAGGTCAGCCTTGCCCTCCCCCGTCACACCAGCCAAAGCCAGCCCTTCTGTGCCCATTCCCACCTATGCTAGCCTGGCCCCTGAAGCTCAGTGGTTTGAGCATTGGCCTGCTAAACCCAGGGTTGTGAGTTCAGTCCTTGAGGAGGCCACTTAAGGATTTGGGCCAAAAATTGGTCCTGCTAGTGAAGGCAGGGGGCTGGACTCAATGACCTTTCAAGGTCCCTTCCAGTTCTAGGAGATTGATATATCTCCAATTATTACCTTTTTATTACCTGCCCTTTGTTCTCCCAGCTCAGACACCCTCTGCCCACACCAACCCGGTCCATCCCGTGCCAGCAGGCTCTATTGCTGTAGCCTATGGTGGGCCCCTGCCTTTCGTGGGGCCATTGCGCTGGCCCTGCTTTGTATTATGGAGATTTGGGAATAAATCCTGGTGTTTGTATGCCCTGGTTGGCATGTGTCTGTCCTTGTCGCACTGGGGGCTGCCGTCTGACCTGCCCCATGCTGGCGCTGCCTCTGCAGAACACGTGGTGCCGGCACGGCCACAGAGGGATGCTGGGGCCATGGCTGCAGGCTGCGGCCTCCCCCTCCCTCAGTAGCTTTTCTGGGCTGTAGTTAGCACTGAGGTGTGGCAGAGCCAGCTTGGAGTTCAGCTTGACATATTCACAGCTGCCTGAGTTTCATGTTCTTCATGATGAATCATGTTCCCTGCCCCATTGCTGCCTAGCGTGAAGGGGCCACTTGCCACCAGCTCCTCCCAGCACCGCGTCAGATGGGACCAAGGCCTTTGTGGCCCAAGGTTTGTGAAGGGCCCAAGTGACACAGTGGCTGATGGAGCCTGCTTCTGCAGGCAGCTGTGGCCCTCCCCGCATAGGCAGCCATACGTGTGGCCCTTGGTGAAGCGTAGCTGGTGCCAGAGAAATGAAGTTAATTTAATCCAGGGAGGAACTGGGGGTGTTTTGCTGGGGAGGGGGGTTTCTGCTCAAAAGCTCTTCAGTTCTTGGTTACGCTGGACGTGTGGCAGTTTGTGTTGTGCAGCCGGGAGCCCAGTCGCTCATTCCTCTTGCTGTCTGCTCCAGGAGGGTGCATGGTTCCACCTTGGCTTGTGCAGCTGCGAGAGGTATGCAGCAGAGGCAGCAGGATCGTATGTCTATGTTCCTGAGCCAAGATTAATTATAGCACCCTTGGCAGTTCTGCTAGAATTGTCTGGGACTTGCTTGCTGGGTGAGTATTCCAAGTGCTCCAAAATCTGTATGCTAGCTTGGATCAGCATGACATTATTTGTGCTTCATGGGGATGCAGAGTGAGATTAGTGATCCAAATTTGGGGTAATTTGAGCAAGGAGCTCCTGAGATACAACCCCACAAAATCATCTGGTTCCTATAAAATTGTTTTCCTGGGGCTCAAACGGTCATTCTGATCCTCCCTTAACTGATCTCAGCTCTTGGGATTTATATCTGCTAGTGCAGGGCACCTTCTGTCCCCTGGGGATGCAATATTGGAAAAGTTACTCGAGGTAAACATTGTTGCTTCTTGTCGGCTTGAGCTAATGACATGCCAAAGAGTGAAATGCACATGTCTAGTGAGACACGTGCATCCCTTAGCAGCCATAGGCTTTGCTGGTATTGCTGGCAGAGTATCTGCGTGGCTCAAGGTGACATGCTATGGCTGCCCAAGCAGACTCTGTTTTTACTTTACCTTGGGGGAAGGGATAGCTCAGTGGTTTGAGCATTGGCCTACTAAACCCAGGGTTGTGAGTTCAATTCTTGAGGGGGCCATTTAGGGATCTGGGGCAAAAATCAGTACTTGGTCCTGCTAGTGAAGGCAGGGGGCTGGACTCGATGATCTTTCAAGGTCCCTTCCAGTTCTAGGAGATTAGTATATCTCCAATTATAAAATAATAATAATTGGTTTCAGGGAAATTAGCATTAACTAGAAAGATGCTTCTAGGTAGTTAGGAAAACATAAACATGACTCATACTCTTCACATGTTTCTTGAACAATCAGTGATCAGAGGAAAGCAAATGGCTGGGTCATTTGGTCCAGGGATTCCTGATACACAGTCACACTAACAGGAGCTACTCAAAGCTCCAGATGCTTGTAATGGTTTTTGGTGCAGAGCTAGAGAGTATGGAGGAGCTGGGAAGCTGGCAAAGGGGCAGAACCCCACACCCTGCAATCTTCACCCGTGGGGCTGAGGCAGGGCCAGCTCACCTGCACACAAACACCCTTGTTAGTGCCAGGCACAATCATACATTATGCTTTTGAAACACAGGTCAATGACTACAGCTTTGACTAACTGGGTTTCCAAAAAAAAAAAAAGTTTTTCTACCATCCCTCAATGAATAAGGGCTTATCCTCAAAGGGACCTTTGCTGTCTGGGAGCTTGGAGTGCTGACACCTTCCCCTCCAGTGACATATTCGGGGAGGGGGAGGGAAGCCAAGCCATCTGTGCCCTGGATCCTTACTCCCCTACAAATAACCTCCCTCCTCCACAGTTGCTCCACCAGGCCAAGGGAGGGTGCTAAGGGACTCAACTTCCTTTCATTGCTCGGGGAAGGAACCCAGAACTCCCCACCTGCCCCGTACCGCCCCAGCAGTGGAGCAAGGGCTCCAAGCTCGCCCTACCCCTGGCTGCTGCTTCTAGGGGGAAAGGAGAGATCAGTGCTGTCATAAACAGTTAGTTAAGGGTTAAGGTCTCTTTTACCTGTAAAGGGTTAACATGCAGTACCTGATGACCACCTGACCAGAGGACCAATCAGAGACAGATTAATTTCAAATCTCTGTGGAGGGAAGCCTTTGTCTGTGTTCCTTGTTTGCTCAGAGCTCTCTTTGGATCTAAGAGAGGTCAGTCATGTCTCCAAGTTCTCCTGGAGTAGTTTCTACTATTTAATAGTGAGTATTAATTAGAAAGGCGGATTAGTCTTTTGAGTTGCTTTCTATATTTGCAATTGTGTGTTTGCTAAAGGAAATTCTTTATTCCTGTTTGCTTTCACTGAGGAAGAAAGGAGGGGGAATTCTCTCCAGAGATTGATAAGTTTAGACCCTGTATTGTTCTATCTTGGTTACAGAGACAGTGACTTTTCTTTTTTTATTCTTTAATAAATTCTTTTCTATTAAGGACTTGGTTGGTCTTTCCTTGGGTGGATTCTCAGGGAAAGAGAAGGGGGAGGTATCCCTCTGTAGTTAGATCCCGGTGTCTCTCCTAGGAAAAGGGAGGGGGAAGGAAGCAGGGGGAATGGTTTATTTCTCCTGGGTGTAAGAACTCCATGGATTTGGGGCTCTTGGAATCCCCTAGGATTTTGGGGAAGGACTGTGTCTCAATCCACATATCTGATTGAGTGGTGGCAGCTTACTAGATCTAAACTAGGATTTTAGTTTAGAGGGAAACCAGTGCAGGTCCCCACATTGGAACCCAACAGCTCCAAGTGGGGGTGAGACCCATGACAAGTGCAGTGCAGTGGGTGTGGGGGGGGGGGAAAGCAAGGGATGGGTGTCAGAGCTGTGCAGTGGGGAATGTGGGGGAGGCTTCAGCTCTGCTCCCAAACCGCATTTCTGTCTCCCTTCAAAACATAGCCCTACAGTGTTGAGTCTGGGATGGGGAACCAAGAATGAGCACAGTCAGTGCATGGCACAGGCGCACATTGCTGAGATGGGGTTAGGAGCTGAAGACAGGCATGCTCAGGGCTTGACACAGGTCCCTGGAGCTGGGGCACTGCAGGAAGGGTGAGAATGCACATGGAGCAAATTGGAGCAGTTTGAACCTCTTAGAGGGATTCTTTCAGGCAGTGCCCATCTTCATGGGGTGTTCTTATTCATCTGAGAACATCTCATTGAGATGAATGGGCCACTTCACACCTCACTGAGTCTGCTGTGCTGCAGATGGCTGTGAGAACCCCTTCCCCATATACTAGGTCCGGATTTAGGGTAAGGACTCTGTAGTGCCACTTTTCTGCCTCCTGCTAGCACATGAACCCCTCCCAGCGCACCACTGTCTCATGGCCTAGCAGTGGGGCATGGAGTGGCAAGGTGGAGGATGGAGTTGGTGTCAGAAATTGGGGCCTGCAGCTGAGCCAGTCTCCAGGCAACCTAATGCATGCAGCTCATCTGGAGTAGGTGACCTAATTGGCTACACCACCTGATTGGTTTGAAGCCTCAGCAGACTTAAGCACAGCCTCAGTCAGCACTACATCAGTAGCTGCTTAAAACATTTACCTACAGCTGTAACAGCACCAGTGCTTGCTTGATCCAGCCTTGGCTTGCTGCAGAGAACCCAGTTCTGACCCCTGACTTTGGCCTCTATCTCTGCTTTTCACCCTGTGCTCTGGTGCCCGCTCTAGCTGGTAGGCGGACTGGTCACTGACTGCCTGGGAGGGTTTAGCAGAGGGGCTGTATGGTGCAGCTCAAGCAATGGCACAATGCAGGGAATGGTGGGGGATTTGAAACACTTGGGTGTGGTTGGAGGGGGATGGAGCATTGGGAGGGTGTACAGCAGGTTCTGGAGCAGTATAAGGGAGGATACAAGAATTGTATTGTGGGGCTGGTGTGTACCTTAACTTTGTACTGCCTGGTTTTCGTAGATTCCAAGGTCAGATGGGACCATTGTGATCATCCAGTCTGACCTTCTGTATAGCACAGTGTCAGATGGGGTGTGACGTTATTGATATAAATGGGAACCATATAGAACATGGGTTGCAACCAAGGTCCTGTAGTGGCACCAAATCCTAAGTAAAGGGGGTCATCTAAGGTGTCTAAGACCAAGTTCTGGGTTGCTGGTTATGATTATGCTGTCTGTATGTCTGTGTATCATTTTGTAGTTGAAGTTATAAGTATTCGCTCTGTACTGTCTGTATTTTGTATTATGCTCTGCCTCTGGGAAGTGTCCCAGACAAGCTGATGTTAGCCCTGCATAGCTGGCTTGATGGCCCATTAAGGACCCTCAGCTACACAATTGACCCATGGAGAGAAGGCAGACACGCCTTGTGACTCAGCGAATGCAGAGACTTGTCCTTGTGTCTGCAGACTCCATTTTTGCTGTAATTTTCCACAGTGAGGACAAAGGGATTCTTACACCTGGAAAAGTCTATATAAGGCTGATGCATCATCTCCATTTTGTCTTCAATCCTGCTTCTGACCTCTGGAGGGACTTTGCTACAAACTGAAGCTTTACACAAGGGACTGAACGACCCATCCCAGTGGGGGATGTATTCCAGAGACTCAATTTGAACCTGCAGTTTACTCCACTGCTGCAAGCCTGAACTAAGAACTTTGCCATTACTGTATGTAATTGATTCCATTTAACCAGTTCTACCACTCATCTCTACCTTTTTCCCTTTGTAAATAAACCTTTAGATTTTAGTTTCTAAAGGATTGGCAACAGCGTGATTTGTGGGTAAGATCTGATGTGTATATTGACCTGGGTCTGGGGCTTGGTCCTTTGGGATCGAGGGAACCTTTTTCTTTTATTGGGGTGTTGGTTTTCATAACCATTCATCCCCAGGACGAGTGCACTGGTGGTGATACTGGGAGACTGGAGTGTCTAAGGAAATTGCTTGTGTGACTTGTGGTTAGCCAGTGGGGTGAGACCAAAGTCCTCTTTGTCTGGCTGGTTTGGTTTGCCTTAGAGGTGGAAAAACCCCAGCCTAGGGCTGTGACTGCCCTGTTTGAGCAATTGGTCCTGATTTGGCGCACTCAGTTGGGTCCCGCCAGAATCGCTCCGTCACAGTGGCGTAGTCGTGCTTGGATCCACAGAACCAGGTCAATTAAGCTTTGGGTCAGAACCCCACGCTATCCAAAATTTAAATGTGGGATTGAGAGTTTGGTTGGTTAAAGGTCAGTGACCATGAGACAGAAAGCATCAGCAAAAGGAAGGAAACTGCAAGCCTTGAGAGACAGCCTGCGGTTTGAATATGAGCAAGAACTGGCAAAAATTCGAATGGAAGAGAAGCAAGTCTTGGCCCACCTGGAGAGAGAGGCGGCTGAGAGAAAGAGAGAGGCTGCTAAGAGAAAGAAAGGGCTGCTGAGGAGGAGACTCACAAGATGCAACAAGAAACTGCTAGACTCCAGCTCCAAGTCAAAAAAGCAAGGGAAGAACGGCAGAAACTGTATCCTCTTGAAAATCCAGTTTATAACTGTGTTGATATATGGGGTTACTCTGGGCAGTTTTCTATGTTTAACCAGTTTTGCTATGGCTGGGGAGATGGGAGTTCTAACCTGGGGGGAAATATCTGTTTGTCTGTGCAAGAAAGCAGTGTGTCTGTAAATGAAGTTTCTGAATGTCTGTCTAATGTCTCAGAAGTGAATCTGGAGTTAGATCAAGAGCAGAAAGATCTCATTGGGGAGGAAAATGTTTCTCAGGTTAAATCCCTAACTGAGGAAGGAGAGGGTAAATTTGTAATGGGTAATGGATTGGTGGCTAGTGCAGCTTGTAGAAGTAAACCTGAAATGGGTAACTGTGATTTGCTAAAAGTAGCTCAGTGTAGTGAAAAGAGCAGCAGCTTATCTGTTGGGAGAGGCAATGTGCCTGGTAGGGAAAGTTTGGAGGAGCCTAGGCAGCCTTGTGAGCTGATGGCTTTGTCTAATCAGCAGTTTGGGAAGGGAGGGATAGTGGAAGATGAGTGTCCATATCCCTTACCTGTTTCCTGTGTGGAGAAATGTGACAGTGGAGGGAATGTGCCTGTGTCTGTCAGGAGTATTGACTTGCCTATGAAGGAAGCTACCCCAGTCTCCAAGCAGTTGTCTGTGAACAGCCCTGTGTGCTGGGACAAGGGAAGTGAAATCCCAAGCTGTGTGTCTGGTAAAGGAGAATGTGTCTCCGGCTCTTCTGTGTCTGTGAAGCAGACAGAAGGGGCCTCCCAGCCTGTGATGGTTGAGGGTGAGTCAGTTGTCTCAAAGTCGGTTGTAAATACAGCTAAAGCCCAGGAAGGGAATGGTCCTGAGTTTGTGTCTGCTGGGGAGAATGGCACTGTGACTAGGTTGCATCCAGTTAGTGTCATAGCAAGGTCCCAAAGACCAGACAATTCTGGTGCTTGTAGTTTGCCAGTTGCTAATGTGTGGTTGGAAAAGGGTGCAGCAACTCTGTCTGATCAGGGTGATACCCTAGCCAGGGCACAAGGAGAGCATGAAGGTAATTTAAGTGTGTTACCTACTGACAGTTTGACAACTTGTAGCAAGAAGGAAAAGATTCCTGAACTTGTTCATGGCCAAGGGAAGGAGACTGCTTCTGACCTGTTATCTAGAGAGTCTGTAGGTGTGCCTAAAAGGGGATTGTGTAGAAATCCGCCTGTTGGGCCTGAGGTGATTCTAAATGTAAGTGAGACCCAGAAAGCATCTGTGGTTGCTCAGGGAAGTGTTCCTTTAGAGCAAGCCCTAGGTGAGGAGGGGAAGGGCAGAATTTCTGAGAGGGGTGAATTGCTGCTTAGAGAAGCTCCTAGGGAAAGGAATCCTCATGGTAGCCTGTGCAAGCAGTTTACTGCAACTGAAGGGTGTAAAAGTGATTTAATCAAGAAAGTTTCAGTTCCTAACAGCCAGAAATTTTCGGTTGTGAATGGATCCACTGACTTTCCTTTTGAGAGATCCAGTGTGGGCAGCTTTGAAAAGGTCTCAGGTGGAGTAGAAGCTGTTAAGGAAGTTGAGCAGCCCTATAACCACCTGGCTGTGTGTGGCCAGCTTGTTGGGGAGACAATGGTGTTGGGGCAGGAATGTCTCCAGGCTGATTCTGGGAGTGAGCAGTCTGTGCTTCAGGATCTGAGGACAGATTCAGTTACTGGTGTTTCAAAGCAGAACAGTTTTATGGCTGAATGCTTGAGGAGGCAGGGGAGAGCAAGCCTGCTCTCACCCTCAGACCCTTTGAATTGGTGTGGTGTCTCTGTAAGACGAAGTCCAGCCTTGGAATCCATGGCAGCTAAGAAGTTAAAAGCTAGTGTCTGTGTTGATGCGAATTACTTGGCTGGCAGGGAGAAGAAAGACTTGCTAATAGCTGTTAGCACAGAGGGCCCACCCCATCAGCCAGTGACTTCTGTTAAGCAAGAGAAATCAGGGTTTAATCCTGCAGGACAAGGAGGAAAGAGAGAACTGAATTTTGCAAAGGGAAGCCACAGGTTAACCCTAAAAGGCCCAAACTCCAATGGTATTGAGCCAAGGGTGTGGCATGACAAACATGTTTGTAGATGGACACTTGCAATCAATTTGTTGTTATTGCTAATGCTAAATTTTGTAACTAATGTGTTGCTATTGCCAAGAACTGTAACAATGTACAATGTGCCTAATCTTTTGGAAAGTCCCTTAAACATGTTGAAAGGAATACATGAAAACACACTTTATGTTAAAGGGCCTTGCTATACTGATGTTTCACAGTTAATGCCTGTAAACAGTGTTGGAACTTTTCACAGGGGAAAATACATTCCAGACCTGATGTGCTGTATGAAAGGGGAAACTGAGGCACACTACCATATTGCTTTCATGGCTAAATGCCAAGAGTCCTGTACTATGAACAACATCAATATCTACATTGGTTTAATGTTAATTGGGTTCAAAACATTGGCCAAAGCTGGTATGGATAAAGTAGCTGTTTTCTTTAGCTCTTGGCAAGATCACATGAAACATACAGGAACCATGCTGCAAAAGCTAACCAAGTTATACCTTAAGTTTGTAAAGAGATTCATTCATGTTATTGAACATGACTTTGATAAACCATTTCGGTTATACACTGGTACGGCCTCTAGCCCAACACTAGCTGTAGTGAGACAGACCCAAGGAAAGGGGGCTCTTGGGATGCAGTCAGCAATGTTTTGTCATCCCTTCCTGCATCAATTTTGCGTTGGGGGTGTGACGTTATTGATATAAATGGGAACCATATAGAACATGGGTTGCAACCAAGGTCCTGTAGTGGCACCAAATCCTAAGTAAAGGGGGTCATCTAAGGTGTCTAAGACCAGGTTCTGGGTTGCTGGTTATGATTATGCTGTCTGTATGTCTGTGTATCATTTTGTAGTTGAAGTTATAAGTATTCGCTCTGTACTGTCTGTATTTTGTATTATGCTCTGCCTCTGGGAAGTGTCCCAGACAAGCTGATGTTAGCCCTGCATAGCTGGCTTGATGGCCCATTAAGGACCCTCAGCTACACAATTGACCCATGGAGAGAAGGCAGACACGCCTTGTGACTCAGCGAAGTATGCAGAGACTTGTCCTTGTGTCTGCAGACTCCATTTTTGCTGTAATTTTCCACAGTGAGGACAAAGGGATTCTTACACCTGGAAAAGTCTATATAAGGCTGATGCATCATCTCCATTTTGTCTTCAATCCTGCTTCTGACCTCTGGAGGGACTTTGCTACAAACTGAAGCTTTACACAAGGGACTGAACGACCCATCCCAGTGGGGGATGTATTCCAGAGACTCAATTTGAACCTGCAGTTTACTCCAGCACTGCTGCAAGCCTGAACTAAGAACTTTGCCATTACTGTATGTAATTGATTCCATTTAACCAGTTCTACCACTCATCTCTACCTTTTTCCCTTTGTAAATAAACCTTTAGATTTTAGATTCTAAAGGATTGGCAACAGCGTGATTTGTGGGTAAGATCAGATGTGTATATTGACCTGGGTCTGGGGCTTGGTCCTTTGGGATCGAGGGAACCTTTTTCTTTTATTGGGGTGTTGGTTTTCATAACCATTCATCCCCAGGACGAGTGCACTGGTGGTGATACTGGGAGACTGGAGTGTCTAAGGAAATTGCTTGTGTGACTTGTGGTTAGCCAGTGGGGTGAGACCAAAGTCCTCTTTGTCTGGCTGGTTTGGTTTGCCTTAGAGGTGGAAAAACCCCAGCCTAGGGCTGTGACTGCCCTGTTTGAGCAATTGGTCCTGATTTGGCACTCTCAGTTGGGTCCCGCCAGAATCGCTCCGTCACATGGGGGCACTAATTTTTCTAGGGGCCCCCTTGGCCCATGTCCTGACCCACTTCGCCCACCCAGTGCTCCTGCTGGGGAGTGGAGGAAGCCCTTGTGCCCTGACCTAGGTCCCTGGCAGGAGCGCTGGGCAGGTGGGACAAGCCCCCGTGCCCCAACCCCATTTCCCCAGCAGGATTGCTGCAGTGGGGACTGCAGGAAGAATGGGTGGGGAGGGGCCCCCACTTGCATTGGCCCAGGGCCTCACAAACCCATAAGCCACCTCTGGTACAGCACAGGCCCTAGAACGTACCCCAAATAATTCCTAGAGCAGAGCTTTTAGACAAGCATCCCATCTTCATTTAAACACTGGCAGTGTTAGAGAATCCACCAACACCCTGGGTAAGTTGTTCCAAGGGTTAACTATTCTCACCAGTATAAATTTACACCTTGTTTTCATTCTGAGTTTGTCTAGATTCCGCTTCCAGCCATTGGAGAATTTAGACTTCTCTCATCTAGATTGAAGAACCCATTAGTAAATATTGGTTCCCCATGTAGATGCTAGGGCTTGAAATAAAAACGAGTCCGGTGGCACCTTAAAGACTAACATTTATTTGGGCATAAGCTTTTGTGAGTAAAAAAAAAACCCTTCTTCAGATGCGTGGCGTGAAAATTACAGATACCGGCATAAATATACTGGCACATGAAGAGAAGGGAGTTACCTTACAAGTGGAGAACCAGTGTTGACAAGGCCAATTCAGTGAGGGTAGATGTGGTCCACTCCTAATAATTGATGAGGAGGTGTCAATACCAAGAAAGGGAAATTTGCTTTTGTAGTGAGCCAGCCACTCGCAGTCCCTAGTCAAGCCCAAATTAATGGTGTTAAGTTTGCAAATGAATTGTAGCTCTGCAGCTCCTCTTTGAAGTCGTTTTTTGAAGTTTTTTTTGTTGAAGGATGGCTACTTTTAAATCTGTTATTGAATGTCCAGGGAGAATGAAGTGTTCTCCTACTGGCTTTTGTATGTTACCATTCCTGATGTCTGATTTGTGTCTATTTATTCTTTTACGTAGAGACAGTCCGGTTTGGCCAATGTACATGGCAGAGGGGCATTGCTGGCACATGATGGCATATATCACATTTGAATGAGCCCTTGATAGTGTGACTGATGTGGTTGGGTCCTACCATGGTGTCGCTAGAGTAGATATGGGGACAGAGCAAGCAACAAGGTTTGTTACAGGGCTTGGTTCCTGGGTTAGTGTTTTGGTGGTGTGGTGAGTAGTTACTTCAGATTCGGGGGCTGTCTGTAAGCGAGGACTGGCCTGCCTCCCAAGGTCTGTGAGAGTGAGGGATTGTTTTTCAGGATAGGTTGTAGATTGTTGATGATGTGCTAGAGAGGTTTTAGCTGGGGGCTGTATGTGATGGCCAGTGGTGTTCTGTTATTTTCCTTGTTGGGCCTGTCCTGTAGTAGTCCTGCCTGGAAATGCTTCCCCAACACACTGGAGGTGAAGAAATCACATCTCTGACACAACCGAGCAGAGTTTGCATGGCTTAAACCCGCTAATCAGCAGTGACCCTAGCGGGACATGCTGGCTGCCTACATGTTGCCAGCCGGCAAACCCTTCCCAGCTTAGGTTTGCAGAGTCCGTCCCACAGAGCTATGGCTGGATGAAGGGGCCCCAGGCCTGCTGGAGCTCCTTAGCTGCTGGGAGAGGGAGCCTAGTAATGAAGGCAGCAGAGGCCCCAGGGCAGGAAGGCGCTGATGGAAGAGAGAGGAAGCACTCGCTGGTCTTCTCCTAACCCCAGGCCATTAACCATCTGGCTTCCACTGAGGAGGCTGCTGAGGCTCGCTGGGTGTGTGAGCTCCGGGAGGAGGGTTTGCTGCGACACGGCTCGTTCTCTGCCAGACCGTTGGCTGGAGGGCTCTGCTCTGAGGCTTTTGGTCCGCTAGAGAGACCAGGTGGGTGAGGTAATGTCCTTTATTGGTGAGAGAGCCAAGCGTTTTCACCCCACAGAGCGCTTTATTCCCGCAGCATGGGCACGGGCAGCTGCCCCTGGCACACACGTGTCGTTCTCCTTTGATGCCTGCTTAAGGGGATGATGACAATTCTAAGCTGAATCCTTGTTTTGATCTCTTCACCAGCTGCTGGCAGACGGCTCCCAGGGCTGTGACTGCCAGATTCACGCCTAGGGCCTGTTTGCAAGCGAGCTACCAGCCAGGCTCCCCTTCTGCCACAGGAGCAGCAGCTCTTAGCTTCCTTACCGGCTCATTCCCCAGGGCTCTGGGAGGTGCTGCCTGGCCCTTGTACCCTGCCAGCCCCTCCTCAGTACTAGCCAGCACTAGCCTCAGCCAGTCCCTGAGCATAAGAACGGCCATACTTGGTCAGACCAAAGGTCCATCTAGCCCAGTATCCTGTCCTCTGACAGTGGCCAATGGCAGGTGCCCCAAAGGGAATGAACAGAACAGGGAATCATCAAGTGATCCATGCCCTGTCACCCAATCCCAGCTTCTGGCAAACAGAGGCTAGGGACACCATCCCTGCCCATCCTGGCTATCTTCCATTAATCTATCTAGCTCCCTTTTGAACCCCATTATAGTATTGGCCTTCACAACACCCTCTGGCAAGGAGTTCCAGAGGTTTACAGTGTGTTGCGTGAAAAAATACTTGCTTGTGTTTGTTTTAAACCTGCTACCTATTAATTTCATTTGATGGCCCCTTGTTCTTGTATTATGAGAAGGAGTAAATAACACTTCCTTATTTACTTTCTCTATACCACTCATGATTTTATAGACCTCTATCATATCCCCCCTTAGTCGCCTCTTTTCCAAACTGAAAAGTCCCAGTCTTATTAATCTCTCCTCATATGGAAGCCATTCTATACCCTTATCATTTTTGTTGCCCTTTTCTGAACCTTTTCCAATTCCAATATATCTTTTTGAGATGGGGCGACCACATCTGCACGCAGTATTCAAGATGTGGGGGTACCATGGATTTATATAGCGGCAATATGATATTTTCTGTCTTATTATATATCCCTTTCTTGATGATTCCCAACATTCTGTTCACTTTCTTGACTGCCGCTGCACATTGAGTGGATGATTTCAGAGAACTATCCACAATGACTCCAAGATCTCTTTCTTGAGTGGTAACAGCTAATTTAGACCCTATCATTATATATGTATAGTTAGGATTATGTTTTCCTATGTGCATTACTTTGCATTTATCAACATTGAATTTCATCTGCCATTTTGTTGCCCAGTCACCCAGTTTTGTGAGATCCTTTTGTAGCTATTCACAGTCTGCCTGGGACTTAACTAGCTTGAGTAGTTTTGTATCATCGGCAAATTTTGCCACCTCACTGTTTACCCCATTTTCCAGATCATTTATGAATATGTTAAATAGGACTGGGCCCAGTACAAACCCCTGGGGGACACCACTATTTACCTTGCTCCATTCTGAAAACTGGCCATTTATTCCTACCCTTTGTTTCCTGTCTTTTAACCAGTTACCAATCCATGAGAGAACCTTCCCTCTTCTCCCATGACAGCTTACTTTGCTTAAGAGCCTTTGGTGAGGGACCTTGTCAAAGGCTTTCTGAAAATCTAAATACACTGTATCCACTGGATCTCCTTTGTCCACATGCTTGTTTACCCCCTCAAAGAATTCTAGTAGATTGGTGAGGCATGATTTCCCTTTACAAAAACCATGTTGACTATTTCCCAACAAATTATGTTCATCTATGTGTCTGACAATTTTTTGTTCTTTACGATAGTTTCAACCAGTTTGCCCAGTACTGAAGTTAAGCTTACAGGCCTGTAATTGCCGGGATCACCTCTGGAGCCCTTTTTGAAAATTGGCATCACATTAGCTCTCCTCCAGTTATCTGGTACAGAAGCTGATTTAAATGATAGGTTACAGACTACAGTGAGTAGTCCTGCAATTTCACATTTGAGTTCCTTCAGAACTCTGGGGTGAACACCATCAGGTCCTGGAGACTTATTACTGTTTAGTTTATCAATTTGTTCCAAAGCCTCCTCTAATGACACCCCAATTTGGGACAGTTCCTCAGATCTGGCACTCAAAAAGAATGGCTCAGGTTTGGGAATCTCCCTCACATCCTCAACAGTGAAGACCGATGCAAAGAATTCATTTAGTTTCTCCGCAATGGCCTTATCATCTCTGAGTGCTCCTTTAGTATCTCGATTGTCCAGTGGCCCCACTGGTTGTTTAGCAGGCTTTCTGCTTCTGATGTATTAAAAAAAATTTTTGCTATTACTTTTGGAGTCTTTGGCTAGCTGTTCTTCAAATTCTTTTTTGGTCTTTCTAATTATATTTTTACACTTCATTTGCTGGAGTTTATGCTCTTTTCTATTTTCCTCATTAGGATTTATCTTCCCCTTTTTAAAGGATGCCTTTTTGCCTCTCACTGCTGCTTTTACTTTGTTTAACCACGGTGGCACTTTTTTGGTTCTCTTCCTATGTTTTTAAATTTGGGGTAAACATTTAAGTTGAGCTTCTATTATGACGTCTTTAAAATTTCCACACAGCTTGCAGGGATTTCACTCTAGTCACTGTACCTTTTAATTTCTGTTTAACAAACCTCCTCATTTTTTGTGTAGTTCCCCTTTCTGAAATTAAATGCTCCAGTGTTGGGCCACTGTGGAGTTTTCCCCGCCACAGGGATGTTAAATTTCATTATATTATGGTCACTATTACCAAGCAGTCCAGCTACATTCACCTCTTGGACCTGATCCTGTGCTCCACTTAAGACTAACTCAAGAATTGCCTCTCCTCTTGTGGTTTCTAGGACTAGCTGCTCCAAGAAGCAGTCATTTAAGGTGACAAGAAATTTTATTTCAGCATCCCGGCCTGAGGTGATATGTACCCAGTCAATATGGGGATAATTGGAAACCCCCTATTATTATTATTGAGTTTTTATTTTAATAGCCTCTCCTTTAATGCTCTCCCTGAGCATTTCAGAGTCACTAACACCATCCTGGTCAGGTGTAGGGTGACCAGATGTCCCAATATTATCGGGACTGTCCCGATATTTAACCCTTTGTCCCACATCCCAATCAATGTACGATCAGGATGCCATTTGTCCCGATATTCAGGTATGGAGGCGAGCGGAAGGGAGGGACTGACTCCGTGGGTGCTCCAGGGTTGGAGCACCCATGGGGGAAAATTGCAGTCAAGCTCCCCCATCCTTGCCTCCTCCCCCGCTGCCAGCGCTTCCCAATGCCTAACAGTTGTTTGGCAACGCTTAGTGCTTTCCAGGAGGGAGGGGGAGGAGCAGGGACGTGGCGCTCTCAGGGGAGGAGGCAGAGAAGAGGCAAGGCAGAGGCGGGGACTTGGGGGAAGGGGATGGAATGGGAGCGGAGTGAGGGCGGATGCTTGGGCAGGAAGAGGCTGGGGGTGGGCAAGCACCCACCCGGCAGAAGGGAAGTTGGCGCCATAGGGGTGAGTGGCGGGCAGTGGAGTGAAGAGGCGAGCGAGCGGCGGGCAGGAGGGTGGGGTGAGGATGTGAGTGATGGGTTGGGGACTGAGGAGGGATGCGGAAAGCCAGCAGGGGGCTGGGGAATGAGGCAGGGTGTGGGTGGGGGAGCGGGACCTGGGACAGAGTGGGGGAGGAGCAGGGGTGGACTGTGTTCAGGGCTGACGGCACCCCAATGTGTCCCAATATTTTAGTGTTGTGATCTGGTCACCCTAGTCAGGTGGTCTGTAATATAGCCCTACTGATATATTCTTATTTTTCAAGCATGGAATTACTATCCATAGAGATTCTATAGTACAATTTAGTTCATTTAAGATTTTTACTTCATTTGATTCTAGGCTTTCTTTCACATATAGTGCCACTTCCCCACCAGCACGACCTGTTCTGTCCTTCCGATATATTTTGTACCCTGGTATTGGAGTCCCATTGATTATCCTCATTCCACCAGGTTTCTGTAATGCCTATTACATCAATATCGCCATTTAATACGAGGCACTCTACTTCACCTATCTTAGTATTTAGACTTCTAGCATTGGTATATAAGTGTTTTAAAAACTGGTCATTTTTTGGCTCTCCCCTGTTGCATGATGTAATTGAATGGGACTTTTTTCATTTGACTGTTTCTCATCAGATCCTCCCTGTATTTTATCATTTTCCATCTTCTCCTTATTAGGACATAGGGAATCTCCATTTATAGATCCTCCCCAAAGGGATGTCTGAACCACGTGCTCCTCTGCACCTGTCGGCTTTCCCCCAGCCCTTAAAATTAAAAAGGTCGTAGAACAGTTTTTAAACTAAGTGCCAGCAATCTGGTTCCATTTTGGTTTAGGTGGAGCCCCTCCTTCCTGTATCATCTCCCTGTCTCCCCAAAGCTTCCCCAGTTCCTAATAAATCGAAACCCCTCCTCCCTACACCATCATCTCATCCATGCAGTGAGACCCTGCAGTTCTGCCTGTCTAACTGCCCCTGCGGGTGGAACTGGAAGCATTTCAGAGAATGCTACCATGGAGGTCCTGGACTTCAATCTCTTACCTAGCAGGCTAAATTTGGTCTCCAGGACCTCTCTCCTATCCTTCCCTGTGTCACTGGTACCTACATGTACCATGACCACCGGCTCCTCCCCAGCATTACACATAAGCCTATCTAGATGTCTTGAGAGATCTGCAACCTTCGCACCAGGCAAGCAAGTCACCATGCGGTTCTCCTGATCATCGCAAACCCAGCTATCTATGTTTCTAATGGTGGAATCACCCATTACTAATACCTGTCTCATCCTAATAACTGGAGTTCCCTCCCCCAGAGAAGTATCCTCAGTGTGAGAGGATACCACAACATCATCTGGCCAAGGGGGATGTTCTCAGAATAAGAATGACCTGCATTCTGCTGAGCGGGGTCCTTCCCTGTGTGAGCTGTCTCTGGAGAGGGTGGTGCAGCCCTGGGATAAAGCACTTGTACCCCACAGGCTTGCACAGCAGTGTTTGGTGTAAAGACGGGAAGAACCAGTGGGAAGATACACACTTCTTTTTCTTGGTTTTGTTTTGTTTTTTGTTGGGGAGTGGGGGAAGCTCTGAGTACCTGGTAGCTTGTCTGAGCTGGGAGGGATGACTCTGCTGGATGGGCCAGTATCAGCCAGAAAATGGATATGGCAGGCACTCAGCATGTTCACTAGTTGTTTGAAGCTACTTAGGTGATTTCCATTGTGGGCAAGGAGCCTGGCAGGACACACCCAGCATCCGAATCCAATAGGAACTAAAGAGGAGATGGAGGAGCAGCAGCCGGACCAGAACTCAGTGGTGGAGCAGTGCAAGGACCAGAGGGGTCTGCTGTGAGGCTTGGATTTCAGGGACTCTGCGGGTTTGTTGGATTTAGATGGCTGGTTCCCTCACCCCACTGGGGAAGATGATTACTAGAACTGCTGCAAAGACCCAAGGGAGCGTGACGAAGACTGTGGAACGATCACTTGTTTCCCAGCTGTAAGGAGCTGATCACCCACTAAAGGTTTGGACACCATTCTACACGGAAAGGGAAATCTGCCTGGAGACGTGCCCTAAAGGGATGTGCCGGTGCCTAATTATCTCTTGCATTGTGCTTGTGATAGTAACAAGCGCTAAACCATGGGGAAAGTCCCCAGAAGTGGTGTCTTTAAAACGTTGTTACTGACACTAGCCACAGTCATGTCACCGGTTAAACCGTTAGTGTGTTATTGGGGGTGGGGGTGTCTGTGGGTGCATGCATGTTTAGCAGCTCCGTGTCCTTTGGAGCTGTTGCATCATGCTCGGTCTTGCTCTATTGTGTATACGGCTAACCAGCAGGCCTGAAAGGACTGAACACTGGCCTGCCCCAGCAGCGAGGTTGCAGTGATTGGGAACCCCCACTTCTGAGGTGTGAGTCCTTTAAGAAACCAGGACATGGATCCCAGGCGGAGGAGCGTGGCCCTGGTGGGAGGCCTGAGGATAGGGTGACCAGACAGCAAGTGTGAAAAATCAGGATGGGGGGGGGAGTAATAGGAGCCTATATAAGAAAAAGACCCCAAAATCAGGACTGTCCCTATAAAATTGGGACATCTGGTCACCCTACCTGAGGAAGAGAGACCCAGAGGGCCGCCAGGCAGAGCCCTGCACTAAAGCTTGTTCTTGTTTGCATTTAACCCTGCGTGGGCTGGAGCTATTAAGTACCCCTGGGGTTAGCTGAGTGTAGGAGGGGGAACATTATTTTCCCTGCACTGGCCTAGTGTTTTCGTGGAGCCCAGCCCAGCCCAGCACCGGGCCCTGGCCAGGGTTAAATGCCTGGCAGCAAGGGGCACACACGCCGTCCCTGCCCAGGGCATGGCACACTTTACATGGGGGTGGGGCCTGTTGCAGAGCTGGCCAAGCCCTCTGGGCACTCAGCTGCAGGGATGGGGTACGTGTTCAAATGGTGGCTGGTCTCCTCCCCTGCGGGTATGGGGGCAGGCGTTTATGCACTGGGGGGTGAGCAGAAGTGGGGAGACCTCCACCCACTGGATGCTGCACAGAGTGGGAGGGTTGCTGAGGGGCCTGTTCCCCACATACTGCAGGGACAGGGACCCACAAGCCCAGCAGCAGCCATGTGCCTGTCCTGGCAGGGGAACCTGGTACGCTCCTTGGCCTAGCCCAGTGGTGCAAAGTCCGCTTCCTTGGCACCTGACACCATCTGAGAGCCACAGAGCCCTGGCTCCAGCAACCGGATATACTACTGTCTGGGAACCATGGGTCCAGCGGCCAGCCCCCATTCCCCCCCCCCCCCAGCGCCCCGGCTCCAGCAGCCTGCCCCCAGCGCCTTCCCAGTGCCATGGCTCCAGCAGCCTGCCCCCAGCGCCTTCCCAGTGCCATGGCTCCAGCAGCCTGCCCCCAGCGCCTTCCCAGTGCCATGGCTCCAGCAGCCAGCCCCCATTCCCCCCCCCCAGTGCCCCGGCTCCAGCAGCCTGCCCCCAGCGCCTTCCCAGTGCCATGGCTCCAGCAGCCAGCCCCCAGTGCCCCGGCTCTAGCAGCCAGTCCCCAGTGCCTTCCCAGCGCCCCGGCTCCAGCAGCCAGCCCCCAGCGCCTTCCCAGCGCCCCGGCTCCAGCAGCCAGCCCCCAGCGCCCCGGCTCCAGCCCCCAGTGCCTTCCCAGCGCCCCGGCTCCAGCAGCCAGCGCCCTCCCAGCGTCCCAACTCCAGCAGCCAGACCCAATGCCACTAAGTGGGGCAACAGGGCCCATGCAGACCCCGCTCCCCAGCAGGAGTGTCGGGGAGAGGGGGAAATGGGAAGCCTCCATACCCCAACCCCATTTCCCCAGCTGAAGCACTGGGGGAGGGGCGGGGGGATGCAGGTGGAAGGGGTGGGCCTTGCTCTGGCCCAGGGCCCCACAAAACCTTAAACTGCCTCTGCAAACAACTCCAGGAACCAAATGTCCCAGGAGGGGAGGAGGGCACTTCTATCGCGGGGGGGTGGGGTGGAGAAGGGTGCAGATTATCTGCAGTCTGTAGGAAGAGGAGAGGGTCACAGAAGCTCTCAAGGGAAGCGGAGAGGGGGGTCTGAGTAGGACGCTGAAGGGGGTTTCTGGTGGAGGGTCTGTGACGAAGTGGGACTGTTCGCACTGGGGGCTGGGAATGCTGGGTGCAGTTCTTAAGTATCTAGCAAAGCAGAAGGCCAGCGCAACCGAATGCCTGACACTCTGTCTCCTAGCAACTGATGGCCTGGGCACCTCCCCTGCAAAGGTGCAACTAAAGGTGTTGGAGACAAAAGGGGTCAGGTGACCTCCTGGCCCGGGAAAGAAGCTGAGCAGAGAGGAGGGGCCGGAGGGGGCTGGGCAGACTGGAGCTGGCTGGGGAAGGAAGGGAAGCAGAGACAGGGATCGGTTCATTCACCCGATCTTCGTCCTCCAGCTGGGCAATCAGCTGGTCCTTGGTGAGCTTCCCACTGCGCAGCCCCCTCCGCTTGCACAGCTCCACCAGGTCACACTTGCGCCGCTTGGCATACATCTTCCTGCTGGCCGCTCGCAGGCCGGGGTGCTCGCCACTCCCCATGGGTTCCAGGGAGACCCCTAGCGTGCCAATCCTTGAGGTCACCACCTCTCTGCCAGGGTCGAGCTGCAGACTCCTCCGCCCCTGGGACCGCTCGCTGCGATCCCCCAGGGGACCCTGTTACTGCAAAGTCCTTCTCTCTGGTCACACTCTCCCAGGGGTTAATCGCCCCTTCGTTTTACTGCTCCCCAGTCACTTACTGCAGGAAGTGCCGTCCACGGGGTGCAGTAGATCCCACCACTGCCACCAGTTGTCACAGAGTGTGGGGGAGTCAGGGCCCTGCAACCCCGGCTCCCTGCGATTCACCAGGACTCTCAGCCAGCCAGTAAAGCAGAAGGTTTATTTAGACGACAGGAACACAGTCCAGGACAGGTCTTGCAGGCACAGATAACCGGATCCCCCCTGTTAGGTCCATCTTGGGGCCCCAGGAGCCCCACAGCCCCCATTGGGGATCAGAGCCCTGTCTCTGCTTCCCTTCTTTCCCCAGCCAGCTCCAGTCTGCCCAGCCCCCTCCGGCCCCTCCTCTCTGCTCACCCTCTTTCCCGGGCCAGGAGGTCACCTGACCCCTTTGTCTCCAACACCTTTAGTTGCACCTTTGCAGGGGAGGTGCCCAGGCCATCAGTTGCTAGGAGACAGAGTGTCAGGCATTCGGTTGCATTGGCCTTCTGCTTTGCTAGATACTTAAGAACTGCACCCAGCATTCCCAGCCCCCAGTAAGAACAGTCCCACTTCATCACAGGGTCTCACAGGGTGGATGATCTATGGGAGGGGGATCCCAGGGGACTCCGGGGGAGGTTCATGGGCATAGGGGGGTCTCTGAGGCTCCTCAATAGAAGGAGGTCTCTGGGGAGGGGGAAGGAGGGAGGTGGGGAGGTCTCAGGAGAGGGCCTCATTGGGAGGTGCTCTCTGAGGGAAGGGGTCTGCGATAGCTCTGGGGGAGGTGCTCACTGGGATGCAGGCATGCGAAGGAGGAGGGGTCTATGGGAAAAGTTATTTACTTATTCCCATAATACAAGAACTAGGGGTCACCAAATGAAATTAATAGGCAGCAGGTTTAAAACAAATAAAAGGAAGTTCTTCTTCACGCAGCGCACAGTCAACTTGTGGAACTCCTTACCTGAGGAGGTTGTGAAGGCTAGGACTATAACAATGTTTAAAAGGGGACTGGATAAATTCCTGGTGGCTAAGTCCATAAATGGCTATTAGCCAGGATGGGTAAGGAACGGTGTCCCTAGCCTCTGTTTGTCAGAGGGTAGAGATGGACGGCAGGAGAGAGATCACTTGATCATTGCCTGTTAGATTCACTCCCTCTGGGGCACCTGGCATTGGCCACTGTCGGTAGACAGATACTGGGCTAGATGGACCTTTGGTCTGACCCGGTACAGCTGTTCTTATGTTCTTATGGGGAATTTGCTTCCTGGGAAGCAGCCTTGCAGGGGTGTGGGTGCTGTCTCTGGGGGAGCTCTCGGAGAGGAGTCAGGAGGATGGTCACAGTGTGGGGGTGTCACGGAGTCAGGGGAGGCTCTAGGCATTTTGCCGCCCCAAGCATGGCATGCATGCGGAGGGTCCGCCAAAGCCGCGGGACCAGTGGACCCTCCGCAGGCAAGCCGCCAAAGGCAGCCTGCCTGCCGCCCTCGCGGCGCCGGCAGAGTGCCCCCCCATGGCTTGCCGCCCCAAGCACGCGCTGGGCGTGCTGGGGCCTGGAGCCGCCCCTGCACAGCGTTCCCAGGCGATGCTCTGGAACTGCTCCCTACGAAGCCAGTCAGGACTCTGGGGACGCTGCCTCTTTCTGGGCAGACTGTCTCCAGGGCAAGAAGCTTACATAGCTTCCGCCTTCCTGGGCCTGACTTCAGAGCATTCAGCATCCTCTGCCCCTCTGTGTGCTTCCCACAGTGAGTCCACCCGGGTGGGGCTCCTGGGGAAGCCAGAGGGTCCTGCACCCCCACTTTGCAGTAAAACAGAAGGTTTATTCGTTTACAGGACCACAGCGTAGAACAGAGCTTGCTATTACAGACATCAGTGACTTTCAGCCAAGTCCATCTTGGGAGTCCTGGGCCAGATGCCCTGGATTCCCCCTCTTCCAGTCTCCCCACCCAGCCTTCAGCCACCCGCCCTCTGACACTCCCTCCATGCCCCTCCTCCTTCTCTTTGTCTCACTTCCTGGGCCACAGGTGTCACCTGGTCACATCCCCTTCGTGGGGCTCAGGTTACACAAGTGCAAACATCTGGGCAGCCTCACCTGCACTGAGGGCCTCATAAAAAAAAATCACACACACAATTCCCGCTGCGGAAGTATTGGTGCAGTACACAGGGAAACTGAGGCACACACTGCATTAGTATAGGACAGTAAAACTCACATGCAACATAACAAGATGAATAAAACCCCACTTTGTCACGGGAGGGACTGGGGGAGAGAGGTCATGGGGCGGGGGGGCCTCAGTTGGAGGATTCTGGACACATTGAGGCTTGCGGAGCAACTCAGCTGCTCCTGTGTACCAGGGTGGAGTATGTCCTGGGGGCACGAGTGGTACCTTGTGCTGCACACTTCTCTAGTGTATCTTGTGAGCAGCATGGGATGGAGCAGTGCCCAGGGGATGGGTGGTACCTGGTCTACTGGGGCTGGGCAGTGTCATACCTAGGGGATGAAGGAGAGGCTGGTGTAGCCGGGTGGGGGGTGAGGAGGCAGTATTTACCACGGTGCTATTTGGGGTGGTACCTGGTGTACTGGGAGTGCAGCACAGTGTAGGTATTTAGGGGTGGGGTGGGGTTTCCCAGTGTACCAAGGAAGTATGTATCCAGGAGATGGGGGTGCTGGTGCCCAGATTACATGGGGGGTATGTACCCAGGTGATTGGAGGGGGGCTGGCTCCAGGACAGTGTATATCCACGGGATGAGGGGTTGGTTCTTGACATAGCAGGGAGAGGTAATATACCATAGGGATGGGCGGGGGGTGCGGGAGGTTCCTGGCACGGCAGGGAGGGGTGATATACCATGGGGATGGGGGTGGGGGTTCCTGGCATAGTAGGGAGGGGTGATATACTATGGGGATGGGGGGGTTCCTGGCGCAGCAGGGAGGGGTGATATACCATGGGGATGGGGGGGGGTTCCTGGCATAGTAGGGAGGGGTGATATACTATGGGGATGGGGGGGTTCCTGGCGCAGCAGGGAGGGGTGATATACCATGGGGTTCCTGGTGCAGCAGGGAGAGGTGATATGCCATGGGGATGGGGGTGGGGAGCTTCCTGGCATAGCAGGGAGGGGTGATATACCATGGGGATGGGCGGGGGGGAGGTTCCTGGCGTAGCAGGGAGGGGTGATATACCATGGGGATGGGGAGGGGGAGGTGATATACCATGGGGATGGGCGGGGGGGGGAGTTCCTGGCGTAGCAGGGAGGGGTGATATACCATGGGGATGGGGAGGGGGAGGTGATATGCCATGGGGATGGGCGGGAGGGGGAGGTTCCTGGCGTAGCAGGGAGGGGTGATATACCATGGGGATGGGCGGGGGGGAGGTTCCTGGCGCAGCAGGGAGGGGTGATATACCATGGGGTTCCTGGTGCAGCAGGGAGAGGTGATATGCCATGGGGATGGGGGTGGGGAGCTTCCTGGCATAGCAGGGAGGGGTGATATACCATGGGGATGGGGAGGGGGAGGTGATATACCATGGGGATGGGCGGGGGGGAGGTCCCTGGCGTAGCAGGGAGGGGTGATATACCATGGGGATGGGGAGGGGGAGGTGATATACCATGGGGATGGGCGGGGGGGAGGTTCCTGGCGTAGCAGGGAGGGGTGATATACCATGGGGATGGGGAGGGGGAGGTGATATACCATGGCGATGGGGAGGGGGAGGTGATTTCCCATGGGGATGGGGGGAGGTTCCTGATGTACTGGGGTATGTACCGTATCTCGAAGGGGGGTGTCCAGCATACTGGGAAGTGCTGTGTGTTGATTTTTAAATGTTTCCCTGGGTCAGTTTTGCTCTTGTGCTTGGCTCCCTCCCTGCCCACCCTGGGGGTGCCTCTGGGCCTCCCCCCCCCCCGGGCCAGGCCAGGTCACTGTGGACTCTGCGCCGCCCCGCTTGGGGATGTGAAGATGTCCCTGGCTGGGGGCGCTTCCCCCAGGCTGCCAGCAGAGGGTGCTGCAGGACACGGATGGAGGCTGCAGACCTGGATAACGGTGCAGCGTGGCTGAGCTGGGCTCCCAGCGCTGGGTGCGTGCCGTGCAGTGGCCCCCAGAGACCCCCGGCTCAGAGTCTGCGCAGATCCAGCAGCAGAGGCCTGCAGCACCACCATGCATGGAAATCACATGTGCATCCCCGCTCCTGTGCAGACCAGCGGCCCGGAGGGCTCCTGGCACGGCTTGAGGAGCCCACCCAGCCACCTGCCCAGAGGAATCACTCTGCTTTCCCGGCCTAGATGTCAAAGGATCCAGTTCTAAAGCTGCCAAACCGGTGTCTGTCCCTGGTGCACCTGCCGGGCCTGGGCTGTCCACGGGGCCCTGCGGCAGGAGGCTGCCTGCCTCGCCCCCTGCATGTACCATGGCAGAAGCTGCTTGAGGGCTCTGGCTGGGCTTTCCTGGGTTGGGGTTCACCTCCTCTGGTGCATGCGTTCCAGGGACACAGGTACTGCATCCCTGGAGGGTGCTGATGCCTGAGGTTCTGCCAGCAGCAGCCTGGCTCACTGGGGTTTACTCCCAGAGCTCAGCAGACCAGGCAGGACCCAGTGGGAAGGGCCCTTTTGTTACACTGGTTTCCTTCACTTGTAAGTTGGCCTATCCAGTAGCAGCCCCTTGCCGCCAGGACAGTGGGTCTCTTTCCATGTCCTCCCCCAGGTCTGGGATTTCTTTGCTGAGTCTCTGCTGCTGGGAGGAGGTGACAAAGTTAGAGGCTGGGTATTGGATCCTTGCCCCTCACTTCCCACCCCAGCATATGCCAGGAGAGGGAGGCTGGCACTGCAGCTAGAGCACAGGCCTGGTACCCAGGAGATCTGTGGTGGGTTTCCAGCTCTGTGCCAGGCTCATGTGGGACCCTGGCCAAGTCACTAAGCAGCAAGCCAAAGGGCCAGGCTCTCACAAGTCAGTAGGGCGGGTGCTCGCGGACCCTTGGGCAGAGCCCCAGGGGGGTGCTCAGCACTTCTGGGGGACACAGCCCATAGGGAGGTGCTCTTGGGTTCTGGCTGGCTCCACAATCTGGAGCAGGCTGTGCTCTGGGCAGCACCTATGGACCAATGGCGCTTCCTGGCTCTAAGTAGGCTGCTACGGTGTTTTGTCTTTATGGAGAGCACTCTTTTTTTTTTTTTAAACAGTGACCTGTCACAAATTCATGCAAAAATGTCCCTCCTGTCACCTCTATGGAATCCGAGAAATGTCAGGCTGGAAGGTCTGTTGAGAAGTCTCCAAGCCCAGCCCTCTGTGCTGGGGCAGGACCAAGTAAACCTAGACTGTCCCTGACAGCTGTTTGTCCAACCTGTTCTTTAAAAACTCCACTGACGGGGATTCCACAACCTCCCTTAGTAGGCTGTTCCAGAGCTTATAGTTGAAGTTTTTCCCAATATCTAACCTAAATCTCCCTTGCTGCAGATTACATTCATTACTACTTGTCCTGCCTTCAGCGGACATGGAGAACAATTCATCACCATCCTCTTTATAACAGCCCATAACCTATTTGAAGACTATTATCAGGTCCCCCCAGAGTCTTTTCTCAAGACTAAACATGCCCAGTTATTTAACCTTTCCTCACAGGTCAGGTTTTCTAAACCTTTTATAGTTTTTGTTGCTCTCCTCTGGGCTCTCTCCAATTTGTCCACATCTTTCCTAGAGTGTGGTGCCCGGAACTGGACACAGTGCTCCAGCTGAGGCCTCACCAGTGCCAAGTAGAACAGGACAACTAGCTGCCGGGTCTTACATACAACAATCCTATTAATACATCCAAAATTATACTGGCCTTTTTCACAACTGCATCACATTGTTGACTCGTATTCAATTTGTGATCCACTAATACCCCAGATCCCTTTGAGCAGTATGACCGCCTGGCCAGTTATTCCCCATTTTGTAGTTATGCATTTGATTTTTCCTTCCTAAGTGAACTACTTTGCACTTATCTTTACTGAATTTCATGGTATTGATGTCAGACCAGTTCTCCAATTTGTCAAGGTCTTTTTGAATTCTAATCTTGTCAAAGTGCTTGCAACCCCTCCGAGCTTGGTGGCATCTGCAAATTTTCTAAGCGTTCTCTCTACTCCATTATTCAAGGTACTAATGAAAATATTGAATAGCATTGGACTCAGGATTGACCCCTGCAGGATCCACTGGGTATGTCTTCATGGTGCAACAGTGAACTGTTGATAAACTAGTCTTTGAGTACGGACTTTCAACCAGTTGTGCACCCACCTTCTAACTTCACCTAGACCACATTTTCCCTCATTTGCTTATGGGAATGTCATGTGCAACTGTGTCAAAAGCCAATCTAAAATCAAGATCTATCACATCTACTGTTCTCCCCACCCCGCAACCCCACATCCACTAGGCCAGTAACCTTATCAAAGATGGAAATCAGGTTGCTTTGGCATGATTTGTCCTTGATAAATCCATGCTGGCTGTTCCATATAAGCCTATTATCTGCTAGTGCTTACACATTTATTCTGGTATCTTTCCAGGTATCAAAGTTAGGCTGACGGGTCTATAATTCCCAGGTCTCTTCTCTTTTCTTTTAAAGATAGGCACTATGTTTGCCCTTCTCCAGGCCTCTGGGACCTCATGTCCTCCATGAAGATAATTGCTAACAGTTCTGAGATGGCTTCAGCTAGTTCCTTAGGCACCATAGGATGGATTTCATCAGGCCCTGCTGACTTGAATACATCTAACTTATTTAAATATTGTTTAACCTGTTCTTTCCCTGTTTTTGTTAATGTTAATTGTGTTGAGTATCTGGTCCCCATTAACCTGTTTAGTGGAGATTGACTCCAAATAGGTGTTATACTCTTCAACCTCTTGATGTCATCAGTTATTAGCTCTCCTGCCCTGCTAAGTGGAGGACCTACACTTTCTTTGAGCTTTCTCTTTCTCCTAATGCATTTAAAGAACTGCTTCTTATTGCCTTCTAGGGATTGTTGAAAAATTTATAAGAGAAGAAAGGGGAAACAGGAGCTGAAACTGAAACTGAAGTCACCTGAAATCAGAATCACAATTAAAATTCAAACAGTCGAGCACACCCAACAGCTAGTACTCTCACCTGGTAGCCTGTTCAGCAGCGGGATCTCCTGCTCTCCCTCTCAAGCTCCCCTGTCTACAGCTCCCTGTCCGCTCTGAGGTCTGGCAGCTCTGATCTTCGGGGCTGGGGCCTGGAGCTGGTTCCCAAAAGCTTCCTTTTGGACCTCAGCTTATATAGTGACACTTGAGTCCTGCTTAGCTGCACCTTAACCAATCATTTTAAACCAAAGTACTACAAAATAATTATTTGACCAATCCTAACATATTGCGAAACAATTCTTTAACCAATCAGAGCCCACCACCTTAGTTGATTTACCTCTTGCAAAGTTAGTTATGCAACAGAACAGCTCGCAACCCCCATGTAATAACCTCGTGACCCCCTGAAGAGTCCTGACCCCCAGTTTGAGAACCCCTGGTGTAACCCCTTCAGTGAGCCAGAGCCCACCTGTTCCCAAGGACAGATCATGTATTCTCAAGGACTCCGAGACTGATCCTTTGCGTTCCAGCAACCCTCGTTTCTCTCCGTGGGTCTCACCAGTGAGGCCAGTCGAGATCAGATATGCCTGAGAGAGGCTTTTCCTTCTTAGGGAGCATTACAATCCATGAGGCAAGGCCGTCTGTTCGAAAGTAGGGAGCATTTATTAGTCACCTGTCTGGGGGGGTTGGGGCAGGGCGGGGGTGTCGCTGGTGCTGTCTGGGGGGGTTGGGGCAGGACGGGGGGTGTCGCTGGTGCTGTCTGGGGGGTGTTGGGGCAGGATGGGGGGTGTCGCTGGTGCTGTCTGGGGGGTGTTGGGGCAGGGGGGGGGGTGTCGCTGGAGCTGTCTGGGGTGGGGGGTTGGGGCGGGGGGTGTCGCTGGTGCTGTCTGGGGGTATTGGGGCAGGGCGGGGGTGTCGCTGGTGCTGTCTGGGGGGTTGGGGCAGAGGTGTCACTGGTGCTGTCTGGGGGGTGTTGGGGCAGGGCAGGGGGTGTTGCTGGTGCTGTCTGGGGGGTGTTGGGGCAGGGTGGGGGGTGTCGCTGGTGCTGTCTGGGGTGGGGGGTTGGGGCGGGGGTGTCGCTTGTGCTGTCTGGGGGTGTTGGGGCAGGGCGGGGGTGTCGCTGGTGCTGTCAGGGGGGTGTTGGGGCAGGGCGGGGGGTGACTCTGGTGCTGACGGGGGGTCATGGGGAAGGGCGGGGGTGTCGCTGGTGCTGTCTGGGGGGGGTTGGGGCAGGGGTGTCGCTGGTGCTGTCTGGGGGTGTTGGGGCAGGGCGGGGGTGTCGCTGGTGCTGTCTGGGGGGGTGGGGCAGGGCGGGGGTGTCGCTGGTGCTGTCTGGGGGGGGTTGGGGCAGGGCAGAGGGTGTCGCTGGTGCTGTCTGGGGGGGGTTGGGGCAGGGCCGCGGGTGTCGCTGGTGCTGTCTGCGGGGTGTTGGGGCAGGGCGGGGGTGTCGCTGGTGCTGTCTGGGGGTGTTGGGGCAGGGCAGTGGGTGTCGCTGGTGCTGTCTGGGGGGCTATTGGGCAGGGCAGGGGAACACTCAGGTGCTGTCTGGGGGGCGTTGGGGCAGGGCGGGGGGTGTCGCTGGTGCTGTCTGGGGGGCGTTGGGGCAGGGCGGGGGGGTAGCTGGTGCTTTATGGGGGGCGTTGGGGCAGGGCGGGGGTGTCGCTGGTGCTGTCTGGGGGGCGTTGGGGCAGGGCGGGGGTGTCGCTGGTGCTGTCTGGGGGGTTGGGGCAGGGCGGGGGGTGTCGCTGGTGCGGTCTGGGGGGTGTTGGGGCAGGGGGGGGGGTGTCGCTGGTGCTGTCTGGGGGGCTTGGGGCAGGGCGGGGGTGTCGCTGGTGCAGTAGGGGGGGGTTGGGGCACGGCGGGGGTGTCGCTGGTGCTGTCTGGGGGATGTTGGGGCAGGGGTGTCGCTGGTGCTGTCTGGGGGTGTTGGGGCAGGGCGGGGGTGTCGCTGGTGCTGTCTGGGGGGGTGGGGCAGGGCGGGGGTGTCGCTGGTGCTGTAGGGGCGGGGTTGGGGCAGGGCAGAGGGTGTCGCTGGTGCTGTCTGGGGGGTGTTGGGGCAGGGTGGGGGGTGTCGCTGGTGCTGTCTGGGGGGTGTTGGGGCAGGGTGGGGGGTGTAGCTGGTGCTGTCGGGGGGGCTTGGGGCAGGGCGGGGGTGTCGCTGGTGCTGTCGGGGGGGCTTGGGGCAGGGCGGGGGTGTCGCTGGTGCTGTCTGGGGGGTGTTGGGGCAGGGCGGGGGTGTCGCTGGTGCTGTCTGGGGGGGTTGGGGCCAGGGCGGGGGTGTAGCAGGTGCAGTCTGGGGGGGATTGGGGCAGGGCAGGGGATCTCGCTGGTGCTGTGGGGGGGGGGTTGGGGCCGGGCGGGGGTGTCGCTGGTGCTGTCTGGGGGGGGTTGGGGCTGGGGGGGGGGTGTCGCTGGTGCTGTCTGGGGGGTGTTGGGGCAGGGCGGGGGTGACGCTGGTGCTGTCTGGGGGTGTTGGGGCAGGGCGGGGGGTGACGCTGGTGCTGTCTGGGGGGTGTTGGGGCAGGGCGGGGGTGTCGCTGGTGCTGTCTGGGGGTGTTGGGGCAGGGCGGGCGTGTCGCTGGTGCTGTCTGGGGGGGTTGGGGCAGGGCAGGGGGTGTCGCTGGTGCTGTCTGGGGGGGTTGGGGCAGGGCGGGGGTGTCGCTGGTGCTGTCTGGGGGGTGTTGGGGCAGGGCGGGGGGTGTCGCTGGTGCTGTCTGGGGGGTGTTGGGGCAGGGCGAGGGGTGTCGCTGGTGCTGTCTGGGGGGTGTTGGGGGAGGACCGGGGGTGTCGCTGGTGCTGTCTGGGGGGTGTTGGGGGAGGACCAGGGGTGTCTCTGACCCTGTCTGGGGGTGTTGGGGCAGGGCAGTTGGAACTGAGTGCCTGACCTTGTTCCCTTGATTGCCCTTGACTGGCCTTTCCCAGTGTGACTCACGAGGGGGAGGGACTGACCTAGGCAAGCAGGCTTTAAAAGCCAGAGGCAGAGCGACCAGGGAGCCGCAGACAGGGGAGTTTGACAGAGGGAGGCTTTTTTTAAACAACTAACAAAATCATCCAAAGCCCAAGACTTGGTGGTGATGGGGGACTTCAACTATCCAGATATATGTTGGGAAAATAACACCGCGGGGCACAGACTATCCAATAAGTTCTTGGACTGCATTGCAGACAACTTTTTATTTCAGAAGGTTGAAAAAGCTACTGGGGGGAAACTGTTCTAGACTTGATTTTAACAAATAGGGAGGAACTCATTGAGAATTTGAAAGTAGAAGGCAGCTTGGGTGAAAGTGATCATGAAATCATAGAGTTTGCAATTCTAAGGAAGGGTAGAAGGGAGTACAGCAAAATAGAGACAATGGATTTCAGGAAGGGTGGATTTTGGTAAGCTCAGAGAGCTGATAGGTAAGGTCCCATGGGAATCAAGACTGAGGGGAAAAACAACTGAGGAGAGTTGGCAGTTTTTCAAAGGGACACTATTAAGGGCCCAAAAGCAAGCTATTCCGCTGGGTAGGAAAGATAGAAAATGTGGCAAAAGACCAGCTTGGCTTAACCACGAGATCTTGCATGATCTAAAAAATAAAAAGGAGTCATATAAAAAATGGAAACTAGGACAGATTACAAAGGATGAATGTAGGCAAACAACACAGGAATGCAGGGGCAAGATTAGAAAGGCAAAGGCACAAAATGAGCTCAAACTAGCTATGGGAATAAAGGGAAACAAGATGACTTTTTACCAATACATTAGAAGCAAGAGGAAGACCAAGGACAGGGTAGGCCCACTGCTCAGTGAGGAGGGAGAAACAGTAACAGGAAACTTGGAAATGGCAGAGATGCTTAATGACTTCTTTGCTTCGGTCTTTACTGAGAAGTCTGAAGGAATGCTTAACATAATGACTGCTAATAGGAAAGGGGTAGGTTTAGAAGATAAAATAAAAAAAGAATAAGTTAAAACTCACTTAGAAAAGTTAAATGCCTACAAGTCACCAGGGCCTGATGAAATGCATCCTAGAATACTCAAGGAGCTAATAGAGGAGGTATCTGAGCCTCTAGCTATAAGAACATAAGTACATAAGAAAGGCCGTACCGGGTCAGACCAAAGGTCCATCTAGCCCAGTATCTGTCTACCGACAGTGGCCAATGCCAGGTGCCCCTGAGGGAGTGAACCTAACAGGCAATGATCAAGTGATCTCTCTCCTGCCATCCATCTCCATCCTCTGACAAACAGAGGCTAGGGACACCATTCTTACCCATCCTGGCTAATAGCCATTTATGGACTTAGCCACCATGAATTTATCCAGTCCCCTTTTAAACATTGTTATAGTCCTAGCCTTCACAACCTCCTCAGGTAAGGAGTTCCACAAGTTGACTGTGCGCTGCGTGAAGAAGAACTTCCTTTTATTTGTTTTAAACCTGCTGCCTATTAATTTCATTTGGTGACCCCTAGTTCTTGTATTATGGGAATAAGTAAATAACTTTTCCTTATCCACTTTCTCAACATCACTCATGATTTTATATACCTCTATCATGTCCCCCCTTAGTCTTCTCTTTTCCAAACTGAAGAGTCCTAGCCTCTTTAATCTTTCCTCATATGGGACCCTCTCTAAACCCCTAATCATTTTAGTTGCTCTTTTCTGAACCTTTTCTAGTGCTAGAATATCTTTTTTGAGGTGAGGAGACCACATCTGTACACAGTATTCGAGATGTGGGCGTACCATGGATTTATATAAGGGCAATAATATATTCTCAGTCTTATTCTCTATCCCCTTTTTAATGATTCCTAACATCCTGTTTGCTTTTTTGACCGCCTCTGCACACTGCGTGGACATCTTCAGAGAACTAGCCACGATAACGCCAAGATCTTTTTCCTGACTCGTTGTAGCTAAATTAGCCCCCATCATGTTGTATGTATAGTTGGGGTTATTTTTTCCAATGTGCATTACTTTACATTTATCCACATTAAATTTCATTTGCCATTTTGTTGCCCAATCACTTAGTTTTGTGAGATCTTTTTGAAGTTCTTCACAATCTGCTTTGGTCTTAACTATCTTGAGTAGTTTAGTATCATCTGCAAACTTTGCCACCTCACTGTTTACCCCTTTCTCCAGATCATTTATGAATAAATTGAATAGGCTTGGTCCTAGGACTGACCCTTGGGGAACACCACTAGTTACCCCTCTCCATTCTGAGAATTTACCATTAATTCCTACCCTTTGTTCCCTGTCCTTTAACCAGATCTCAATCCATGAAAGGACCTTTCCTTTTATCCCATGACAGCTTAATTTACGTAAGAGCCTTTGGTGAGGGACCTTGTCAAAGGCTTTCTGGAAATCTAAGGACACTATGTCCACTGGATCCCCCTTGTCCACATGTTTGTTGACCCCTTCAAAAAACTCTAATAGATTAGTAAAACACGATTTCCCTTTACAGAAACCATGTTGACTATTGCTCAAGAGATTATGTTTTTCTATGTGTCTGACAATTTTATTCTTTACTATTGTTTCAACTAATTTGCCCGGTACCGACGTTAGACTTACCGGTCTGTAATTGCCGGGATCACCCCTAGAGCCCTTTTTAAATATTGGCGTTACATTAGCTAACTTCCAGTCATTGGGTACCGAAGCCGATTTAAAGGACAGGTTACAAACCTTAGTTAATAGTTCTGCAACTTCACATTTAAGTTCTTTCAGAACTCTTGGGTGAATGCCATCTGGTCCCGGTGACTTGTTAATGTTGAGTTTATCAATTAATTCCAAAACCTCCTCTAGTGATACTTCAATCTGTGACAGTTCCTCAGATTTGTCACCTACTGTCACGGAGTGTGGGGGAGTCAGGTCCTGCACCCCCGGACTCCCTGCAGATTCATCAGGACTCTCAGCCAGCCAGTAAAGCAGAAGGTTTATTTAGACGACAGGAACACAGTCCAACACAGGTCTTGCAGGCACAGATAACTGGATCCCCCGGATAGGTCCATCTTGGGGGGCCCCACAGCCCCCCTTGGGGATCAGAGCTCGGTCTCCCTGCCTCCCCTCTGTTCTCCAGCCAGCACTCGTCTGCCCATTCCCTCCGGCCCCTCCTCTTTCCTCAGCTCCTTTCCTTTGTCTCCCCTGGCCAGAGGTGTCATCTCCCCTCCCCCAGGCCAAGCTCAGCTCACAGTTGAATTCCTGCATCTTCACCTAAACCTCTGGCTCTCCCCTCCCCCGCACAGACAGTCTGTGCTTCCTACTCCTTCACACCTCTCCCCCCTCCGAGACTGAACTGAGCGGGGTCACTCCAGCCAGTGACCCGGGGAAGTTCGGACCCACCTACAACCTTATGCCGCCCGCGCCCTCTCCCCACCCCAGTACCCCTGGGGTGCACACGGGGCTGGGGCCTTCCCCCCACGTTCCAGTCTGGGGGGCTGTGATTCAGGCTCTCTCGGTTCAGAGCCCCCCTCCTGACCCTGGCCCCCCTCCGGACAGGCTCCTCGGGGTGGGGCCCGGGCCTTACAGCCATCTTCCCCCCTGTCCCGGGCCTTCCTCCCCCTCTGGCAGACGTCACAGGAGCGGCAGTGCTGCCGGACATGGGCAAAGACCCCAGGCCAGTAATAGTTCTGCAGCAGCCTCTGCTGGGTACGCCAGGCTCCCTGGTGCCCTGAGGGGGACATGTCATGGGCCTGGCACAGCAGCTGGTGGCGATACTCCTGGGGTACCACCAGCTGCCTCCTGATCCCTCCTGACTCCATCTTCCCTGGGGGAGCCCATTCTCGGTACAGGAGCCCCTTCTCCCACAGGAACCTTTTCCGGCCACCTCGTCCCATGGTCTGTCCCCCCCCGAGGTTGGCCAGGTCCCTTATCCTCCGCAAGGAGGGGTCTTCCCGCACCGCGGCCTGGTACTCAGCCGCTGGGGCAGGGGCGGGGATCTGCTCTCTCTCACCGGCTGGGTATGGGGCCACAGCCTCTCTGAGCCCCGTCCCTGGGCGTTCCCTCCCTACCGGGTCAGGGTCCGGTGTCTCGGCCAAAGTACTTTCCCCGGGGTCAGGGTGCAGAGCCCTGCGTCGACCCTGACTACGGTTCACGGACAGGGTACCCTGGGTGTTACTTGGCCAGTCCTCGAGGTCCCCCCCCATTAACACCTCCGTGGGCAAATGTGGGTGCACCCCCACGTCCTTGAGGCCCTCCTTGTCCCCCCACTTTAGGTGCACCCTCGCTACAGGCACCTTGAATGGGGTCCCGATCACACCCCTCAGGTTCAGGTAGGTGTTGGGCACCATCCGATCTGGGCCCACCACCTGCGGCCGGGCCAGCGTCACCTCTGCGCCCGTATCCCAGTACCCAGTGACCTCCTTCCCGTCTACCTCCAGGGGAACAAGGCACTCGCTCCGGAGGGGTAGTCCCGTGCCCACCCTGTAAACCCCAAACTCAGGGCTGGGAGCATCCAGCCCCTCGGAGGGGTCAACCCGGGGCCCCCCTCCCTCCTTCGCAGGGGGTACGCGGCCCACCCCCCTTTCGTGCGAACGCTGCCCCTCATCCGGCTGGGTCTCTACCAAGTTGACCCGGTGTGGGGTTGGTCTGCTCAGTTTGTCCCGGAGCTTGGGGCACTGGCCCCGTACGTGGCCCGGTTGGCCACATTGATAGCAGCCCATGTCTCGTGGGTCCCCTCGAGTGGGACGGCTGGACCTGACGCCAGATGCTTCCCTTTGGTGGGGGCCCTCCCTCGGCTCCTTCTGGGAGGTCCCATGGTGACTCTCTCTCTGCGTTGAGGCAGACCTGCTCCTTCGAGACGCCTCCCTGCCATCCCCCGCCCGACTGTCCATGTATTGGTCGGCCAGCCGGCCTGCATGCTGCGGGTTCTCCGGCTTCCGGTCCATCAGCCACTGCTTCAGGTCAGATGGGCACTGCTCATACAGGTGCTCCAGTACAACTAGGTCAAGCAGGTCCTCTCTAGTTTGGGCCCCAGCCGTCCACTTGCGGGCGTACCCCTGCGCCCGGTTGACCAGTTGCAGGTATGTGCCCTCCCGGGTCTTACGTTGACCCCGGAACCTCTTCCGGTACATCTCCGGGGTCAGCCCAAACTCGCGGAGCAGGGCCTCTTTGAACAGGTTGTAGTCCCGCGCCTCCTCCCCTCTCATTCGGCTGTACACCTCCACGGCGGTGGAGTCCAGTAAGGGGGTGAGGCACCGGATCCTGTCTGCAGGGTCCACCTGGTGCAGCTCGCAGGCATTCTCAAAGGCCGTCAGGAAGGTGTCTATGTCCTCCCCCTCCTTACGCGGGGCCAGGAAGCTCTTACCGAAGCTCTTTGTAGGCTTGGGCCCCCCCTCACTCACCGCAGCCGGGGCCTCCCTGTTGTTCAGCTGGGCCATGGCCAGCTCATGACTGCGCTGCTTCTCCCTGTCATCGTATTCCCGTTGCTTCTCCTTCTCCCTCTCATCGTATTCCCGTTGCTTCTGCCGGTCCTCCATCTCCATCTCCTTCAGTTTGATCTCTCTCTCCAAGTCCAGCCGCCTGCGCTCCACGGAGGCCGAGCGTCGCCGGGACGATCCCCTGCTGGCCGGGGGGGTCACGGTGCCCTCCGTAGCTGGGCTCCTCCTCCCCCTCCCCCTAGGCCTAGGGGTGGGGGGTCTCGGGACGCCCTCAGCGGCCGGCTGACCACTCCCAGCGGGGACAGACACTGGTGCCTGCGCTGCATCTGCCCGGCTGCTTCCCTCAGAGACAGGGACCGGTTCATTCCTGCGATCTCTCTCCTCCAGCCGGGCAATCAGCTGGGCCTTGGTGAGCTTCCCACAGTGCAGCCCCCTCTGCTTGCACAGCTCCACCAGCTCACACTTGCGCTTCTGGGAATACATCTTCCTGCTGGCCACTCGCAGGCTGGGGTGCTCGCCGCTCCCCACGGGTTCCAGGGAGACCCCTAGTGTGCCAGTCCTTGAGCTCACCACCTCTCTGCCAGGGTCGAGCTGCAGACTCCTCCGCCCCTGGGATCGCTCGCTGTGATCCCCCGGGGGACCCTGTTACTGCAAAGTCCTGCTCTCTGGCCACACTCGCCCAGGGGTGACTCGCCCCTTCGTTTTACTGCTCCCCAGTCACTTACTGCAGGAAGCGCCGTCCACGGGGTGCCGCCGATCCCACCGCTGCCACCAGTTGTCACGGAGTGTGGGGGAGTCAGGTCCTGCACCCCCGGACTCCCTGCAGATTCATCAGGACTCTCAGCCAGCCAGTAAAGCAGAAGGTTTATTTAGACGACAGGAACACAGTCCAACACAGGTCTTGCAGGCACAGATAACCGGATCCCCCGGATAGGTCCATCTTGGGGGGCCCCACAGCCCCCCTTGGGGATCAGAGCTCGGTCTCCCTGCCTCCCCTCTGTTCTCCAGCCAGCACTCGTCTGCCCATTCCCTCCGGCCCCTCCTCTTTCCTCAGCTCCTTTCCTTTGTCTCCCCTGGCCAGAGGTGTCATCTCCCCTCCCCCAGGCCAAGCTCAGCTCACAGTTGAATTCCTGCATCTTCACCTAAACCTCTGGCTCTCCCCTCCCCCGCACAGACAGTCTGTGCTTCCTACTCCTTCACACCTACAAAAGCCAGCTCAGGTTTGGGAATCTCCCTAACATCCTCAGCCGTGAAGACTGAAGCAAAGAATCCATTTAGTTTCTCCACAATGACTTTATCATCTTTAAGCGCTCCTTTTGTATTTTCATCGTCAAGGGGCCCCACTGGTTGTTTAGCAGCTTCCTGCTTCTGATGTACTTAAAAAAACATTTTGTTATTACCTTTGGAGTTTTTGGCTAGCCGTTCTTCAAACTCCTCTTTGGCTTTTCTTATTACACTCTTGCACTTAAGTTGGCAGTGTTTGTGCTCCTTTCTATTTGCCTCACTAGGATTTGACTTCCACTTTTTAAAGGAAGTCTTTTTATCTCTCACTGCTTCTTTTACATGGTTGTTAAGCCACGGTGGCTCTTTTTTAGTTCTTTTACTGTTTTTCTTAATTTGGGGTATACATTGAAGTTGGGCCTCTATTATGGTGTCTTTAAAAAGGGCCCACGCAACTTGCAGGGATTTCACTTTAGTCACTGTACCTTTTAACTTTTGTCTAACTAACCCCCTCATTTTTGTATAGTTCCCCCTTTTGAAATTTAAGGCCACAGTGTTGGGCAGTTGAGATGTTCTTCCCACCACAGGGATGTTGAATGCTATTGTATTATGGTCACTATTTACAAGCGGAAATCATGGGAGACGGGAGATATTCCAGAAGACTGGAAAAGGGCAAATATAGTGCCCATCTATAAAAAGGGAAATAAAAACAACCCAGGAAACTACAGACCAGTTAGTTTAACTTCTGTGCCAGGGAAGATAATGGAGCAAGTAATTAAGGAAATCATCTGCAAACACTTGGAAGGTGGTAAGGTGATAGGGAATAGCCAGCATGGATTTGTAAAGAACAAATCATGTCAAACCAATCTGAGAGCTTTCTTTGATAGGATAACAAGTCTTGTGGATAAGGGAGAAGCGGTGGATGTGGTATACCTAGACTTTACTAAGGCATTTGATACTGTCTCGCGTGATATTCTTATCGATAAACTATGCAAATACAATTTAGATGGGGCTACCATAAGGTGGGTGCATAACTGGCTGGATAACCGTACTCAGAGAGTAGTTATTAATGGTTCCCAATCCTGCTGGAAAGGTATAACTAGTGGGGTTCCGCAGGGGTCTGTTTTGGGACTGGCTCTGTTCAATATCTTCATCAACGACTTAGATGTTGGCATAGAAAGTACGCTTATTAAGTTTGCAGATGATACCAAACTGGGAGGGATTGCAACTGCTTTGGAGGACAGGGTCATAATTCAAAATGATCTGGACAAATTGGAGAAATGGTCTGAGGTAAACCGGATGAATTTTAATAAAGACAAATGCAAAGTGCTCCACTTAGGAAGGAACAATCAGTTTCACACATACAGAATGGGAAGAGACTGTCTAGGAAGGAGTACGGCAGAAAGGGATCTAGGGGTTATAGTGGACCACAAGCTAAATATGAGTCAACAGTGTGATGCTGTTGCAAAAAAAGCAAACGTGATTCTGGGATGCATTAACAGGTGTGTTGTGAGCAAGACACGAGAAGTCATTCTTCCGCTCTACTCTGCGCTAGTTAGGCCTCAGCTGGAGTATTGTGTCCAATTCTGGGCACCGCATTTCAGTAAAGATGTGGAGAAATTGGAGAGGGTCCAGAGAAGAGCAACAAGAATGATTAAAGGTCTTGAGAACATGACCTAGGAAGGAAGGCTGAAAGAATTGGGTTTGTTTAGTTTGGAAAAGAGAAGACTGAGAGGGGACATGATAGCAGTTTTCAGGTATCTAAAAGGGTGTCATGAGGAGGAGGGAGAAAGCTTGTTCACCTTAGCCTCTAAGGATAGAACAAGAAGCAATGGGCTTAAACCTCAGCAAGGGAGGTTTAGGTTGGACATTAGGAAAAAGTTCCTAACTGTCAGGGTGGTTAAACACTGGAATAAATTGCCTAGGGAGGTTGTGGAATCTCCATCTCTGGAGATATTTAAGAGTAGGTTAGATAAATGTCTATCAGGGATGGTCTAGACAGTATTTGGTCTTGCCATGAGGGCAGGGGACTGGACTTGATGACCTCTCGAGGTCCCTTCCAGTCCTAGAGTCTATGAATCTATGAATCTTTGGAACCCCTTTTCAGGTAGTTGAAAGCAGCTATCAAATCCCCACTCCTCCTCCTCTTCTGCAGACTAAACAATCCCAATTCCCTCAGCCTCTGCTCATAAGTCATGTGCTCCAGACACCTAATCATTTTTGTTGCCCTCCACTGGACTCTTTCCAATTTTTCCAAATCCTTCTTGTAGTGTGGGGCCCAAAACTGCACACAGTACTCCAGATGAGGCCTCACCAATTCCGAATAGAGGGGAATGATCATGTCCCTCGATCTGCTGGCAATGCCCCTAATTATACAGGCCAAAATGCCGTTAGCCTTCTTGGCAACAAGGGCACACTGGCAACTCATATCCAGCTTCTCGTCCACTGTAACCCCTAGGTCCTTTTCTGCAGAACTGCTGCCTAGCCATTCGGTCTCTAGTCTGTAGCAGTGCATGGGATTCTTCCGTCCTAAGTGCAGGACTCTGCACTTGTCCTTGTTGAACCTCATCAGGTTTCTTTTGGCCCAATCCTCTAATTTGTCTAGGTCCCTCTCTATCCTATCCCTACTCTCCAGCGTATCTACCACTCCTCCCAGTTTAGTGTCATCTGTAAACTTGCTGAGGGTGCAGTCCATCCCATCACCCAGATCATTAATGAAAATATATGCCGCAGGCTGCCTGGTGGGAGGAGTCAGGAGGGCCATGCCCCACACGCCAGAAGTAGAGAGGCAGGACAGGAAGGGGAACGATAAAATGCTGGCCCAGTTGCTCAGTTGGGAAGAAGCCGCCGGAGATGATAGACGCTCCTTCCCCGCTGCTGGAGTTGAGCACCAAGGAGAACCGCTGTGGCCCTAGGGACCAGCAGGAGCTTCCAGGGGACCCCAACGCTCTCGATGCAGAGGAGCTGCTACCGCTACCCTTGGCAGTGTACCCAGAGGAGACTGAGGATGACCGCTAGATCCAGGTACGCCCAAGGCGGAGAGAAGGGAACAACCCAGGGGAATCAAGCAGTAGTCTGGTGGGGAGCGAGCCGAAAACCAGGTCAGCATGTTGCAGACGGATCCCTGCTGACCCAGTGGCAGACTGCTCCACCACTGATAGGGCCCTGGGTTGGGATACGGTAGAGTTGGGCGGGCCTGCGACCCCCTGCCACCCCACCCCTGGATTGCAGCTTGGCCGGATTGCAGGCCCGAATCTTCACTGACCGCCGCCCCGCCCTTTCTAAGGGCTGTGTGAATAGACAGCTGCAGCTCCCCCTGGGCTCCAGCCGGAGCCCAGATTGTGTACGGCCCGCCCCACTTGAAGGACGGGCCCCCGTGTGAATTGCTAATTCCCCCACTCTTGTTCTGCTTAGAGGAGAGTTTAGCAGGCTCAACTCGTGAGGAGGCATGGCCCCCCTCAGACGCGGAGGGACAGCCCTGCCAGCCTACACCAGCCTAAACCTCCCTTGCTGCAATTTAAGCCCATTGCTTCTTGTCCTGTCCTCAGAGGTTTTTAAAAAAAACAAATTATCTCCCTCCTCCTTGTAACAACCATATTGGTCCCGTACTATTCTTTCTATCTTTCCTTTGCATTGGGATAATTTGCAGTTGTGCCTTTTAATATTGTCTCCGTGAGAAACTGCCAGGTCCCCTGAACTCCTTTTCCCCTTAGATTTCCTTCCCATGGGAACTTACCTACCAGTTCTCAGAGTTTGTTGAAGCCAGCTTTTTAAGGGCCACAATCCTTATTCTGCTTCTGTCACCCCTTTCTTTCCTTAGAATCATGAAATCTATCATTTCATTATCACTTTCATCCAAATTGCCTTCCACCTTCAGATTAGCTACCAATTGCTCCTTGTTGGTCAGAATCAAGTCTAAAATGGCTGTCCCCTTGTTTGCTTCCCCCACTTTCTGAAACAAAAATTGTTCCCAACAAGAACTTTCTGAAAATTCTGTGTTTTACTGTTTTACTTTCCCAACAGATGTCTGGGTAGTTCGTTAGTCCCCCATGTCATGAATTCACAGGTTTGGTGCTCTCTAACACCTCTGGAATAGTCCCTGGAAGGAACCCCTTCAGTGTGTTAACCCCATTTGTGTGGGGTCGCACACTCTCACTGGCTTCACCGCCTCCTGGCACCCAACCTTGGAGCCTTCAGCACCCCCGCTTCATGCTGACACCTAGGGAAGCAATGCACACGCAAAGGAAACAATGCACACCCAACTTAATCTGGAGTCAAGTATCAGAGGGGTAGCCATGTTAGTCTGGATCTGTAAAAAGCGACAGAGTCCTGAGGCATCTTAGGCCTGGTCTACACTACGCATTTAAACCGAATTTAGCAGCGTTAAACCAATTAAACCCTGCACCCGTCCACACAATGAGGCCCTTTATAGCGATATAAAGGGCTCTTAAAACAATATCTGTACTCCTCCCCGACGAGGGGAGTAGCGCTCAAATCGGTATTGCTATGTTGGATTAGGGTTAGTGTGGCCGCAATTCGATGGTATTGGCCTCCGGGAGCTATCCCACAGTGCACCATTGTGACCGCTCTGGAAAGCGATCTGAACTCGGATGCACTGGCCAGGTAGACAGGAAAAGCCCCGCGAACTTTTGAATTTCATTTCCTGTTTGGCCAGCGTGGAGAGCTCACTAGCACAGGTGACCACGCAGAGCTCATCAGCACAGGTAACAATGCAGTCTCCTGAGAATCGAAAAAGAGCTCCAGCATGGACTGCACGGGAAGTACTGGATCTGATCGCTGTATGGGGAGAGGATTCCGTGCTAACAGAACTCCGTTCCAAAAGACGAAATGAAAAAACATTTGAAAAAATTTCCAAGGCCATGATGCAGAGAGGCTACACCAGGGACTCAGTACAGTGCCGTGTGAAAGTTAAGGCGCTCAGACAAGCCTACCAGAAAACCAAAGAAGCAAACGGAAGGTCTGGGGCAGGGCCTCAAACATGCGCTTCTATGCTGAGCTGCATGCAATTCTAGGGGGGTCCACCACCAGTACCCCACCGCTGTCTGTGGATTCCGAGGTGGGGGTGGTAATTGCAGCCATGGCTGAGGATTCTGCGGACGGGGAAGATGAGGAGGAGGAAGAGGAGGATGAGCTTGTAGAGAGCACAAAGCACTCCGTTCTCCCCAACAGCCAGGAGCTTTTTCTCACCCTGACGGAATTACCCACCCAGCCCTCCCAAGCAACTATCCCAGACAATGAAGCCATGGAAGGGACCTCTGGTGAGTGTACCTTATAAAGATAAGACAGGGTTTAAAAGCAAGCGTTTTTTAATGATTAATTTGCCCTGAGGACTTGGGATGCATTCACAGCCAGTACAGTTACTGGAAAAGTCTGTTAACATGTCTGGGGATGGAGCAGAAATCCTCCAGGGACATCTCCATGAAGCTCTCCTGGAGGTACTCCAAAAGCCTTTGCAGAAGGTTTCTGGGCAGCGCTGCACAGTTCACCCAGGAAAAAAGGCGCGAAACGATTGGCTGCTGCTGCTTTCACGGAGGGAGGGGTGAGGCTGTCAGGGGCGGCTCTAGCAATTTCGCTGCCCCAAGCACGGCGGCACGCCGCGGGGGGGCGCTCTGGCAGTCGCCGGTCCCGCGGCTCCGGTGGACCTCCTGCAGACGTGCCTGCGGAGGGTCCACTGGTCCCGCAGCTCCAGTGGATCATCCGCAGGCACGCCTGCGGGAGGTCCACCGGAGCCGCCTGCCGCCCTCCCGGCGACAGGCAGAGCGCCCCCCGCGGCATGCCGCCCCAAGCACGCGCTTGGCGCGCTGGGGTCTGGAGCCGGCCCTGGAGGCTGTACCCAGAAGCACCAGCGGCAATGTTTTTTGCCCCATCAGGCACTGGGATCTGAACCCAGAATTCCAATGGGCGGGGGAGACTGCGGGAACTATGGGATAGCTATGGGATAGCTACCCACAATGCAACGCTCCGGAAATCGACGCTAGCCTCGGTACATGGATGCATACCGCCGAATTAATGTGCTTAGTGTGGCTGTGTGCACTCGACTTTATACAATCTGTTTTACACAACCGGTTTATGTAAAATTGGAATAATCCCGTAGTGTAGACGTACCCTTACAGACTAACAGACGTATTGGAGCATGAGCTTTCGTGGGTGAATACCCACTTCACTCTCAGCCAGCAGTGTAAAAAAGCAGAAGGATTTATTAGTTGTCCAGAGCTCAGTGCTCTTCCTTAGAGACTCCTGGTTCCAGCAGCCCACACTCAACAACCCCACCTGATCTTCCTCAGTCCTTTGTTCCTCACCTGGCCTCCTCATTAGCTGTTTGTTTTCCAGCTGGTCACAACTGGCTGGCTTCCTGCAGAGGGATCCACTGTCCATACTCAGTTGCTAGGTAGCCTATGTCTAGGTGTGACGGGGTGTGCATACCCTGCACTGGACAAGGGTGAGGTCAGCATGTTTCAGTGGGAGTCCCTGCTGACCCAGTGGCAGACCACTCCGCCACTGTCAGGGCCCTGGGTCGAGGCCTGGTGGAGTTGGGTGGGCCCGGGCCTCCCTACCCAGGCCGCTATCCCCCTGGTAGGGGCCCCTTCCTCCCTTCCAGATGCTGGCCATTGGGCCCCACTGCCCCGTACCTAGGGGCCGCGATATTGACTCCAGCCATTGGACCGCATTACCCTGTACCAGAGGGCTGTTGTATGGACCCTGCCCTGCACCCAAGGGCGGTTATATTGACTCTAGCCACTAGACCGTGCAGCCCTGAATGTAAGGGCTGGCGGAATTGACTCTGGCCACTAGGCTGCGCTGCCCTGAACGGGAGGGCTGCGGTAACTGACTTAGGCTGTGCTGCCCTGTTCGCAAGGGCTGCTTTGAGTGACTCTGGTTGCTTTTGGCCTAAAGGCGGTTGGGGAGACTGTAACAGTGATGGTATCATAACCCTGCCCCACCCCAAAAGAGGTATGGGGTGTGCATACCCTGCGACACTGGGCCATTGTCTTCTGGGACTCTCCAGGGCAAGGGTCCCAGGCCCCAGAGCCAGATGACAGTCACACCTGGATCTCTACAAAGAGTAAACAACCTTTCCCCCCCCACCTAGTTAACAACGCAGCACATAGGGGAAACTGAGGAACACACAATATTCATCCAAAATATTATGAAAAATTCCCACTTCGTCACACCCCATGACGACCAGATCTTGGGTTTGGATATTTCTGTCGTGTTCTAGAAATAACTCATCCACTGCCTCCTCCTGATGTCACATCTATTCTTTACCCCTTTATCTTTACTACGAGGTGTCAGCTGCTCTGCCTCTCACCTCCGTCTGGTCCTCAGAACAAATGTCTATATTTTTGATGTACAATGTGTCGAAGAAAAACTCAGTTCTCGCTTTTTGTTTGGGTGCAGACCATCTCATGAAAATATTAAACACAACAATTCTGGCCACGAGACAAACACCACAAGACAGAACATAGAACACACAACATAATTTTGACTGTGCCAGTAAATCATGGTACGTTGAATGCTGTGCAGCTGGCATTAGTTTTCTTTGATTATCTGAAAGACAAAAACAGGGCTACCCCTTCTGGGCAGTCAATCATTACTTAAAATATACAAATACTCTTGTTGATTTCAGGCAAAATAGAGGAATTACCCCATATTTCTCGTATGTGTTTCTTAGACAGCCCTGGTTTCAGCGGCCTCTACCTTATCAGTTAGTTAATTTGCATTAACACAGATGCTTTCTGGCTTGCTTTTTCTACTTTTAACTCCTGCTTTTAAACACTGAAAGAAAACATCACCACTTATAGTGCTTGTAGAGCCTAATAAAATTTTTATTACATAGCACTGTATACATTCTTCAACTGATTTAACAAAACTGTTCATAGCCAAGTGATTGCAATCTAATAATTTCTTTGCCTGAATTTATTTATAAACATTTCAAAGACACCAAAAAACTATTCTCTTTAGCATTTTTACAAAGTTCAACTGCTGTTCCCTCCAGCAACTACAGAGTCAATTTTTTCACTTTCCCTTAAAAATCACTTGCTTTTCCCTTCCAACAGCCACTTTACCAATTCAAATCACCATTCCAAATATCCTTCTGAGTATTTGAAATTCTCATGCTTATATTCACTTACTCCTTCTTTCCACTACACCCTCAAAAGTTTCCAACCTGTTTTCCAATCTCTCTGTCTGTTGCCTGCCCGCCTGGGCCCAATCCTGCTTTTCTTGCTGAATCGTCCCTATCCTAGGCACAACTTGTTCCACTACCAGTTTAGCTAGGAGGGTGGGCTTCACAACTAGCCCCCACCCTTCTGGTCTTTTCCCTAAAACATTGTCCGTCACAGGGGGCGGGACAGTAGGATCTCAATACAACCTCAGAGCTTCATCGCACACATGGCTTCCACCCTGAGGAATTACGAACGAGAAGTTCAGTTCCGCCCACACACCTAACGCCCAAATGAACAGAGCAGAAAAACAACAGTAACCGGTTAAACAAAACAGAACAGAACCAGATAGTGTTTCCTTATTCTATTAGGGCTCACCTTTAATCATGCTATTCTTAACATATAACACCAACAGCACCAAACAAAACAAACATAAAATAACAAGGGTAAAACAGATAGATGGTGTAAATTCTGCAGGGCTCCCCCATTCTTAAATGCTCACCAAACTGTGACAAATTCCCGTTACCAATTTTTTCCCTCATGTCAGGTGATCAAACTGACACTGCAGGACGGTGGGGGAAGAAAACACACCATATAACCAAATTTTAAAGCTTCATTAAAAATAAGAAAACTACAATGGAGAGTGTTGGGAACGCTCCCACATCACTCAGGAAAAATATGAATGCCCCAAGCCTTAAGCCACTTTAATACTTACACACATCCAGACTGGCCACGTCTGTGTATAACGTTCAGAGAAGGGAAATAGGTGGACGGGAGATTATCCTGTATACAGCTTGTCCAGAATTTCCAACATGCTTCCGCTCTTGGGATGGCTGTTCTTTTACACCCTGGAGTCTCCTGCGGCATCTCTTTCAGAGATTCCAGTTCAGGTCAGCTGCCTGTCTGGCTTCGGGGTTGCAAAAACTGTTGGATCTCACTGAACCGTTAAGCTTTGCAAATGCAATCTCAGTTCTGTAACTTGTATTCCCTTTGGTTTGCCTCTGTCTCTATTTTCCCACAACCAGCTGGGGCTGAAAGCAGTATTTCTTTGCACTTAGCATAGTCCGTGCTGATTCTTGACCTTGAACACAAAACAACTTCTCCTTTATCTCTGGGCTAAGATGAATTTCAAATTAACCCGTTCCTAGACAAATTGCTCACACTGTGTCAAAGGCTCTTCTTTGGTGATTAAAAGCTCCTCTGAGATATATGATCTTATCTAGATTGAAGATACCTTCTAATGGGCACTGTTTAGATGGATTTTCACGCGTGTGAAGATTCCAATTCTCTAAATACCTGCAGGTTTTAGGACCATAATGTACGTACATGTAATATGCTGGGGTACCCTTAGGGGGTAAGGTGGAATGTTTAGACTATCCCTTACCCATTTTCCACTTACACACAGAGAGAGGGTGCCCTGTCCGCGCTAGCGGCTCAGAAACTAAGGATCTTTCCCTACAGGGCACTCACACAGGAGAGACTCACAAGGAAGACTACGACTCTCCTACACCTCCCTTCAGCAAAGAGCGTCGGCTAGTCTCTGGGAGACGGCGCCGCGTACTCTAATTGCATCCAGTGAGATGATCAGACTGTCAGTAGCCCACACGGAAGGGAAAGGGGAGGGAAGATGGGTTCACACACCCCTAGACCCAGGCAGCTTCCTCGCCGGTCTATGCCAGGCCGAGTCAGCCCACCGTGGGTCGGATCTCCTAAAGATCCGCTAGTTACCGGGCTAGCCCGGTAACAGCCACTCACACTGGTGTACACACACACACACACACACACCAAGGCCTCTTTTTTTTTTCTCTTTCCTTTTTTTATCTCTTTTTTTTTTTTTTTCAACCACGATGCATCTTTACCTGGTCCGGACCAATACCATGAGGCGGTATGACAACCCCTCTTGAGGCGGTAAAAACCCCTCAGCACCGGTGCATTCTAATGCATTTACCTATGCATTTACCTTATGCATTACCTTGTTGGCCAACTCAGCAGTTCCCAATACTGCTATAAACTAACCTTGTTGGGGCCTTTCCCCAATACCACTCTGCATCTGATCTTGCTGCACAGTCAATAAGTTCAGATGGCGTGAGCCCAACAGAGACAGACGTCCCCACGGACAGTCCTCCTCCGATACCCCAATAGAGATTTCAAAAGGTCTCATACCTCTCATGTGGCGCCATGGGGTTCGAAGGGGAATGATCCGTAGTAGCCGTCTGTGGGTCCGTGGGCGTTGCCATCCCGGACAAGCCCCCAAATTGTCGAAGAAAAACTCAGTTCTCGCTTTTTGTTTGGGTGCAGCAAAATCAAATACTTTATTATTTCTCCAGTAATTACAATGGAGGGAGAGAGTGCCATAGGACACAGGGTCGCCCCAGTCCTGGACAGGTCTCTCAACTGGTAAACAATCACAGCAAGCCTTTATACCTTTGTTACAGACAATTTCTAGCAATAATACAGACAGTAAAAAGCAACAAATACATTTTGTTTATACATAGCAGAAAGGCTTATCTTATTTGTCTCACTCCTAAGAAGAGCAAGCCTGCATTTTGGTTAGTGATTGCAAGGTCATAATAACTTTGTACACAGTTCTTGTCCTGTCGCCTCGCACTATCTTTGCTTCTACAAGTCTCACGTCATTAGGGTTACAGTATGGCCTGACTCTTGCTAACTGACTGACATGCATTAAAATCACCTTCAAATCCTTATTGAAGCTTTCCCTGCTTCCACAAATGCAACACCTCCTCCTTTCCCCCTGCCTGTCCTTCCTGAACTAGCTGGACCCATCTATGCCAATACTCCAGTCATGAGATTTATCCCACCAAGTCTCTGTGTTGCCAATTAGGTCACAATTTAGCTTATGGACAAAGACTTCCAGTTCATTCCCTGTACTCCTTGTATTTTTGTATAGACGTTGTAACACAGGCTTTGTGGGACGTCACTCGATAGTCTCCAAAGGAAGGAGACACTGAGGTAGTAGAGAAGTGGTAGACTCTGAGCATGATAGACGCTATCACGTGTGCTTCAGACCAGGGGTCTAGAGCCAGGAGGAGCTGCCTACGTAGAGCCAGTGTGGCCAGACTTCTTGTGGTGGCAGGCTGTTTGCTGGGGCTTTCTATAGGGTCAATTAGTGTAAATGGTCTGTGATGCTGGAAGACCAGTTGCCAGAACCCCCGGGCAATTCCCTTGTGTATTAATATAGATCGAAAGGATTGTTAAATGTATACAAGTGTATTTGGTGTTTGAACGGCATGAAAACTAGTGGGATGTTATTTGCATTGTTTTCACTTAGCTGTACCCATTGCTACTGCATTGTAAACCTTTACATTGTGTGTATACCCCTGTAACTAAATAACCCACTGAACGAGAGAGAAGCCTTGTGGAATGCAAATGAAGAACGTTGACAGAAAAGAGCTAATTTCAAAGCCAAGTGGTCATTGTGTGTGATGATTGGAGGTCACAGACTCAAAGTGCATTCCTCACTCTGTCATCAAAGGCGAAGCCCATGGGGATCATGACCCTGTCAGCTTGTTTTCTGTGAGAAGCAACTATAAGTATGGATTCAAGGAAGGGTCCTGCATCTCTGGACTGTCTGGACTCTTACAGGACAGGGTACCAGAAGCAAAGCGGAGATTCCCAGAGACAATCTGGGCACCCTGAAAAGACTTGTGGGAAACTGGCAGTTTATTACATCACTGCCACCATTTGGAATTACAAGCTGTGACTCACCTGTGCATATATTTTTCCTGCTTTAACCTCTCAATAACTCTCATTTCCTTTTTTTATCTAATAAACCTTTAGTTAGTTTACTATAGAATTGGCTACCAGTGTTGTCTTCCGTGTAAGATCCAGAGTAACAGTTGACCAGGAATCCATTTTGAAGCACTTGGAGGAGAGGAAGGTGTGACGGAGCGATTCTGGCGGGACCCAACTGAAAGTGCCAAATCAGGACCAATTGCTTAAACAGGGCAGTCACAGCCCTAGGCTGGGGTTTTTCCACCTCTAAGGCAAACCAAACCAGCCAGACAAAGAGGACTTTGGTCTCACCCCACTGGCTAACCACAAGTCACACAAGCAATTCCCTTAGACACTCCAGTCTCCCAGCATCACCACCAGTGCACTCGTCCTGGGGATGAATGGTTATGAAAACCAACACCCCAATAAAAGAAAAAGGTTCCCTCGATCCCAAAGGACCAAGCCCCAGACCCAGGTCAATATACACATCAGATCTTACCCACAAATCACGCTGTTGCCAATCCTTTAGAATCTAAAATCTAAAGGTTTATTTACAAAGGGAAAAAGGTAGAGAAGAGAGGTAGAATTGGTTAAATGGAATCAATTACATACAGTAATGGCAAAGTTCTTAGTTCAGGCTTGCAGCAGTGCTGGAGTAAACTGCAGGTTCAGATTAAGTCTCTGGAACATCCCCCGCTGGGATGGGTCAACAGTCCTTCGTGCAGAGCTTCAGTTTGTAGCAAAGTCCTTCCAGAGGTCAGAAGCAGGATTGAAGACAAAATGGAGATGATGCATCAGCCTTATATAGACTTTTCCAGGTGTAAGAATCCCTTTGTCCTCACGGTGGAAACTTACAGCCAAAATGGAGTCTGCAGTCACATGGACAAGTCTCTGCATACTTTGCTGAGTCACAAGGCGTGTCTGCCTTCTCTCCATGGGTCAATTGTGTAGCTGATGGCCCTTAATGGGCCATCAAGCCAGCTATGCAGGGCTGACATCAGCTTGTCTGGGACACTTCCCAGAGGCAGAGCATAATACAAAATACCGACAGTACAGAGCCAATACTTATAACTTCAACTACAAAATGATACACAGACATACAGACAGCATAATCATAACCAGCAACCCAGAACCTGGTCTTAGACACCTTAGATGACCCCCTTTACCTAAGGTTTGGTGCCACTACAGGACCTTGGTTGCAACCCATGTTCTATATGGTCCCCATTTATATCAATAACGTCACACCCCCAACGCAAAATTGATGCAGGAAGGGATGACAAAACATCGCTGACTGCATCCCAAGAGCCCCCTTTCCTTGGGTCTGTCTCACTACAGCTAGTGTTGGGCTAGAGGCCGTACCAGTGTATAACCGAAATGGTTTATCAAAGTCATGTTCAATAACATGAATGGATCTCTTTACAAACTTAAGGTATAATTTGGTTAGCTTTTGCAGCATGGTTCCTGTATGTTTCAGGTGATCTTGCCAAGAGCTAAAGAAAACAGCTACTTTATCCATACCAGCTTTGGCCAATGTTTTGAACCCCATTAACATTAAACCAATGTAGATATTGATGTTGTTCATAGTACAGGACTTTTGGCATTTAGCCATGAACGCAATATGGTAGTGTGCCTCAGTTTCCCCTTTCATACAGCACATCAGGTCTGGAATGTATTTTCCCCTGTGAAAAGTTCCAACACTGTTTACAGGCATTAACTGTGAAACATCAGTATAGCAAGGCCCTTTAACATAAAGTGTGTTTTCATGTATTCCTTTCAACATGTTCAAGGGATTTTCCAAAAGATTAGGCACATTATACATTGTTACAGTTAGCATTAGCAATAACAACAAATTGATTGCAAGTGTCCATCTACAAACATGTTTGTCATGCCACACCCTTGGCTCAATACCATTGGAGTTTGGGCCTTTTAGGGTTAACCTGTGGGTTCCCTTTGCAAAATTCAGTCTTCTCTTTCCTTCTTGTCCTGCAGGATTAAACCCTGATTTCTCTTGCTTAACAGAAGTCACTGGCTGATGGGGTGGGCCCTCTGTGCTAACAGCTATTAGCAAGTCTTTCTTCTCCCTGCCAGCCAAGTAATTCGCATCAACACAGACACTAGCTTTTAACTTCTTAGCTGCTATGGATTCCACGGCTGGACTTTGTCTAACAGAGATACCACACCAATTCAAAGGGTCTGAGGGTGAGAGCAGGCTTGCTCTCCCCTGCCTCCTCAAGCATTCAGCCATAAAACTGTTCTGCTTTGAAACACCAGTAACTGAATCTGTCCTCAGATCCTGAAGCACAGACTGCTCACTCCCAGAATCAGCCTGGAGACATTCCTGCCCCAACACCATTGTCTCCCCAACAAGCTGGCCACACACAGCCAGGTGGTTATAGGGCTGCTCAACTTCCTTAACAGCTTCTACTCCACCTGAGACCTTTTCAAAGCTGCCCACACTGGATCTCTCAAAAGGAAAGTCAGTGGATCCATTCACAACCGAAAATTTCTGGCTGTTAGGAACTGAAACTTTCTTGATTAAATCACTTTTACACCCTTCAGTTGCAGTAAACTGCTTGCACAGGCTACCATGAGGATTCCTTTCCCTAGGAGCTTCTCTAAGCAGCAATTCACCCCTCTCAGAAATTCTGCCCTTCCCCTCCTCACCTAGGGCTTGCTCTAAAGGAACACTTCCCTGAGCAACCACAGATGCTTTCTGGGTCTCACTTACATTTAGAATCACCTCAGGCCCAACAGGCGGATTTCTACACAATCCCCTTTTAGGCACACCTACAGACTCTCTAGATAACAGGTCAGAAGCAGTCTCCTTCCCTTGGCCATGAACAAGTTCAGGAATCTTTTCCTTCTTGCTACAAGTTGTCAAACTGTCAGTAGGTAACACACTTAAATTACCTTCATGCTCTCCTTGTGCCCTGGCTAGGGTATCACCCTGATCAGACAGAGTTGCTGCACCCTTTTCCAACCACACATTAGCAACTGGCAAACTACAAGCACCAGAATTGTCTGGTCTTTGGGACCTTGCTATGACACTAACTGGATGCAACCTAGTCACAGTGCCATTCTCCCCAGCAGACACAAACTCAGGACCATTCCCTTCCTGGGCTTTAGCTGTATTTACAACCGACTTTGAGACAACTGACTCACCCTCAACCATCACAGGCTGGGAGGCCCCTTCTGTCTGCTTCACAGACACAGAAGAGCCGGAGACACATTCTCCTTCACCAGACACACAGCTTGGGATCTCATTTCCCTTGTCCCAGCACACAGGGCTGTTCACAGACAACTGCTTGGAGACCAAGGTAGCTCCCTTCATAGGCAAGTCAATACCCCTGACAGACACAGGCACATTCCCTTCACTGTCACATTTCTCCACACAGGAAACAGGTAAGGGACAGGGACACTCCTCTTCCACTATCCCTCCCTTCCCAAACTGCTGATTAGGCAAAGCCATCAGCTCACAAGGCTGCCTAGGCTCCTCCAAACTTTCCCTACCAGGCACATTGCCCCTCCCAACAGATAAGCTGCTGCTCTTTTCACTACACTGAGCTACTTTTAGCAAATCACAGTTACCCATTTCAGGTTTACTTCTACAAGCTGCACTAGCCAACAATTCATTACCCATTACAAATTTACCCTCTCCTTCCTCAGTTAGGGCTTTAACCTGACCATCTACTTTAATCTGTTCCTGAGAAACATTTTCCTCACCAATGAGATCTTTCTGCTCTTGATCTAACCCCAGATTAACTTCTGAGACATCAGACAGACATTCAGAAACTTCATTCCCAGACAAACTGCTTTTTTGCACAGACAAACCTTTGCAGCAACCCACCTCAGGCAAATCATTGCTCACAAGAGACACAGGTTTAAGATTATTCCTCTCCTGTGACTGGCTACCTGGATTGAACAAAGCTTTAACATTTTCCCCAATTAAAAGATCTTTAGGCAATAACTTCCTGACGCCAGCTATCACTTCATGCTGAGCCCCATTCCACTCAAGGTGGATTCTGGCTAAAGGCACACGGACAGTAAACTCACAGAGGATTACAACATTCACACTCTGATTTGGTAAATAATCTTCCTCTTTGACCAGATCTGCTTTAACAAGAGTGATGTTAGAAGCCATAGTTTGCCCTAAACAGCTTTTACCATTGACTTTTACACTCTCATACATAGCACTGGCACCATTTATGGGGACACCCCCTACTGAACACACAGTAACAGCATTGACATAAAAGGTGGCATTGTTGGGGTACATTTGGTTACCCCCAGACAACTGCTCAGAGTTATACAACATACCAACATTGTTACAAACTGGACTTTCAAGAGGATACAGTTTCTGCCGTTCTTCCCTTGCTTTTTTGACTTGGAGCTGGAGTCTAGCAGTTTCTTGTTGCATCTTGTGAGTCTCCTGCTGCATCTTGTGAGTCTCCTCCTCAGCAGCCTCTTTTTCTCTCTCAGCCGCCTCTTTCTCCAGCTGGGCCAAGACTTGCTTCTCTTCCATTCGAATTTTTGCCAGTTCTTGCGCATAATCAAACTGCAGGCTGTCTCTCAAGGCTTGCAGTTTCCTTGCCTTTCCTGATGCTTTCTGTCTCATGGTCACTGATCTTTAACCAACCAAACTCTCAATCCCAAAGTTAAAATTTGGATAGCGTGGGGTTCTGACCCAAAGCTTAATTGACCTGGTTCTGTGGATCCAAGCACGACTACGCCACTGTGACGGAGCGATTCTGGCGGGACCCAACTGAAAGTGCCAAATCAGGACCAATTGCATAAACAGGGCAGTCACAGCCCTAGGCTGGGGTTTTTCCACCTCTAAGGCAAACCAAACCAGCCAGACAAAGAGGACTTTGGTCTCACCCCACTGGCTAACCACAAGTCACACAAGCAATTCCCTTAGACACTCCAGTCTCCCAGCATCACCACCAGTGCACTCGTCCTGGGGATGAATGGTTATGAAAACCAACACCCCAATAAAAGAAAAAGGTTCCCTCGATCCCAAAGGACCAAGCCCCAGACCCAGGTCAATATACACATCAGATCTTACCCACAAATCACGCTGTTGCCAATCCTTTAGAATCTAAAATCTAAAGGTTTATTTACAAAGGGAAAAAGGTAGAGAAGAGAGGTAGAATTGGTTAAATGGAATCAATTACATACAGTAATGGCAAAGTTCTTAGTTCAGGCTTGCAGCAGTGCTGGAGTAAACTGCAGGTTCAGATTAAGTCTCTGGAACATCCCCCGCTGGGATGGGTCAACAGTCCTTCGTGCAGAGCTTCAGTTTGTAGCAAAGTCCTTCCAGAGGTCAGAAGCAGGATTGAAGACCAGATGGAGATGATGCATCAGCCTTATATAGACTTTTCCAGGTGTAAGAATCCCTTTGTCCTCACGGTGGAAACTTACAGCCAAAATGGAGTCTGCAGTCACATGGACAAGTCTCTGCATACTTTGCTGAGTCACAAGGCGTGTCTGCCTTCTCTCCATGGGTCAATTGTGTAGCTGATGGCCCTTAATGGGCCATCAAGCCAGCTATGCAGGGCTGACATCAGCTTGTCTGGGACACTTCCCAGAGGCAGAGCATAATACAAAATACCGACAGTACAGAGCCAATACTTATAACTTCAACTACAAAATGATACACAGACATACAGACAGCATAATCATAACCAGCAACCCAGAACCTGGTCTTAGACACCTTAGATGACCCCCTTTACCTAAGGTTTGGTGCCACTACAGGACCTTGGTTGCAACCCATGTTCTATATGGTCCCCATTTATATCAATAACGTCACAGAAGGTGATCAGGATCAGTCAACATGGATTCACCAAGGGCAAGTCATGCCTGACCAACCTGATTGCCTTCTGTGATGAAATAACTGGCTCTGTGGATATGGGGAAAGCCATGGATGTGATATACCTTGACTTAAACAAAGCTTTTGATATGGTCTCCCACAGTATTCTTGCCAGCAAGCTAAAAAAAGTGTGGATTGGATGAATGGACTAAAAGGTAGATAGAAAGCTGGCTAGATCGTCGGGCTCAGTGGGTAGTGATCAACGGCTCCATGTCTAGTTGGCACCCAGTATCAACTGGAGTGGCCCCAGGGGTCTGTCCTGAGGCCGGTTTTGTTCAACATCTTCATTAATGATCTGGATGATGGGATGGATTGCACCCTCAGCAAGGGTCCAGAGTGACCTAGACAAATTGGAGGATTGGGCCAAAAGAAATCTGAGGAGGTTCAACAAGGACAAATGCAGAGTCCTGCACTTAAGATAGAAGAATCCCATGCACTGCTACAGGCTGGGGACTGACTGGCTAAGCAGCAGTTTTGCAGAAAAGGACCTGGGGGTTACAGTGGATGAGAAGCTGTATATGAGTCAACCGTGTGCTCTTGTTGCCAAGAAGGCTAATGGCATTTTGGGCTGTATAAGTAGGAGCATTGCCAGCAAATCAAGGGAAGTGATTATTCCCCTCTATTCAGAACTGGTGAGGCAACTGGAGTACTGCATCCAGTTTTGGACCCCCCACTACAGAAAGGATGTGGCCAAATTGGAAAGAGTCCAGCGGAGGACAACAAGAATGATTGACGGGCTGGGGCCCATGACTTATGAGGAGAGGCTGAGGGAACTGGGATTGTTTAGTCTGCAGAGGAAAAGAATGAGGGAGGATTCGATAGTATTCTTGCCAGCAAGTTAAAGAAGTCTGGGCTGGATGAATGGACGGTAAGGTGGATAGAAAACAGGCTAGATGGTCGGGCTCAACGGGTAGTGATCAATGGTTCCATGTCTAGTTGGCAGCCGGTATCAAGTGGAGTGCCCCAAGGGTCGGTGCTGGGGCCGGTTTTGTTCAATATCTTCATTAACGATCTGGAGGATGGTGTGGACTGCACCCTTAGCAAGTTTGCAGATGACACTAAACTGGGAGGAGTGGTTGATACGCTGGAGGGTAGGGATAGGATACAGAGGGACCTAGACAAATTAGAGGATTGGGCCAAAAGAAATATGATGAGGTTCAACAAGGACAAGTGCAGAGTCCTGCATTTAGGACGGAAGAATCCCATGCACTGCTATAGACTAGGGACCGAATGGCTGGGCAGCAGTTCTGCAGAAAGGGACCTAGGGGTTATGGTGGACGAAAAGCTGAATATGAGTCAACAGTGTGCCCTTGTTGCCAAGAAGGCTAATGGCATTTTGGGTTGTACAAGTAGGGGCATTTCCAGCATATCGAGGGATGTGATCATTCCCCTCTATTCAGGACTGGTGAGGCCTCATTTGGAGTACTGTGTCCAGTTTTGGGCCCCACACTACAAGAAGGATGTGGATAAATTGGAGAGAGTCCAGCGGAGGGCAACAAAAATGATTAGGGGGCTGGAGCACATGACTTACGAGGAGAGGCTGAGGGAACTGAGATTGTTTAGCCTGCAGAAGAGAAGATTGAGGGGGGATTTGATAGCTGCTTTCAACTACCTGAAAGGGGGTTCCAAAGAGGATGGATCTAGACTGTTCTCAGTGGTAGAAGATGACAGAACAAGGAGTAATGGTCTCAAGTTGCAGAGGGGGAGGTTTAGGTTGGACATTAGGAAAAACTTTTTCACTAGTAGGATGGTGAAGCACTGGAATGGGTTCCCTAGGGAGGTGGTGGAATCTCCTTCCTTAGAGGTTTTTAAGGTCAGGCTTGACAAAGCCCTGGCTGGGATGATTTAGTTGGGTTTGGTCCTGCTTTGAGCAGGGGGTTGGACTAGATGACCTCCTGAGGTCCCTTCCAACCCTGAGATTCTATGATTCTAAGCCTTCAACTACCTGAAGGGGGGTTCCAAAGAGGATGGAGCTCGGCTGTTCTCAGTGGTACCAGATGACAGAACAAGGAGTAATGGTCTCAAGTTGCAGTGGGGGAGGTTTAAGTTGGATATTAGGAAACACTGTTTCACTAGGAGGGTGGAGAAGCACTGGAATGGGTTCCCTAGGAAGGTGGTGGTATCTCCTTCCTTAGAGTTTTTTCAGGCCTGGCTTGACAAAGCCCTGGCTGGGATGATTTAGGTGGGGTGGGTCCTGCTCTGAGCAGGGGGTTGGACTAGATACCTCCTGAGGTCTCTTCCAACCCTGATATTCTATGTTCGAGGGTAAGTGACTGGTCTTTTGGGACTGGAAGCAACCTGAACATGGTGTGTTTTGGTTTGAGTGACCTTTCATCACAAAGTTCAGTTTGTCGGGGTGGCAAAATAGACTGGAGAGTCTAAGGGGACTGTCTGTGACTTCATGGTAAGACTGGTGAGTGATCCATTTGTTACTGGCTACTTATAGAACACACCACCAGCTTGTGGTATCTGCCCTGTTCTCTGACAGCTGGCCCTGAGGTGGGCACTCACGGTCATGAACCACTCCAGACAGTGTGACGTGGTCTGTGAAACATGAAGGATGTGTATGATGACTTGTCCTTGAAAAGGGTGGACTGGGACAGGCCAAGAGACCTTACAGTTCCTTCTGTGGCCGTCAGGTTTTTGAGTGCCTCCTCAGTTTTCTCACTGACCACGCCTTTCCCATTAAAGTGTGTAACGATGCTGCCTTTGGTGGGATGCTTCTGAGAGTATCAATTCAGGATAAATTGCTTAGAGCGGGGCAGTCACAGCCCAAGGCTGGGGTTTCTCCACCTCTAAGGCACCAAACCACCCAGACAGAGAGGACTTTGGTCTCACCCCACTGGCTAACCACAAGTCACACAAGCAATTGCCTTAGACACTCCAGCTTCCCAGTATCACCACCAGTCCCACTCGTCCTGGGGACGAATGGTTATGAAAACCAACACCCCAGTAAAAGAAAAAGGTTCTCTCGATCCCAAAGGACCAAGCCCCAGACCCAGGTCAATATACAAATCAGATCTTACCCACAAATCACGCTGTTGCCAATCCTTTAGAATCTAAAATCTAAAGGTTTATTCATAAAAGGAAAAAGATAGAGATGAGAGCTAGAATTGGTTAAATGGAATCAATTACATACAGTGATGGCAAAGTCCTTGGTTCAGGCTTGTAGCAGTGATGGAATAAACTGCAGGTTCAAATCAAGTCTCTGGAACATCCCCAGCTGGGATGGGTCATTTAGTCCTTTGTTCAGAGCTTCAGTTTGTAGCAAAGTCCCTCCAGAGGTCAGAAGCAGGATAGAAGACAACATGGAGGGGTTTCCAGGGGCTTTTATATCCTCTCCATGCAGAAGGACACCCCACTCCGTTCTTACTGTGAAAATCACAGCAGCAAGATGGAGCCTGGAGTCACATGGACAAGCCACCTGTCCATGCATGACTCAGTTCTTTACAGGCCGATGCCAATGTTTGCATGTTAGTTTGAACGTTCCCAGGAAAGCTCAGATGTGGATTGGCGTCTCCCAAAGTTCAGTGTCAGTTGGGCAGTTACTGGGAATGGTCCTTTCTCAAGAAGCTTCCCAAATGCTTCACTGAGGCTACTTGGAATCAAACACATTGAGATACAAGTACAGAGCCAATATTCACAACTTCAGCAGCTAGATAGTATAATCATAACCAGCAAATCAAACCTTTTCATAGACACCTCACACGACAACCCCTGTACAATATTTGCTGCAAATATAACAGTGGGTGCAACAATGATCTATACAGCTACAGGTTATGTCAGTAATGTCACTAAATGTAAGTCATGTCTGTCCCTGTGCTCCAGAGTCAGGCCCCCAGTGCTCAACCAGGAACAGCACCATTCAGAGGTCCCAGCAGCCATTGTCTTGGCTGAGGCATCATAGGCATCCTAAGCTGCACAGCGTTTCTTAGATGTGTTTTTCTGGCCTTCCAAGCACAAGCAGAGATGGAGGGAGCAAAGCTACCCCCACCCTCTCCGTGCAGCACCCAGCTGTTGCTCCTGAATAGCTGTTAGTAAGGGCAGTGAAATGCGCTGCCTTGGTGTTTGCACTGGCGCTGCCAGCAGGGATCGGTGCCCTGCACCATGCAGCCTCCTGGGGACTCTGGGCAGTGCCTCTGGAGACACAAGGGGTCAGTGTGTGCGGTCCTGGAGGTGGCTCTTGTCAGTGGAGCAGGTGACTGTGGCGTTTGATTGCCGGGGGGCTCGCCTGGGCAGCTCTCCCCCCGGCCAGGGCACTGAGAGTCTAGGATGCTGCAAGCAGCCGGTGAGGTCTTGGCCCCTGGCTCTCGCTGAGGGGCCAGGGGAGGCAGGGACAGAGAGACGGATGTGTCAGAGTGGTCACAAGCAAGAGTTGGTGGCCACACACCGAGGCCACCAAAAATGTGTTGTGAGAAACCCATAGAATCAGAGGGTGAGAAGGGACCACAAGGATCATCTAGTCTAACCCCCTGCCAAGATGGAGGATTTGTTGTGTCTAAACCATCCAAGACAGATGGCTCCAGCCTCCTCTGGAAAACCTTCAGTGAAGGAGCTGCCACAACCTCCCGCAGGTGCTCTGTTCCATTGTCCCACTGTTCTTACAGTTAGGAAGTCTGTCCTGAGATGTAATGTAAATCCGCCTGTGATGCTACTCCCCATATTCTTCATAGAAATATTGTTATGATATGAATATGGCATAACTAAGATGTTTTATGCAAGATGGGTCATGTAAGGTATCATTGGGAAAGTTATGTTTTACTGAATATGATTATCCTATTTGTGTACATGTATCACTTCTGCCTCTGAAGTTAGGAATACTGACTATATAACAATTACAACTGTGGTTACACCTTGGAAACACCCACAAGACAGTATGCAATTGGCCTGGATGAGCCATTAGGGAAGACAAAGGGTCTGTATAGATGCTGATCTCTCGTCTTCCTGGAGTTCCTTCCTGTGGACATTACAAATGAACCTTGTCTCATGGTTGCTTTAACACTGCAAGGTCAAGTGGTAATATCACCTGGTACGGAGTACCACCTTGGACACTGCTGGTATTTTTCCACTGGAAACAAAGGATTCTCGCCTTATGTAAATCCTATTTTTTTTTTCCTCAGACCGATCCGGTAGTACTGAAAACTTATTCTTTAGCGTCAGTCCAAAATCTTCCTTGATCTTGTGGTCCTTCAGAAGGCTGACGTTATACTTCGTTCTTCTATCTGACGCGTCTATCCAGTTCTTCTTCAGCTTCAGCTTCAATCTGGCCACGACTAAGTGATGGTCGGACGCTGCGTCTGCTCCTCTTCTAACTCTAACATCCTGTAAAGATCTTCTGAACTTCTTGCTAATGCAGACATGGTCGATCTGGTTTTCTGTTGTGCCTGCTGGCGATACCCAAGTACTCTTGTGGATCCACTTGTGAGGAAAGATGCTGCCTCCTATGACCAAGTTGTTAAATGCACACAGATCCACAAATCTCTCTCCATTCTCACTCATCTCTCCCAGAGCGTGGGTCCCCATGACTTGTTCGTATCCTGTATTGTCGGGTCCAATTTTAGCATTGAAGTCTCCCATAAAAATGGTGATATCTTTGTCTGGGAGAGTTTCTAATATTTTCTGAAGTCTATTGTAAAAGTGATCTTTATCCTCCTCTTCGCTGTCATTGGTTGGGGCATAGCACTGAACAACATTCATCTTAATCCTCTTCATTTTAGTTCTGAAGGATGCTGTGATGATCCTGGGGCCGTGTGCCTCCCAACCAATCAGTGCTCTCTGTGCCTGCTTAGACAACATGAAGCCTACTCCCTGTGTATGAGGTGCGTCGCTCTCTTCATGTCTGGAATACAGCAACAGCTCTCCTGTCAACAGTCGTCTCTGTCCAGCTTGTGTCCATCTTTTCTCACAGGATCGGTCTGAGGAAGAGGAAGACAGTGTACTCAACAGATGGCAGAAAGTGAGAGCGACACTTAGATTAGCATGCCAGGAAGTGCTTGGAATTAAGAAATACCAGCAGAAAGAGTGGATCACAGCAGAGACCTTGACTAAGATAGAAGACAGAAAGAAGAAGAAGGCAGCAGTTAACAACAGCAGGACTAGAGCAGCAAAGGCCAAAGCTCAAAAAGAGTATGCTGAAGCTCACAGAGTAGTGAAGAGGAATATTAGGAAGGATAAGAGAGATTATGTGGATGGACTGGCAGCAGAAGTGGAGCAGGCAGCATACAGTGGCAACATGAAACAGCTGTACGATACTACCAAGCGACTGTCTGGAAAGTTCAGCAAGCCAGAACATCCCGTTAAAGACAAGCAGGGAAAGTCTATAACAGGAATAGAACAACAGATGAAGAGATGGGCGGAGCACTTTGAGGAACTCCTGAATAGACCAGCACCACCAAATCCACCAGACATTGACCCAGCCAACGAGGTCCTTCCAATCAATTGCGACAAACCAACCAGAGACAAGATCAGAAAAGCCATCCTGATGAAGAACAGGAAGGCGGCTGGACCTGACGATATTCCAGCAGAGGTCCTGAAAGTAGATCTGGATGCTTCAGTGGAAATGCTGTACCCCCTCTTTGAGAAGATATGGGAAGAAGAAGCTATTCCGGCAGACTGAAAAGAGGGATACCTCATCAAAATCCCTAAGAAAGGAGACCTTAGCAACTGTGCCAACTACAGAGGAATCACACTTCTGTCGGTGCCTGGGAAGGTCTTCAATCGTGTCCTCTTAGAGAGAATGAAGGATGTAGTCGATCCACAGCTACAAGATGAGCGGGCAGGCTTCCGGCAGAATAGATCATGCACGGACCAGACAGCAACGCTCCGCATCATAGTCGAGCAGTCTATGGAGTGGAACTCCTCGTTGTATATCAACTTTGTTGACTATGAGAAAGCGTTCGATAGCGTGGATCGAGAGACACTCTGGAAGCTCCTTTGGCATTATGGCATCCCAGCAAAGGTGGTCAACTTGATTAAGAACTCATATGACGGCGTACACTGTAGAGTGATCCATGGAGGGCAGCTCACAAACAGCTTCCAGGTACAAACTCGGAGTCAGACAAGGATGTTTGTTGTCACCATTTCTCTTTCTCCTCGTCATTGATTGGATTATGAAGACATCCACTTACGAGCGTAGGAACGGAATTCAGTGGACGTTGTGGACCCAGCTTGATGACCTGGACTTTGCCGACGACCTTGCACTCCTTTCACACAGCAAACAGCAGATGCAAGAGAAGATCAACGTAGTGGCAGCCACGTCATCACAGGTTGGCCTCAACATCCACAAGGACAAGACCAAGATCCTCAAGATTAACTCCATCAGCAATGACCCAGTCACACTGAATGGAAGCCCCCTGGAAGAAGTGCAGTCCTTCACCTACCTAGGCAGCATCATCGACCAGCAGGGTGGCACAGACGCAGACATCAAAGCAAGGATTGGTAAGGCAAGAGCAGCCTTCCTACAGCTCAAGAACATCTGGAGCTCCAGAGAGCTATCTTTGGCAATAAAGATTCGACTGTTCAATTCCAACGTGAAACCAGTCCTACTGTGTGGAGCTGAAACCTGGAGGACAACTAAGACAACCACTAGGAAGATCCAGACCTTCATTAATAGCTGCCTTAGAAGGATTCTTCAGATCCGCTGGCCAGACACCATCAGTAACATCCACCTCTTGGAGAGGACTCGTCAATCTCCAGCAGAGGAAGAAATTAGAAGAAGAAGGTGGGGCTGGATAGGACACACACTACGCAAGCAGCCAACCAACATCACCAGACAGGCACTGCAGTGGAACCCCCAAGGCAAGTGAAAAAGAGGCCGTCCAAGAAACACCTGGCGACGCGACCTTCAGGCTGATTGCACAAAAATGGGCTATACCTGGAACCAGTTAGAGCAAATGGCCCAGGACAAAGGACTCTGGAGATCTGTTGTTGGCGGCCTATACCCCGACTGGGGTGACGGGCATGAGTGAGTGAGTGAATGTAAATCCTATTTAAGGCTGGGAAGTGAGTCAATCAGGGCTCTTCTCCATTGCCTCCCTGCCCAAGAAGGGAGACTGCTGAAAACACCTGAAGAACCAAAGAAGCTAAGCTGGGGAAAGGCAAGGGCTGAGTCCAGGCTGAGACAGGGGTCTAGCCTGTGAAGAGAAATAACTGGAACTCTGAGCTGCAGAAACTCTGCAACCTGCCTATAGCAACATTTAGGCTGAGATATTACTATCTGTAACCTGTTTCTTTGGTGTATTAAGCTTAGTTTGAATGTTTTGTTTTATTTGCTCAGTTATCTGCTTTGTTCTGTTTGCTATCCCTTATAATCATTTAAAATTTACCTTTTGTAGTTAATAAACTTATTGTTTATTTCAAAACCCAGTTTGTGCAATTCATATTGGGGATGGAGGAGCAAAAAGCTGTGCATATCTGCCTCTAGATTGAGGGAAGGGGCGATTTTTATGAGCTTGCGCCGTACAGATCTCTATACAGTGCAAGACAATATTACACCCCCAAAGGAAGTGTGCACGTGAGAGCTGGTTTAATCCCTGAGCGGAATCATCCCCCACAGAGCTGAGTTCAGTCTGTGTCTGCAGCTGGGAGTGAAGGCTTGAGGACCTGGCACGGCTAGGCCAGGGTGAGGAAGCCCAGGCTGGTGGAATTAATGGGCTTATTGGGACCCTAGTATATCAAGTGCCATCCCAGATGTAGGGGGTTCAACTTGTCACATTGCTGTGCTGTTGTTTGAACCCGTTGTCTCTTGTCCTGCCCTCTGTGGCCAGAGAGAACAACTTTTCTCCATCTTTTCTGAGGCAGCCTTTCATGTATTTGAAGATCGCTATCATGCCCGCCTTAATCTCCTCTTTTCCAAACTAACCATACTCAGTTCCTTCAGCCTTTGCTTAGAAGTGTGAGCAACAAAGGTGATGTCGTGGTGGGAGTCTGCTATAGACCACCAGACCAGGGGGATGAGGTGGACGAGGCTTTCTTCCGGTAACTAGCAGAAGTTACTAGATCCCAGGCCCTGGTTCTCATGGGAGACTTCAATCACCCCGATATCTGCTGGGAGAACAATACAGCAGTGCACAGACAACCCAGGAAGTTTTTGGAAAGTGTAGAGGACAATTTCCTGGTGCAAGTGCTGGAGGAACCAACTAGGGGAAAGGCTCTTCTTGATCTGCTGCTCACAAACCAGGAAGAATTAGTAGGGGAAGCAAAAGTGGATGGGAACCTGGGAGGCAGTGACCATGAGATGGTCGAGTTCAGGATCCTGACACAAGGAAGAAAGGAGAGCAGTAGAACAGAGACCCTGGACTTCAGAAAAGCAGACTTTGACTCCCTCAGGGAGCTGATGGGCAGGATCCCCTGGGAGAATAACATGAGGGGGAAAGGAGTCCAGGAGAGCTGGCTCTATTTTAAAGAATCCTTATTGAGGTTGCAAGAAAAAAACATCCCGATGAGTAGGAAGAATAGTAAATATAGCAGGCAACCAGCTTGGCTCAACAGTGAAATCCTTGCTGATCTTAAACGCAAAAAAGACGCTTACAAGAAGTGGAAGATTGGGCAAATGACCAGGGAGGAGTATAAAAATATTGCTCAGGCATGCAGGAGTGAAATCAGGAAGGCCAAATCACACTTGGAGTTGCAGCTAGCAAGAGATGTTAAGAGTAACAAGAAGGGTTTCTTCAGGTATGTTAGCAACAAGAAGAAAGTCAAGGAAAGTGTGGGCCCCTTGCTGAATGAGGGAGGCAACCTAGTGACAGAGGATGTGGAAAAAGCTAGTGTACTCAATGCTTTTTTTGCCTCTGTCTTCACGAACAAGGGCAGCTCCCAGACTGCTGCACTGGGCAGCACAGCATGGGGAGAAGGTGACCAGCTCTCTGTGGAGAAAGAAGTGGTTCGGGACTATTTAGAAAAGCTGGACGAGCACAAGTCCATGGGGCCGGATGCGCTGCATCCAAGGGTGCTAAAGGAGTTGGCGGATGTGATTGCAGAGCCATTGGCCATTATCTTTGAAAACTCATGGCGAACGGGGGAGGTCCTGGATGACTGGAAAAAGGCTACTGTAGTGCCCATCTTTAAAAAAGGGAAGAAGGAGGATCCAGGGAACTACAGGCCAGTCAGCCTCACCTCAGTCCCTGGAAAAATCACGGAGCAGGTCCTCAAGGAATCAATTCTGAAGCACTTAGAGGAGAGGAAAGTGATCAGGAACAGTCAGCATGGATTCACCAAGGGCAAGTCATGCCTGACTAACCTAATTGCCTTCTATGAGGAGATAACTGGGCCTATGGATGAGGGGAAAGCAGTGGACGTGTTATTCCTTGACTTTAGCAAAGCTTTTGATACGGTCTCCCACAGTATTCTTGCCAGCAAGTTAAAGAATTATGGGCTGGATGATTGGACTATAAGGTGGATAGAAAGCTGGCTTGATCATCGGGCTCAACGGGTAGTGATCAACGGCTCCATGTCTAGTTGGCAGCTGGTTTCAAGTGGAGTGCCCCAAGGATCAGTCCTGGGGCCGGTTTTGTTCAGTACTTTCATTAATGATCTGGAGGATGGCGTGGACTGCACTCTCAGCAAGTTTGCAGATGACACTAAACTGGGAGGAGTGGTAGATACACTGGAGGGTAGGGATAGGATACAGAGGGACCTAGACAAATTAGAGGACTGGGCCAAAAGAAACCTGATGAGGTTCAACAAGGACGAGTGCAGAGTCCTGCACTTAGGACGGAAGAATCCCATTCACTGTTACAGACTAGGAACCGAATGGCTAGGTAGCAGTTCTGCAGAAAAGGACCTAGGGGTTACAGTGGACGAGAAGCTGGATATGAGTCAACAGTTTGCCCTTGTTGCCAAGAAGACTAACGGCATTTTGGGCTGTATAAGTAGGGGCATTGCCAGCAGATCGAGGGATGTGATCATTCCCCTCTATTCGACATTCGTAAGGCCTCATCTGGAGAACTGTGTCCAGTTTTGGGCCCCACACTACAAGAAGGATGTGGACAAATTGGAAAGAGTCCAGTGAAGGGCAACAAAAATGATTAGGGGGCTGGAGCACATGACTTATGAGGAGAGGCTGAAGGAACTGGGATTGTTTAGTCTGCAGAAGAGAAGAATGAGGGGGGATTTGATGGCTGCTTTCAAGTACTGGAAGGGGGTTTCCAAAGAGAATAGATCTAGACTGTTCTCAGTGGTACCTAATGACAGAACAAGGAGTAATGGTCTCAAGTTGCAGTGGGGGAGGTTTAGGTTGGATATTAGGAAAATCTTTTTCACTCAGAAAGTGGTGAAGTACTGGAATGGGTTACCTAGGGAGGTGGTGTAATCTCCTTCCTTAGAGGTTTTTAAGGTCAGGCTTGACAAAGCCCTGGCTGGGATGATTTAGTTGGGGATTGGTCCTGCTTTGAGCAGGGGGTTGGACTAGATGATCTCCTGAGGTCCCTTGCAACCCTGATATTCTATGATTCTATGATTCATAGGGCTGCATTCCATCCTTTTGATCATCTTTGTTGCTCACTGCTGGATCCTTTCCAGTTTCTCTACAACCTTTCTATACATTGGTGACCAAAATTGGACATTTCAGCTGAGGCCCAACCAGTGCTGAGTAGAGCAGTACTATCACCGCCTATGACTTGCATGCTCTGCCTCTGTTAGTGTAACCCAAAATTGCATTTGCTTTTTTTGCAACAGCATCGTATTGCTGACTCATGTTGACGTCATGATCCACCACAACTCCCAGATCCTTCTCAGCAGTGCTACTGCCAAGCCAGTTATCCCTCATTGTGTATTTGTGCATTTGGCTTTTCTTTCCTAGGTGTAGCACCTCACATTTGTCTTTGTTAATTTCATTTTGTCATCTATAGCTTAGTTCTCCAATTTATCAAGATCCCTCTGAATTTTTTGCTCTATCCTCCAAAGTGTTGGCAATCCCCACAGCTTTGTGTCATCTGCAGATTTGATCAGTATGGTCTCTATGCCTATATCCAGGTTGTTAATAAAGATGTTAACCAACACTGGACCCAGAACAGATCCCTGTGGAACCCCACTCAAGACCTCCCTCCAATCTGACATCATCCCATTAATAGCCACTCCTTGTTTGCGGTCGTTTAACCAATTATTTATCCACTTAGTGGTTGTTCCACCAAGCCCTCATTTCTCCAGCTTACCTATCAGAATGTCATGTGGGACTGTGTCTAAAGCCTTGATAAGCTGCAATTTGTCCTTCTGCAGCTAGTTTTTTTCTTTGCTGCCTATCTTTGATCTTCCAGTACTGAGCCAAGATGGGAATCGTAGCCTCCCACAATGCATATCAGTAACATGCCATCACTGCCTGACCAGGGAGTTTGCACTGAGTAAAATTTGAGAAATGCTGTATTGTGCCCGATGAGGCTTATTGTTTCTGCACGAGACTGCTGGTGATGAGGAGGGTGTAAGCCAGGTGTCTCCAGCTGGATAGAGTAAATGCTGGCAGATGGGCAAGGAAACCCTATCCGTAGCTTTCAGCTGAAGCATGTCAGAGGATCCAGTTTTTGGGTGGGAGCCTCAGCAGTGTCCAGCAGGAGTGTGCACACCATCCTGTTCAGGTGGTTTTGGAAGTGGCAGAACCTGTCTGGTGTGGATACCACTGAAGGGTGATGTTCTTATTGGGCGATGTCCTGTTGGCAGGGATGGCATGTGCAGCTGTGTACACATCCTCAGCACAGCTGGCGTCATGGGGCATGGTTCATCTGCCATTTCCAAGTCCAGTGTCAGTGCTGGTGGCAGAGCTTGTGCCAGTGGAGATGTTGGTGCTGGAGCTTGCGGTGGGACCACTGGCTGTATAGGTGGTGTGATAGGCTGGCATGGTGCTGCCGGTGCCAATGGCTCCGGGTTCTGTGGCAACAGTTGTGTGCTGGCAGCAGAGTGGAAGGGGCCAGTGGTGAGCCCAGCTTAGATGAGCCAGGTCATAGATTCATAGATTCTAGGACTGGAAGGGACCTCGAGAGGTCATCGAGTCCAGTCCGCTGCCCTCATGGCAGGACCAAATACTGTCTAGACCATCCCCGATAGACATTTATCTAACCTACTCTTAAATATCTCCAGAGATGGAGATTCCACAACCTCCCTAGGCAATTTATTCCAGTGTTTAACTACCCTGACAGGAACTTTTTCCTAATGTCCAACCTAAACCTCCCTTGCTGCAGTTTAAGCCCATTGCTTCTTGTTCTATCCTTAGAGGCTAAGGTGAACAAGTTTTCTCCCTCCTTCTGATGACACCCTTTTAGATACCTGAAAACTGCTATCGTGTCCCCTCTCAGTCTTCTCTTTTCCAAACTAAACAAACTCAATTCTTTCAGCCTTCCTTCATAGGTCATGTTCTCTAGACCTTTAATCATTCTTGTTGCTCTTCTCTGGACCCTCTCCAATTTCTCCACATCTTTCTTGAAATGCGGTGCCCAGAACTGGACACAATACTCCAGTTGAGGCCTAACCAGCGCAGAGTAGAGCGGAAGAATAACTTCTCGTGTCATGCGGGACTCTTAATGAATCCTGGGAATCCCTTGAGGGAGCTGAAGAGGAGGCAGAGAAGTCAGGACGAGGTAATTGGAGTGTGGGGAGCTGCTGCTGGTAAGGTTCCGTCCCTGGCTTGTCATTAAAGGAGCCTGAACCATCAAAGCTGCCTTACATCAAAGCTGTCCATTGTGGTGCCGCATGGGACAGCTTGTTGCCTCAGCAACGTGGGAGGTGTGTAGGATACGCGTGGGGGTATGGGCGCAATCGCAGTGCCACGGAGCTTGAGAGCCTTCCCAGGGCCAGTGTCCCTTTCTCTTGTGAACCATCTCACCTGAGCCCTCTGTGTGCTCCTCTGCCCTTTCCGCAAGATAAGGAAGACTTTCAGGCACTGGACATTTGGTGCCAAGGAGGGGTGGGCAATGAATGCACAGTGCACTTGAAGCAACAGTGGGGCTTCTGGTATGTGTGCTGGTGCTGAGGCCAGTGCAGATGGAGGCGAGGCCATGGGCATGCGCCAAGCCCCTTCCTGGATGTTGGTACTGAGGCCAGTGCTCACTTGGACATTAGGTCCTGAGCTTTTGCCCATTTAGTAGAGGAGGGTCTCTGTGCCACAAGGGGTCACTGAGAGCCCATGTGATCAGTGTAATTGACAGGTGTGAGGCTAGAGGTTTTAGTCCCTCACTGGTTGTGCACCCGCAGCCCTAGCTGTGGGTCCTAAGAGATTCTGGGTATGGTGCAGAAGCCTGATGCACTGAATACTCCAGGAGCTGGCTGAGGAGATCTCTGAGCCATTAGCAATTATCTCCAAAAAGTCATGGAAGACAGGTAAGATTCCAGAGGACTGGAAAAGGGCAAATATAGCACCAGGTGTAATGATGCTGCCTTTGGTGGGACACTTCTGAGAGTATTAATTCAGGACAAATTGCTCAGAGCAGGGCAGTTACAGCGCAAGGCTGGGGTTTCTCCACTTCTAAGGCACCAAACCAGCCAGCCAGAGAGGACTTCGGTCTCACCCCACTGGCTAACCACAAGTCACACAAGCGATTTCCTTAGACACTCCAGTTTCCCAGTATCACCACCAGTGCCACTCGTTATGGGGACGAATGGTTATGAAAACCAATACCCCAGTAAAAGAAAAAGGTTCTCTCGATCCCAAAGGACCAAGCCCCAGACCCAGGTCAATATACAAATCAGATCTTACCCACAAATCACACTGTTGCCAATCCTTTAGAATCTAAAATCTAAAGGTTTATTCATAAAAGGAAAAAGATAGAGATGAGAGCTAGAATTGGTTAAATGGAATCAATCACATACAGGAATGGCAAAGTTCTGGGTTCAGGCTTGTAGCAGTGATGGAGTAAACTGCAGGTTCAAATCAAGTCTCTGGAACATCTCCAGCTGGGATGGGTCATTCAGTCCTTTGTGTAAAGCTTCTGTTTGTAGCAAGGTTCCTCCAGAGGTAAGAAGCAGGATTGAAGACAAAATGGAGGGGTTTTCAGGGTCTTTTATATTCTCTGCCCATGGAAGGACCCCTTTGTTCTTACTGTGGAAAATCACAGCAGCAAGATGGAGTCTGGAGTCACATGGGCAAGTCATGTGTCCATGCATGACTCAGTTTACAGGCCAATGCCAATGTTTATGTGTTAGTTTGAACATTCCCAGAAAAGCTCAAATGTGGATTGGTGTCTCCCAAAGTTCATTGTCAGTTAAGTTTCTTGACTGGGAACAGTCCTGTCTCAAGAAACTGACCAAATGCTTCACTGAGGCTACTTAGAATCTAAACACATTGAGATACAAGTACAGAGCCAATATTCATAACTTCAACTACAAAATGATACACACATACAGACAGCATAATCATAACCAGCAAATCATAACCTTTTTATAGACACCTCACATAACAACCTTTGTACTATATTTGCTGCAAATATATAACAGTGGTTGCAACAATAATCTATGTGGTCACAGTTCATGTCAATAACATCTCACCAAACTATAAAAAGGGAAAAAAGGACAACCCGAGGAATTACAGCCCAGTCAGTACCCAGAAAGATAATGGAGAAAATACTTAAACAATCGATTTGCAGACATCTAGAAAATAATAAGGTGATAAGTAACAGTAGCATCCTTCAGTTTTGAGAGATCATTGGTATGCTCCTGAGAGAAAAAGAATTTACTCAGTTGGTTTTATGGCAGCCACAAAGGAGGCTGAAGAGACCCACTTGAGAGAGAAAATATCTGTCACATTTAAAGGTGCTGTTTCGATCCTTTGGGCTCTGCCTTCTGCAAGTTCTTTTCTCCTCTGCTAAGCTGGATGGTTTCCTCTCATAACTCCCAAGACCTTTGTTAAGCTCTTGTTTCCAAAGGCTGTGGTCTTGAGTGTGATCTTCCCATTTGTCCACATCCATGTCCATTTCCTTGAGGTCTTGCTTGCACACATCCTTTAAACGCAATTATGGGTGTCCTTTGGGTCTTTTTCCAGATGCCGATTTGCCATAGAGGATATCCTCTGGGATGCGCCCATCATTCACTCGGCACACATGCCCAAGCCAGCGGAGGCATCTCTGTTGGAGGAGTGTTTTCATGCTGGGTATTGCTGGCCCGTTTGAGCACCTCAGTGTTGGTGACTCTGTCCCTCCAGGAGATTCCAAAGATTTGATGGAGGCAACGCACATGAAAGCTGTTGAGCCTCTTTTCCTGATGAGAGTATAAGGTCCATGTCTTGCTCCCTGTATTGGGGCGCCTGCCCCACACTGGGTTCTCAGGGGTTAATAGAGTCCTAGGGAGGCTGGGCAGGAGGCAGCCAATCACAGAAGGGCTTATAGGAGCAGCCAATCAGGGCCAGGCAGGCCCATATAAGAAGAGCTGCAGTGCAGAACAGCTTCAGTCACTCCCTGAAGCTTGAGGAGGGAGGTGGACTGGCTGCCTTGCAGGTGGAGGGCAGTGAGCACCCTGGACAGAGCAGTGCTACAGGCAGAAACCCGGGTAGCTAAAGGCAGCTCCTGGCAGGCTGCAGGGATCTGCAGGCTGAGGCCCTGAGGCAAGGGCCAAGAGGGTTGTGGGGTCACAGGGAGTAGCCCAGGAAGATCTACAGGGGAGTTGGGGGGGACATAGCAAGTGGTGGCCATCTTCAGGGTCCCTGGGGTGGGACCCGGAGTAGTGGGCAGGCCCGGGTCCCCCCCACCCCCACTTGCCACTGAGGAAGTGGCTGGATTGAGGGAGTGCGATACTGTCCCCCGGAAGAGGGGAGCACAGAGTGTAGCACAGCCGGAGGGCTGTGTCATGAAGAGGATGCTGTGGTCCTGGGAATGACGTGGATCACTGGAGCAGAAGTGACAGTGGCAAGACGCCACCAGAGGAGGGTGCACTGGCATACAGAGCTAATCCCCAGGACAGCCAGCAGGAGGCGCCACAGTGGTGAGTTGAACCCCTCACACTCCCACACAAAAGTGTGCTGATAATACATGCATGATACACACAGATCTTTGTGTGTTCTGTCAGTTTGTTTTGCCAGACCCTCTTGTTCAGTCTAGACATTGTTGTGGCAGCTTTTCCAATGCAGATGTTGAGTTCTGTTACAAGTGAAAGGGTAACTGTGATAATGGACCCCAGGTATGTGAACTCGTTCACCACTTCAAGTTCATACACCTCTACCCTGATATAACGCTGTCCGTGGGAGCCAAAAAATCTTACCGCATTATAGGTGAAACCGCATTATATCAAACTTGCTTTGATCCGCTGGAGTGCGCACCCCCCCCCCCGAAGCGCTGCTTTACTGCGTTATATCCAAATTCGTGTTATATCGGGTCGCGTTATATCGGGGTAGAGGTGTAGTTGTTCTTGATGGAAGGTGCTTCCTCAACTCCTTGGCACATTGTTAGTCTTTTTTAGGCTTATACTAAGCCTGAAGTCTTGGCAGGCTTTAGAAAACTGTCCACTATGTTTGAAGATGAGCTTCTGTGTGGGCTGTCACTGCTGCATCATCAGCAAAGAGGAGGTGATGGATAAGGACCTCCCAAGTCTTGATTTTTAGGTCTGAGTCTTGCAAGATTGAACAGCTTTCCGTCAGACCTTGTGTGCAAATAGATTCCTGCCACTGAGGAACCAAAAGGTTGTTTCAGTAGCAGAGAGAAGATCACAAACAGATTCAGGGCAAGTACACGGCCTTGCTTAACTCCACTAGGAACCTGGAAAGCCTCAGACAATGACACTGTATCGAACTTTGCCGAACATGTGTCACGGAGTGTGGTGGGAGACAAGGCCCTGCACCCCCGGCTTCCTGCGATTCACCAGGACTCTCAGCCAACCAGTAAAACAGAGGTTTATTTAGATGACAGGAACACAGTCCAAAACAGGTCTTGCAGGTACAGACAACAGGACCCCCCTCAGTTAGGTCCATCTTTGGGGGGGGCAGGAAGGCCAGAGCCCTGTTGGGAGGCCAGAGCCCATCTGGACTCCCCTCCATTTTCCCAGCCAGCTCCAAACTGAAACTCCCTCCAGCTGTCTCACTCAGCCTCCCCCCAGCTCTGGGGGAGGGATAGCTCAGTGGTTTGAGCATTGGCCTGCTAAACCCAGGGTTGTGAGTTCAATCCTTAAGGGGGCCATCTAGGGATTTGGGGATTGGTCCTGCTTTGAGCAGGGGATTGGACTAGATGATCTCTTGAGGTCCCTTCCAACCCTAATAATCTATGATTCCTCCTCCAGCCTTTGTTCTGTTTCCCAGGCAGAGGTGTCACCTGGTCTTCATGTTTATGCTCAGGTATCCTCCTTCAAGGAAAGTCTCCCATCCCCAATGCAGACAGTCCCAGCAAAACTCCCCAGCAACCTTCCCAGGCCAACACTCCCCACTCTGCATTCAAAGAACACATCAAGAACATTCCCACTTCATCACAACATGTTTTCATGGAAGGATCGAATCACGCTTGGGGGACAGCCAATCTTTTTAGAAGCACAGATAGTCCACTTCTACGGACAAAGTCAAAAGCCTTTGTGAGATCAATGAAGGTTATGTAGAGGGACTTTTTTTTGTTGTTCTCTGCATTTCTCTTGTAGTTGTCTCAGCAAGCAGATCATGTTGATAGTAGTCCTTTCAGCTATGAAGCCATACTGTAATTCAGGAGAGATTCTGTCTGCAAAGGTCTGAAGTCTGTACAGGACAACTCAGTCAAAGGCTTTTCTCATAATACTAAGAAGGGAAAGCTGTCAGGTACTAATATTTTACTATCTTTCCAGCAACTCCTGCAGCGGATCAGGTACCAGATGTATTGGTTCTTCTTCTCCTCTGGACTTTACCAGTGACACCGAGAGGGGGGTGGGTCCTGATGCATGGGCAACTCAGGGTCTCCATATCATTTGCCAAGCTTGTGCCATGGAGAGGTACTCCAGTTTCACCTCAAGCATCGACCCAACATGGGAGGCAGCAGTCACCGGTTCTAAGCTTGATAAGTAACAGTCAGCATAGATCTGTCAAGAACAAATCACATGAAACCAACCTAACAGCTTTCTTTGACAGGGTAACAAACCTTATGGATGGGGGGAAGTGGTAGATGTAATATATCTTAACTTTAGTAAGACTTTTGATACTGTTTCTCATGACTTTCTCATAAACAAACTAGGGGAAAAATAACAATCTAGATGGAGCTACTATAAGGTGGGTGCATAACTTGTTGGAAAACTGTTCCCAGAAAGTAGTTATCAGTGGTTCACAGTCAAACTGGAAGGGCAGAATGAATGGGGTCCCACAGACATCAGTTCTGGGTCTGGTTCTGTTCAATATCTTCATCAATGATTTCGATAATGGCATAGAGAGTACACTTATAAAAGTTGTGGATGATACCAAGCTGGGAGGGGTTGCAAGTGTTTTGGAGAATAGGGTTAACATTCAAAATGATCTGGACAAACTGGAGAAATGGTCTGAAGTAAATAGGATGAAATTCAATAAGGACAAATGCAAAGTGCTCCATTTAGGAAGGAACAATCAGTTGCACACACACTAAATGGGCAATGACTGCCTAGGAAGGAGTCCTGCGGAAAGGAATCTGGGGGTCACAGTGGCCCACAAGCTAAATATGAGTCAACGGTGTTAACACTGATGCAAAAAAAGCAAACATCCTTCTGGGATGTATTAGCAGGAGTGTTGTAAGCAAGACACGACAAGTGATTCTTTCACTTTGCACTGATTAGGTCTCAGTTGGGGCCCTGTGTCCAGTTCTGGGTCTGACATTTCAGGAATGATATGGACAAACTGGAGGAAGTCCAGAGAAGAGCAACAAACATTATTAAGGGTCTAGAACACATGGCCTATGCAGGAAGATTTAAAAAATGGTGTTTGTTTAGTCTGGAAAAGAGAAGACTAAGCGAGGACATAACAGTTGTCAAGTACATAAAAGAAGGAGGGAGAAAAAATGTGCTTCTTAACCTCTGAGGACAGGACAAGAAGCAATGGGCTTAAACTGCAGCAAGGGCGGTTTAAGTTGGACATTAGGAAAAAGTCCCTACCTGTCAGGGTGGTTAAGCACTGGAATAAATTGCCCAGGGAGGTTGTGGACCCACCATCATTGGAGATTAAGAGCAGGTTAGACAAACACCTGTCAGGGATGGTCTAGATAATGCAAGTCCTGCCATGAGTGCAGGGGACTGGACTAGGTGACCTCGGGATGTCTCTTCTAGCCCTATGACTGTGAGCGCTGCAACCTGTTGTGGGCCTCACCAACGCACATGAGAACATAAGAGCGTCCAGGCTGGGTCAGGCCAAAGGTCCCTCTAGCCCGGTGTCCTGTCTGCCGACAGTGGCCAATACCAGGTGCTCCAGAGGGAATGAACAGAACAGGGAATCATCAAGTGATCCATCCCCTGTCTCCCATTCCCAGCTTCCGGCAAACAGAGGGTGGGGACATCATCCCTGCCCATCCTGGCTAACGGTCACGTGACCCTGAGCATCCAATTCTGGCTGGATAGGTGAGCGGCAGGCACAGCGAGCTGAAGCCCTTGTTAAGCTCCTGCTGGCTGCACAGCCTGGGAGCCAGGAGGGTGCAGAGGGAAAAGGCATGGCACAGGCAGACCTAGGAGGTGTGTTACCTCTGTGTCCAACCAGCTTCCCAATATTTCACTGGATGGTTTCTGCTGAGAGCTGAGGTTCATGGTCATTGCGGGATGCTAGTAGGGGAATTAACCCAAGCGATATGTAAAACGTAGACTGGGAAGTTGCAGAACTGTGGAGGTGAGACTTGTCCCCGGAGGAGGGGTCCTGCTGCTAGCTCAAGCAGGGGTGAAAAGGGAATAACTAATTGCCAGGACTCTGGCTGCCCTGGGAGCTGTTATGAAGCCTAAACTCTAAAACTGTCTCTTTGAAAGTTGAAATACAATTAAACTCTTTGAACTGGCCTACTTGCTGCCTGGGCCTGCAGCCTGCCTCCTGCTGCCTGATGGTAGCTAACGCGATGGGAGGGGTGAGTTCCTTGTGCTTCGAGCTGGTTACTCGGCAATGCCGGTGCCTTTACAAGAGCAGGGCTGCAGGAGAGGAGCAAGCTAGGCTAAAGACAAAGGGGTATGTGCACACTGCCGCTGGGCCTGAGCCTCCCAGCCCTGGTAGACAGGGGCCAGCTAGCCTGCTTAAAACAGCTGCATGGACCCTGTGCTGGGCTGCAGCTCAGGCTGTGCCCGTGACCAACCCCCTGCCTCCCTCCCGTCTGACTGGGATAGAGAAGGTGAAAGCTAGTGCCAATTTCTGAGCAGCCAGTGCAGCTGCAAGAGCAGCAGCCAGCAGTGGGCTGCTGTCCTAAGGCCCAGAACAGGTCACTGACTGTTTGGGGCCAGGGGTCCTCAGAGCCCCAGGCCAGTGTGTAGAGGCCAGAGCTGCTGACCTGGAGGAGCAGGTGGGGGATTGTTCTTGGTCTATGCATTGAGAGGCCCAAGCGGGGGACCATGACAGACAGGCAAGAACCTCCCACCCACCCCAGGCTCCTAGTGGGTGCTGGGGGGAGCCACGGGGTGGGCTATGATGCTGGGAGTTCCAGGGCTAGGAACGAGCTCTGTGTCAAGGACTGTGGCTGCTGCAGTGCTTAATGACTAATGAAAGAGGCACCTGGGTTCAAGCAATTTTTTTACTTTCATAACTGATGTGGCAAGCCCAGAAGGGTCAGGCCCCAGCCTGCCAGGCCCAGGCACACATTAAGCACCAGGCCACACCCTGCAGTGCACCAGGTGCAGGCACAGGGCCAGCCTGTGAAAGGAGCTCCTGGGTAGGCACTGCCCAGTGGGCCATGGAGGTGCAGGCCCTCCTGGAGGGGCTCCTGCAACAGAGAGAAGACAGAGCTGGGGGTGGCATGAACATTGCTGGGGGCTGGATCTGCCAGGCTCCATGTCAATCAGCAGGGGGATTATCCCCCAGGGTGGTGCTGGGCTGTGGCATCCCCCCGCCCCCAGAAACCTGGGGAATGGGAACGGCAGCCCTCAGCCTGGCCAGCAGGACCCACCCCTGCCTTCGCTGAGGGGCTGGGGGCCCTTCCTGGTGCAATGCCTGTGGGGCTGGGCCAGCCCCTTCTCCCCTAGTTCTGGGAAAGCCACAGCCCCTCCGGCAGCTGGGAAAGGCCCCAGCACCCCCCACCCGGCGTGGGGCAAGCTGCACTCCTGCCCGGGGTCCCCTCCTGGGGCCTCGCTGGGGAGAACGGAGCGGCCCGGGCGAGCCTGGGACTGTCCGGGGGTGGGACCCCCGCCCTGCCCGTGGGGAGGGGGATAAGGGGACCCCCGTGAGAGGGCCCCGGGGCGGGGACTCCGGCTCCCCCGCGGAGGGGGCTGGCGCTGGCGAGTAATTAGCATGCCCGACCCTCCGCGCTAATCAGGCTAGGCGGGGTCCGCCGCCTCCCGCAATCAGGGGCCGGTTCAGGAGACTGCGCGGCCGGCTCAAGGGGGCAATCAGCGCCAATCAGCGCCAATTAGCGGGGGGGTCCTGCTCCGATGTGCAGCCGCCTGCCTGGCCTCGGCTCGGGAGCTGCTCCCCGGGGGCCCGGCCCGGCCCCGGGAGTTCGCCGAGTCCCGCTGGCAGCAGTTCTGGGGGGCGGCCAGTTCCTGCGTGCGGGACTCGGGGAGCTGCCCCCCATTATCCCGGCCCCGGCCCGTTACCCCGTAACCACCCCCACTTCCCCACCTGCCCGTCTCGGGCTCCCCGGTCCCCCCCTGACCCCCGCTGCCCGTTACCCCCCTCGGGCTCCCCGGTCCCCCCCTGACCCCCGCTGCCCGTTACCCCCCTCGGGCTCCCCGGTCCCCCCATGACCCCCGCTGCCCGTTACCCCCCTCGGGCTCCCCGGTCCCCCCATGACCCCCGCTGCCCGTTACCCCCCTCGGGCTCCCCGGTCCCCCCATGACCCCCGCTGCCCGTTACCCCCCTCGGGCTCCCCGGTCCCCCCCTTACCCCCGCTGCCCGTTACCCCCCTTCGGGCTCCCCGGTCCCCCCCCGACCCCCGCGGCCCGTTACCCCCCTCGGGCTCCCCGGTCCCCCCCCGACCCCCGCTGCCCGTTACCCCCCTCGGGCTCCCCGGTCCCCCCCCCCGACCCCCGCTGCCCGTTACCCCCCTTCGGGCTCCCCGGTCCCCCCCCCGACCCCCGCTGCCCGTTACCCCCCTCGGGCTCCCCGGTCCCCCCCCCGACCCCCGCTGCCGGTTACCCCCCCTCGGGCTCCCCGGTCCCCCCCCCATGACCCCCGCTGCTCGTTACCCCCTTCGGGCTCCCCGGTCCCCCCATGATCCCCGCTGCCCGTTACCCCCCTCGGGCTCCCCGGTCCCCCCATGATCCCCGCTGCCCGTTACCCCCCTTCGGGCTCCCCGGTCCCCCCCCGACCCCCGCTGCCCGTTCCCCCCCCCGGGCTCCCCGGTCCCCCCCCGACCCCCGTTGCCCGTTACCCCCCTCGGGCTCCCGGGTCTCCCATGATCCCCGCTGCCCGTTACCCCCCTCGGGCTCCCCGGTCCCCCATGACCCCCGCTCCCATCCCCCCGGCCCATTCAGTCCCAGCCAAAGCGCCGCAGAAAGGCTTGACAAGTGGCCGGGCGAAAGCATCTGTCTGGCCGCGCCGCCCCCGTCCCGCCTGCCCCAGCCTACAAAAGCGCCCTTGTGCGGCTCCCTTGTGCTCCGGCCTCAGTAATTACCGATCATCAATCAGCGTTAATCACAGCTGATTAGGCGGGAGGGGGGCGGTGCCTTCCCAGGCCGGGCGCGCCGGGGGCCGGTCCCTGCCCCTCGAGCGGCTAAGGGGGAACTCAGGCGTGGCGTGAGGAAGATGGATGAGTCCGGAGGGCGACACCCCGCCCCCGCCCCCCCGCGCTGAGCCGGGCTGCGGGGAGCCTCGGAGCGCGCCGCCACTCCAGCCCTCGAAGGCGGCGGGCAGGCAGCGCTGCCGGGGCTCCGGGGCAGGGCTGCGGCGCAGGAGCCCGCAGGGCCGAGGAGGGTCGTGAGAAGGGACCCGGGGACCGCGCAGCGCAGAGGGGGAGTCCCGCGCAGTGTGGAGGAGGAGCCCGGCGGAGCACCCCGCGCAGCCCAGAGCCGGGACACCGCGCGCCCCGCGCAGAGGTTGAACGCGCAGCGCAGAGGGGGAGCCCGGCGGACACCGCGCAGAGGTTGGACGCCCCGCGCAGCCCAGAGCCGGGACGCCCCGCGCCCTGCGCAGAGTGGGAGCCCGGCGGACTCGGAGCCGGGACACCGCGCGCCCCGCGCAGAGGCTGAACGCGCAGCGCAGAGGGGGAGCCCGGCGGACACCGCGCAGAGGTTGGACGCCCCGCGCAGCCCAGAGCCGGGACACCGCGCGCCCCGCGCAGAGGGGGAGCCCGGGGGACTCAGAGCCGGGACACCGCGCAGAGGTTGGACGCCCCGCGCAGGGGGAGCCCGCAGCGCAGAGGCTGGGCACCGCGCGCCCGGGAGCAGCCGGGCGGCCCGGCAAGTTGGCGGCGACTGGAACCCGTGGGGAGGTGGGGGCGCAGCCAGCCCGGGAGGCGCTCCGCGCCCGCTCGCCATGCAGAGACCCAGCGGCCAAGGGGCCGCCTTCTCCATCGACTCGCTGATCGGGACCCCGCCGCCGCGCTCCGGCCACCTGCTCTACACCGGCTACCCCATGTTCATGCCCTACCGGCCGCTGGTGCTGCCCCAGGCGCTGTCCCACGCGCCCCTGCAGTCCGGCCTCCCCCCGCTCGCCCCGCTGGCCTCCTTCGCCGGCCGCCTCACCAACACCTTCTGCGCCAGCCTGGGGCAGGGGGTGCCCTCCATGGTGGCGCTCACTACCGCGCTGCCCAACTTCAGCGAGCCCCCCGACGGCTTCTACCCGGCGCAGGAGCTGCCGGCTGCGCGCACCAACCCGGAGCCGGGCTGCAGGCGGAGCGCAGAGAGCTTGGAGGCGGAGGAGCTGCCCCCGGCCCGGGACAAGGGGCCCCCTGAGCCGCCGCTACACTTCCCGGACCCTTTCCCCAGCCTGGCAGGTAAGAGCCGGCTGCCGCCGCCAGCGCCGTCCTGGCCAGCGGAACTTTCTGCGGGGTGGGCGCTGACCCCTTTCAAGGGTGCTGCAGCCGGGACCGGAGCGTCCTTCTGGAGCAGAACGGAGCTGCCAACCCTGTTCCGTGGGAAAGGCGCGGTGCCGTCCCGGCCCTCTGGGGGTAGCGATGCAGCCTGGGCGAGAAGAGGCTCCGTACCCCTCATCGGCTCTGGCTCCTGAGCTACGGGGGGAGGGGGTAGGAGGCTGCCAGGGTGGGGAGCGATCGGGAGCAGACGGAGGGAGAGAACTGGGAGTGGAGGGAATAAGGGTGCTACAGGGAAAGACCCGAGAAAGGAGGCACGGGGAAGGGGCTCTGCGGAGGAGACACCCCTGGACCAAACAGAGCCGGAGTTGGGGGAAGCATCCTGGGAGGTGCTGGGACCAGGGCTGAAGGATTGGGGCGGAGGGGACAGGGACCACGGGGACGGGTTGCGCCGGCGTTGGAGATGGGCGGGGGGGGGATGCAGTGGGGACCGAGGGTCCAGGGGTGCAGACAGGAGGGATTGGCGAGTGTGGAGCCCCCTGGGAGAAGGGGGCTGTGGGGTGGACTAATAGGAAGGGGCAGGGGCAGCTGGAATTAGGGGGCTAAGGAGGGCGGCAGGTGGAGCCGGGGTTGCGGGGTGAGGGGGGGCTGCGGGGAGAGAGGGACCCTCGGGAAGGGGAAACCGGGTTGGAGTAAAGGGGACTGCAGGTGGAGGAGCAGGCGGAGCGGCAGGCGGAGCCGGGGTAGGGAGGCAGGGGAAGCCGGTGCTGGAGGTGAAGGAGGCTGCAGGGGTAGCCGAGGTTGGGGTGCAGGGGGCCGGGCAGACCTGGGTGCGTGGGGAAGGGGTCTGTGGCATGGAATAATTCGGGGGGGGGCGCGTGGGGCTGCTGGTGGAGCCGCGGTTGGGTGCAGGAGAAAATTGTTTCGGGGCAGGTAGACGTGCGGGGGGCGGGGGAGCGGCTGATGGGGCGGGAAGGGGGTTCCTGGCGGAGGCCCCCTCTGCTGTGCCTGGGGGGGGAGCTCTCCGAGAACCACAGCTGTGTGATTCGGGGCGGGGGAGGGTTTGCTCCAGAGGAGGCGCTGGCTCTGGGTATCTCGGTCCTTGGGGGCCCCCCGGTGTGGCTCTGTCCCAGGCTGGCGGGCAGGGGAGGGGTCGGGTCTCCCGCGGGAGCTGGCTCCCACCCCGTCCCGAGCTCCCCACAGGCAGCCCTGGGAGTAGGCGTGGCCGGGTGCGTCTAGAGGTGGCGACCCGGGGGGACCCCAGGCCCGAGGGAGAAGGGGTGGGGAGCGCCGCTCCCCTCGCGGGCCCCACCCCGGGCTCGGCTCGGGACAGACCCGGCTGTAGCGGCCCCTCCGCTCGGGGCTGCCCCGGCGTGTGACGCACCTGCCCCAGCAGCCCACGATGGGACGGGACCCACGTGCGCGTGTGGGCGCCACGGTGTCCCGCGGGGATGGGGTGTCGGGTGGGTGGCTGTGCCAAGGGGTGTCTGGCGGAGTGGGAGCTCGGGCCTGCGCAGGTGTCTGTGCCCAGGTGCGGTGGGATGGGGGTGTTGGTGTGCGCAGGGGGGTGGCTGTGCCGGTGGTGTCCGGAGGCGGGTTGGGGGTGTCCGGCGGGGATAGAGTTGAGGGGGCGCAGGTGGCTGTGTCGGGGGTATCTCGAGTGGGAGGTGTGCCGAGGTGTGACGGCATGGAGGGGTTTCCGGCCCGGGGTGGGTCTGGCCGCGCGAGGGTATTCGGGGTGCGCGGGGCGCGGGCTCGGGAGGGCAGGGGGTGCCCGGCGGGTAGGTGGGTGTGGCAAGGTGTGGCGGCATGGGCTGGATTTCAGGCCGGTGGGTGTGTGCGCGCTTTGGCGGGGTGGGGACTGGAGGGGGGGGGTCCGGCGAAGATAGAGTTGGGAGGGGGTGCGCAGGTGGCTGTGCCGGGGTGTCCGGCGGAGCGGTTCGGGGGTGCGCAGGTACGTGGCTGTGCCGCGGGTGTCCCGCGGAGGGGTTCGGGGGTGCGCAGGTACGTGGCTGTGCCGTGGGTGTCCCGCGGAGCGGTTCGGGGGTGCCCAGGTGGGTGGCTGTGCCGCGGGTGTCTCGAGTGGGGGGGTGCCCAGGTGTGGCGGCCCGGCAGGATTTCTGGCCGGGGGTGGGTCTGCGCGCGTGGGGGGATCCGGGGTTTGCGGGGTGGGTGTGGGAACGGGAGGGAGGTGTCCAGCGGGGAGCGCTAGGGGTGTCGGTGTTTGCAGGTGGGATGTCTCGGGGTCACCCCCCTCGCAGCAGCCGCCCCCAGCTCAGCTGAGCGGTCTGGAGCCGGGCCCCGCCCTGCAGAGGGTACCCGGAGTCGGGGTCACCCCCCTCGGCCCGCTCCCAGCACCAGGGCGCGGCGCTCTCCGAGCTGCTGGCGCCCAGCTGTGGGTGCTGCTCCGCGGCGGCAGCGGGGATCGAGCCCTGACCCGGTCTGGCGGTGCCGGGCGCCCCGCAGGGATGGGAGCAGCTGGCGACTCTATTCCCACGGCACCGCCGCGAGCGCCCGGCGGCCGGAGGGTCCAAGTCCCCCCTGCCTCCATCAGAGAGACGCGGACCCCCAGGCCTCCTGCAACCGCGACCACCTGGGGGCTGGCAACCCCAGGCACCGCAGAGGCGTCCGGCCAGCCCGTGTCCGAGGGCTGCAGTCACCGCCCCGGGGAGCCCCCAGCAGGGGGAGCGGGTCTAGGTCTCAGCAGTGGAACCCCCTGAAGCCCGGGGGAGCCCGGGGCCGCCTCTCGTCAGTTTTCCCCTTGTGTCAGGAAACGTCCTCGTCTGCTGCTGCCTCCCCCAGCCAGGTGCTTCCCTGCCCCCAGCAGCCACCTCTGTCCCGTCCCCCCCCGCCGCCGCCGCCGCCCTCAGCCTGCAGGAAGCATGGCTGGAGAAACCTGGGGGTTCCTGGGGGTTCCTGGGGGTGGGTCCGCGGAGGGGCTGCCTATCGTTGTTTTGTGTCCCCGCGGTATCCCCTCTGAACAGGCTGTGCCGGAGCAGGGGGCCGGGCGGATTTGACCTGGGAATGTTGCAGGGGAGTTACACTGGGGATGGGGGACTTCCCTGGAAGGAGGCTCCCTGAGCCAGGAGGGGGGTTGGGAGAAGTGACACCTTCTGCCCGGGAGACTGAACAAAGGGGAGGAGGAGCTGGGGGAGGGGGGAGAGAGCTGCTGGAGGAGGTTTTGTTTTCAGTCTTGGGCTGGGGGGTGCAACAGCAGGGAACCCCAGGCTGGGGTCTAAGCTCCCTGCCCTCCCCAGAGGGACCTGGCTGAGGGGTCCTGGTTGCACCTACAAGCCCTGCTTGGGACTGTGTCCTGTCGGCTAATAAACCTTCTGTGTTACTGGCTGGCTGAGAGTCCTGGGGAATTGCAGGAATTGGGGGTGCAGGGCCCTGACTCCCCCACACTCCGTGACAACTCCAGTCCGTCTCTCTCTTCTGAGATGTGTGTTCCCTGCCTCTCGGCGTCCTGCATTCTGGGGTCTCCTCTGAGACCCAGTGACCAGCACTAGGCCCCTGGCCTCGGCTCCTGTCCTGGCATTAGGCACTTTACCTAGGAGTCTCCAGCCCGTCCCTTAGCACCCCATGTTACTTTCACTTGTATGACCACGGCTGGACATTGGGCGCAGGTCTCTGAGGTTCCAGGACCGTCCCTTAGACCCCTGAGATGTACACGCTGTTAGCAACAGGCATTTCCTAGCTTGATCAGTGTGAAATGCCATCCCTGCCCGTTCCCAGGCTGGGTCTGGTTCCTCACTCTTCTCTGGTCTCCCCGCAACCTGAATAATTGAATGTCATGTGCAGGCTTCCCCGTCCTGCCCACCCTCCTCTGCAGATCAGTAGGGGTTAAGCCCTGGGCCCCCAGTCCAGCGATCTTTTATCCTGCCTCTTGGTTCTGCCCTGCTCTGGTTTCTGATCTGACTGAGCCGCCGCTCTCATCCTGTCTTTACTTCGTTCCCTTCAGAGCATCATCAACAGTCCTCTGAAAAATCCAAACTGGTAACCTGTTCTCCTTTTGCTGCAGCTTTGCATGCACAAAGATTTGATACCCGAGGCATTTTCTAATTCATTTCCTCTGCAGAGGCTGGGCAGCCTTGTATCAGGGGTGCACGGGCTGGGTGCTCTGGACCCAGTGAGAATGAAGTCAGACAGGGCCCTCGGGCAGTGTGACTCCCCTGGGGTGCACTCTCACCAGGGCAAGCCCCCTCCTCCTGGGTCTGACCTCGGAGCATTCAGCGCCTGTTCACACCAGGAGCACCCTGCAGCGAGTAGGGGACACCTGGGGAGCCTCACACCCCCCCAAAGGGCCCTGCCCCCCAAACCACAGTTACTCTCAGCCAGCGTGGAAAACAGAAGGTTTAATACACAACTGGAACACAGTGTAGAACAGATCTTGTTAGTACAGAAATCAGGAACATTTTGCAAAGTCCATCTTGATGGGGGTTCCAGAGCCCTGGCCCTCCCTGCTGAGTCCCAAGCTGAGGGACTGACTCATTTCCAGCAGCCCAACCTCTGACACCCCAGCTGCTCCTACTCAGTCTGAGGTTCTCTTCTCTGGGCAAACAGGTCACCTGATCTCCACCTCTCCTTGCTCCAACTTGTGGCAGCCGGCTGGCTCCTGGTTGAGGGGCCTTGGCCATCAGTTGCCAGGTTAGAGTGTGTCCAGTCATTATCTGTGTGCAGGCAGCTAGCGTCAGTGACTCCTGCCCACTAGGGTCGCTGCAAAAATCACGCACCCTTGCCCCACTTTGAGGTATTTGTGTAATACACAGGGGAAACTAAAGCACACACAGTACTTGTGGAAAACATTAAGAACCCCCCCCCCAAACACACACACACACTTTGTCCCTGGTATCGCAAGTTCCTCTGTTTATACTTCTATTTGAGGTACATTGGTTGAAAGTGAAGTAAGGCTCACTGGTCTGTAATTCCCAGAATCATGACTTGCGCCTTTTTCAAAGATGGGTGTAAAATTGGCTCCTCTTCAATCCTCTACTTTTGTTAGCAGCTCAGCTACTTCAGGTCTCTTGGGTAGATAAATATCTTGTTCTGGTGACTTGTTGCTCTTTTTTTTACCAGTTCTAGCACCTCCCCTTTTACACCTTGGTCTCTGACAGTCTTTTAAAAATCTAAATAAATTGTCAGCCAGTTCCCTTTATCCATTTACTTTGACATGTTCAGATAATTCTAAGAGATCAGCAGAATTAAAGGTCTAGAAAACATGACCCATGAGGGAAGATTTTAAAAATTGGATTTGTTTGATCTGGAGAAGAGTGAGAGGGGACATGAGAACAGTTTTCAAGTACATAAAAGGTTGTTACAAGGAGGAGGGAGGTAAATTGTTCTCCTGAACCTCTGAGGACAGGACAAGAAGCAATGGGCTTAAACTGCAGCAAGGGCGGTTTAGGTTGGACATTTGGAAAAACTTCCTACCTGTCAGGGTGGTTAAGCCCTGGAATAAATTGCCCAGGGAGGTTGTGGAGTCTGTCCCTGGAGGTTTTTAAGAGCAGGTTGGACAAACCCCTGTCAGGGATGGTCTAGATAATGTGTAGTCCTGCCATGAGTGCAGGGGGCGGGAGTAGATGACCTGGAGAGGTCCCTTCCAGTCCTACAATTTTACGATTTTCCTTTGAATACAATGTGCTGGTTAGACCCTCTCCTACTGTGATCTGCCAGGTGTTGTAATAGACTATTTTTAATGATAATTTCATCCAGTTTCCCAGGTACAGATGTGAGGCTGGCTGATCTGTAAGATCCTCTTTTAAAATGCATTTGCTCCCCTCCAGTAGTTGGCGACAGTAGCTGGCTTTTAATAAGAAGTTGCATATTTTGCTAGCAGCTCAACACTTCCTATTCAGATGCCTTCAGGATTCGGTGATGGAGCATCTGGGCCTGGGGACTTGTGGCTTTTGTAAATGATCAGTTTGCTTCAGCACTTCTTCTGCTGCCCCGATCTTTGCGAGCACCTCAACTTTATAGTGAGAAAAGGGCAGGGCCAGGGTGGGAATCTCCACAGCAGTCTCTGCATGGAGACCAATGCATAGAAATCACTTCGCTTCTCAGCAATGTTTTTGGCTTCTTTAATTGCTCCCTTTAATCCCCAGTGATCCAGTGGACCCCCCAGTTCTTCACAGGCTTCTTGCTTCTGATGGACATCCAGACTCTCTCGTTTGCTTTTGCACCTGTTACAGGTGTCTCTGTGATGTGTCTCTGGCCCCATCACCTTAGCGCCTCCTGGGGGTGGCGGGGCAGGTCTCCCCACGGCCGGATGGGGAGTGAGGCACAGTGACTTGCTCAAGGCCCCGAAGGAAGCCGATGGCTGAGCAGGAAATTGAATGCTGGTCTCCTATGTTCTAGGCAAGGGCCTTAACCACTGGCCCATCCTTCGCGCTTTGCTGTCAAGCCCCACTCTGGCCCTTCCAGCTCCCCTCTCACCAGCAGTAGCGTACGCGCCTGTTCGGTTCACTGGGGCAGGCTTCAAGGATTTCGGTGTGGCCCGAATAGCCTGGCCCCTCTGCTATTTAGCCCTATTGGCTTCCTCTTCGCTTCCTGCTCCCTTTTGTTCCGCAGCTCCTTTGCCTTCAGAGCGTCTCTTATTGTCTTGGGTTTCTCGGTAGCATCCATGCCCCTGCAGGGATTTTACTGCCTCTGCAGCTGACCCCCGCGGGGGCCTTTCTGAACAGCTGCTTTGTTCTATTGCAATCCCCCGTCAGTGTCACTTTGTGGGGCCTCGCCGCCTCCAGGCACAGAACCTCATTCGATTGTGGTCACTGGGAGCGGCGCCGCTACCGCCACTTCTGGACTCAGCGCCTGTTCGTTCCGTCAGAGTGTTGGGACAGCGAGTGCCCAGAACCAGCTGCTCCACGGAACAGCGGCCAGGAGCGTTACGCAGGGCATCGGGCCAGTCACCTGGGCTCTATGAAAGCGCCAGCATTGTTTCTCTAACCTCTGCTCTGTTAGGCCTCTGCCCAGGTCTGTGCTGGTAGCTGGAGCCCCCATTATCATCAGAACTTGGCTGGAGCCCTTCTCCCAGCAGTGGAGCTCTTTCTTGTCCCCGTCTCGCCCTCCCTCCTGTGTCACTGGTACCCGCATGTCCCACTGTGCCAGGCCCCTTGAGGTGCCCCTCTTGCGCTGCATGTCATGGGCAAATGGTGGTGCTAATGGTGACTGCATGAGGATCCTTTGGCTGGTCCAGTCTGTAGCTTTCCTCTAGCTGGAGAAATGTTAAATATTTGTCATAAGCAGATTCAATGGAGGTGAAGTTCCAGTCATGCACCAAAGGGGCAGAGTTAAGGGTGGAAAGGAACAAACCTTAGAGAACCCCTTATCTCCAGCAAGCCCTCAGGACTGGAGAGGGACAAGTGGGTTATGATTCCACAAACAGCTGCATCCCATTCTTTCTCTCTCCCGACCCCGGCACCTCCCGCCCAGGCTGGGTCCCCAGACCACACGTGGGGTTGTTTAGCTTTGCGTAGTGACTGTGGTGGTTGCACACACGTTGCTGGGCCCCTGGGTGGCAGGTTGTCTGGCCTGTGTTAGACTGAGACTTTGGGATCTGTGGCCCTGATGTCCAGAATGGATGGGGCAGAGGAGATGTGGCTTAGGGGGGAGTCCTTGGTCCCAGCCCCTAGCAGGGAGGCGAATAAGACCAGGTCTGACCTGTTCACAGCTTGTGGCTTCTTGAAGGCTGTGGATTGTAGGGGCTGCCCGGCCTTGGCGTCAGAGTAACCTGCATCTCCTTCGCTGGCAGGCCCATGGGTGCTGCTGGCTGGCGGGGGGAGTGCCTGTAGCTCAGGGAGAGGCAGCCATGGCTCCTGGCATTGGCAGTATGTAGTCCCTGGCTCAGAGATGGTTGGAAGCTCTTTTCCTACACCCGGCTCGTGAGACGCCGAGGGGTGTGGATGTCTGGGGGCACAGAAGCGAAGGGTGGTCAGAGGCCAGGAAGGCAGCAAAGCACAGGGTAAAGGTGGTGCTGATGGGCCTTGGGGAGACCTCGACACCCTTTTGTTGACTCTCGCCAGGGCTTTCAGGCAGGTAATGGAGCTGTTGGGGTGGGACTCATCCGGGTGAGTAACCAGTGAGTCGCATGGTAACTCTTCTGTGTGATTCGTCGTGTGTGGGGTCCCCACAGTGCCCGGAGACGAGCTGGGTGTTGTCCTGAAAGTACAGGGTGAGCTGGCACCTGCCCCAGCTGCTTGGGTGTGAACGGCAGTTGTGATGGACCCCGGCAGGCGGGGACGTGCTAGTACTGTTGTGTCTCCCGTTACTGAGGTTAGGCATGGCTGCATTGTGTGTAGGTCTGAGGGTGAAGCGGCTCCTGCCTCCGTGATGGGGGTGTTGCTGAATCGCTGTCCTGGCCCCACAAACTCAGCTGCTTCTTGGCCCCGAGAGCGTTCCCTGCAGCTGGGCCTGGCTGTATTTCTGGGACATGGAAACTCTCTGACGTGGCCTGCTCTGCTCAGAGCTCTGACGGCTGCAGGACAGCCCTGTTTCAGGAGAAGATGGGCCTGGCCCATGTCTCAGCTCCCTGCAGCAGCGGCCAGGAGGGATGTGTTCAGCCCAGCTGCTAGGACCTGGGATGCTTTCAGCTCCTCCACCGGGGGGGGGCGGTATTAGCACTAGCAGACAGCTGCCCCGTGGGTGGCGGTGAGGAGCTCAGGGGGTCAGCGAAGGCTGCAGAAGGGGAATGGAGACTTGTCCCTGGACAGGGGTTGTCTGGGGCCCAGCGCTGAGACCTCAATCCTCTCTGCTTCCTGACTGGGGGCTTTACGGGGTCTATCTTCCACACTGAGTTAACTTGGGGGACTGGCACCCAGGTCTGGGCACCTGGACTGCCCCTGCCCGGGTGGGAGGCCTGGTCTACACCTAACTTAGGTCAGCCTAGCTACGTCCCTCTCAGAGGTGTGAAAAATTCACAGCCTTGAGGCAGCGTTCAGCCATTCTGAGCCCTGGTGGAGACACCGCTAGGTGGGTGGAAGAGTTCTGTCAGTCTAGCTACCGCCTCTGCCAGGGATGGAGCCAGTACAGCAATCGGGAAAACCCCTTCCGTTGCTGTAGCAAGGGTGTATGCTACGGCACTACAGAGGCAGAGCTTCAGCTACTGCGGTGTAGACAAGGGCTGAGTGTGGCACTCAAAGGGAATGTCAGGGTTCATTGACTTGTGCCCTGTCTCTTTATGGGTCGGAGAACTGCTGACGAGGGAACACAGAGGGGGAAGCAAGGAGAGTGCTTGTCCCGGTGAGACTGAGCTGGCGTGGGGCTTAGGCAGGCTGCGTGTGTTTGTTGGCTTGTTAATATACCTATAAGTCTAATGGAACCTCTGTTTTAAAACCATCCTTGGACTGGGAGTGTAACATTAACACCCACCCTGCAGAACCCTTATCATAGAATCTCAGGGTTGGAAGGGACCTCAGGAGGTATCTAGTCCAACCCCCTGCTCAAAGCAGGACCAACCCCAACTAAATCATCCCAGCCAGGGCTTTGTCAAGCCGGGCCTGAAAAACCTCTAAGGAAGGTTTTCCTGCATTCCTGTCCTCGCTGGGGTTGCACTGACTGGTCTGTGTCACTCGGACGTCTCCAGACACATCCCAGGGCTCTTTTTTCTTTTCCTAGTGAGTTGTGGGAGAACTTGTTTGTCCTTCTGGGCACATGGGGGAATTGTGGGAAGGCGTTTGTCACAGAGTCACTAGGCCGATGCTCTGGAACTGCTCTGCATGAAGCCAGTCAGGACTCTGTCGCCAAGGCAAGAAGTTTACATGGCTTCCCCTTCCTGGGTCTGACCTCGGAGCATTCAGCACCCCTGTTCTCACCCCAGGTGGGGCTCCTGGGGAAGCCAGAGGGAGGGCGCTGCACCCAACTCTGCAGTCAGCTGTGACTCTCAGCCAGCCGGTAAAAGAGAAGGTTTATTAGTCAACATGTACACAGCATAGGACAGAACTTATTAGCACAGAAATCAGTTACTTTCTGCCAAGTCCATTGTGGGGGAACCCCAGGCAAGACACCAGGACACCCCACCTCGAGTCCCCCCCGCAGACTGAACTGGACTCAGCTGCCTGGCCTCCGACATCCCATTGCTGCTCTTCTGGTCTTTGTCTTGCTTCCTGGGCAAAGTGTCACCTGGTCACATCCCACTTCTGGCTTTCAGGTTATTAAGAGCAGCACCCATCACTTATGTGCAGGCAGCAGGAGCAGCCTCGCCGGCCCCTGAGGGTCTCAGGAAAAGTCACACCTTTATCCCCACTACCTAGCCATTGGTGCAGCACACAGGGAAACTGAGGCACGCGGTTTTCATGCAAGACTGTAAGACTCACATAGGCTCACGTACAACACAATAAGGAGGAAACCCCCACTTTCTTGCAGCATTGGAGGATTATCGACACTCAGGTGATGTAGCCTATCTCCTCCCTGCAAAGCAGGCAGCTTACCAAGCGGAGTGAAAGCAGCACGTGGCCGTTAGCTGGCCTGCTGGGGCCATAGGTTAACCCAGGTGCAAAGCTGCCACCACCCTCCAGTGAGAGGGTTTTGCGTGTGGAAAGGAGGTGCTTGGGGCAATACCCATCCCAGCCTGGGTTAATTCTGCAGTGAGAACAGACCGATAGCTCCTGGAAGCTCCAGTCTCTGCTGGCTTTGTCTCGGAGAGTCAGCGCTGTGCAATCTGGAGCAGGTGACTTTGTGCTGGAGTGGCTCTGGGCACTGGACCAGCTCTGCTGGCTCCTGCAGAGGCTCAGCTCTGGCCTGCATCCGTGGAGCTTCTTAGCTCCTTGACCTGGGGCTAAATCCAGGCCTGCTCTGCTTACAGATGCTGTCAGCAAGGGCTGCTGGTCGGCCAAGCCTCAGGAAGGGTTTATGAACTCCCCGAAGCTCACCCTGTGTCTGGGCATAGTTCCCCTTGAGCCAGCAATGGGGAGAAGGCAAAACCCTGTCTGGAACGAACTCTTTGCTTTTCTTTAGCTCCATTACTTAAAAGGTTGTGAATCTGGCACCACTCCCGCTGCAGAACAGAAGGGGATTGTTTTCCAGGAAGGCACTGGGAGTAGAGGTTGGGTTTAAAATGGACATGTGCTGTTCTGAGCCGCAGAGCGTGGGGTGACTCCTGGAAACCTGGGCAAGCTTCTTGGTGCTGTCGCTTCCCATCCTGCTGCTGCCCATGTGCGGAACCAGCAGAAATCCTGCAAAAACCCCACATCTGGCTCGACAGTTCCAGTTTTTGGCAAAAGTAAATTTCAGATTTCCACCAGTGACTGTTCATGCTTGCTGGGGAGAGACGTACGGCATGTGCTTCTGGTTCTGTTCCTTGAGTGGGTGACGTGACAGCACAACCTGCGAACGCTAGCTAGAGCAGCGCTTCTCAAACTGGGGGTCAGGACCCCATTTTACTGGGGTCACCAGGGCTGGCGTTAGACTGGCTGGGGCCTGGGGCCAAAGCTGGAGCCCCACCGCCTGGACTCAGGCTTCGGCTTCAGCCCGGAGTGCTGGGGCTCAGGTTACAGGCCCCATGCCTGGGGCAAAGCCCTTGGGCTTCGGCTTTGGCCCCCTGCCCGGAGCAGCAGGACTCAGGTGGGCTCACACTTCAGTCCCCCCTCCTGGGGCAGTGGAGTCATTTTTGTTGTCGGGGGGGGGGGGGTGACGTTATTGATATAAGCTGGGACCATATAGAACACGGGTTGCAACCAAGGTCCTGTAGTGGCACCAAATCTTAAGTAAAGGGGGTCATCTATGGTGCCTAAGACCAGGCCCTGGGTTGCTGGTTATGATTGTGCTGTCTGGGTTCATGTGTCATTTTGTAGTTGAAGATATGAGTATTGGCTCTCTACTGTCTGTATTTCAACTTTGTGCTCTGCTGCTGGGTGACACCCCAGACAAGCTGGTGTTAGCTCTGCCTAGCCTGCTTGATGGCCCATCACTGGGGGTTTTAAGCCCAGCTTGGACACACCCTGTCAGGGATGGTTTACCTGGGTCTGGAGCGGGGGCTGAGGCTGGGAGCAAGAGCTGGGGCTGGAGTGGGAGTGGGAGCTGGGGCCAGGGGCCAGGCCAGCGTGTAGCTGGGTGATGCTCCCTCCCTACATCCCTTGGGGGCTGGCCCAGGCCCTGGCAGTCCCCATAGCCTGGGGACCCCTGAGCTGGCCAGACTCTGCTCAGAACGAACACACCCAGTGAGGAACCTGCCGGAGGCTGGCTCTGGAGCAGCACAGCTGGGCCTGGGGCATTGCTGCGGTGTCTGTGACACAGCGGCGGGGAGGTGCTCCGCGAGTGTGGCTAACGCAAGCTGGAATAACGAGCCCTTGTCTCAACCAAGGCAGCCCAGAACTTTGGCCTGGCTGAAGGGGATGGGAAGCGACATCCATTTATTTCCTGGGAGCTGAGAGCTGTTCCCTGCCGGGACCATTAGCAGCAGAGCCGGGCGGAGATGGACATTGCAGTAACTGCAGGGGAAAATGACTCTCCCAAAGCATGTGCCCTGCCCCCCCAAGCGCGCGCATGCTGCAGAGCCCCCGACTCCATCCAGTGAGCCTCACATCTGCTGAGTCTGGGCTGGAGCCTGGTGACTTCCAGGCAGACGGGAGTTCTGCTCAGACGCGTGGGAGGCAGGGAGGGCACCAAACCCAGAAATTGTCCCTCATCTTTCCCTCCCCGTCCTGGCATGGGCCGCATGGGGGAGGCTCCTCCTGCAGTGCCCTGCTCTGGTGCTTTGCACTGGTGCGGTGGGGCGGGGGGGGGGGTAGGCAGGAGTGACAGGGTGAGCCCTAGTGCAGACAAGGGGTCATTATCTTTTCACGGGGCTGGCTCAGAGCAGGTGGCTAAAGTGCTGGGGGTCCCTTGCCCTTGGGACCCACAGGGACACCGGTGCAGACAAGGCTCTGAGGTGGGGGGTGTTGGCCCAGCAGACCGGCTCCCTCGCCCCGTGCCGGTGCCCTGGTTAACGCTCTTTGTCTTGGCTGCAGATGGCAAGGCGTACAGCTCCGATGAAGAGAAGCTGGAGGTGAAATCGGCGGAGACCCCGTGCAGTGAGAGGGAAGAGGAGAGCTCGGCGCCTGACAGCGAGGACGAGAGCTTCCTGGATGGGAGCAGCGCCAGCTGCCTGGGGCCCAAGGCCAAGGCCAAGAGCAGCTCCGGCGGGGAGCAGGCACCCCCCGGCTCCAACCCAGGGAAGAGCCGCCGGAGGCGCACGGCCTTCACCAGCGAGCAGCTGCTGGAGCTGGAGAAGGAATTCCACTGCAAGAAGTACCTGAGCCTGACGGAGCGCTCGCAGATCGCCCACGCCCTCAAGCTCAGCGAGGTGCAGGTCAAGATCTGGTTCCAGAACCGCCGCGCCAAGTGGAAACGCATCAAAGCCGGCAACGTCAACAACCGCTCCGGTGAGCCCGTCCGCAACCCCAAGATCGTGGTGCCCATCCCAGTGCACGTCAACAGGTTCGCCGTGCGCAGCCAGCACCAGCAGATAGAGCAGGGCAGCCGGCCCTGAGCCCTGCCACACGCTCCGGGCTCCAGCTCAGAAACTCTGTGGGAGGAAAACGCCAAATGCCCCTGGCTGCAAACTAGCAGGCACATGCCATGGCTGGCAGAGGGGCCTGCCTTGCATGGCCGAGCGGGCCCAGGGCTGCCCCAAGCTCCCATTCCGGATGCTGCAGCAAAGGGAGATGCTCCAGTGCAGACCCGTGGGGCGGCGCTGCAGGGGGGAGTTTTAACCATTTGTGCTCCAGCCGCTGCTCACAAACCTCTCTGTAAATATCCCTTATTTATTCTGTGTAAAGTCTGTACATATGGAATTGTGTGTGTCTGTCCATCTGTCGGGGGGAGTGCAGGGCTGCCTCCGAGCGGGATAGGGCTCTAGCTGGTGCTGGGCTCCTGTGTGCACTGATCAGTCTGTGGGTTCTCCAGGCCCCCTACCTCCGCATGCCGCCCTCTCTTCCCCCATCCCCTCCTCCCTGCAGCAGGGCAGGGTTGCACAGAAGGGGTGGATGGGGTACGTATTTTCTCACTGTCCGTAAGGTATCGCTGTGACTGGCTGCGTCTGTGCCCCATCCATGTATAGTTGTGATTTCAATAAATTATTTTCTATGGAAAGGAAACAAGATTCTTCCCTGCCTGCCTCCCTGAAAGGAGAGGCTCTGCCTGGAAACCATGCCACATGCCGCAGAGGTGGCCGGGGGATGGGAGGTGGCGGGGGTGGAGGAGCTCTCAGCCAATGTGTGCACATGCTGGAAATGCCCCATACTAACACAGCACCGTGCAAAATCAACATGGTGCGTATTACAGGAGTTAAAACCTGGCTGATCTCCAAAGGTAACTGCATGAGCCGACGTTGGCCCAAGGAGCTGTCTGGGTGAGATCCCACTGGATGGGATGCTTCTTGGTCGAACGCTAGTTCAAATCTTACTAATGATCCAGTGAAGAACATAGACAATTATTGCAGGTGGCACAAAGCCAGCCGGAGTGGGAGACGCTGGGGTAGGTCAATGACACGGCGCAGTCGGGCTTGCTCATGGAACAACATGGGCTTTAATACACCTCAGTGCAAGGTACCTGGAAATAGTGTCACCATCCCCAGGCAGGGGAACTAACCGTGGAGCAGTTTCCCAAGGGCCGTGGTGGGTTCTCCATCCCTAACAAGTGGGTGTTTTGCTAACAGACCTGCTCTGGGAATCAGTTGCGGGGAGTCTGAGGGCCTGCTCCATTGCAGCTCAGCCTAGATCTCTATGGTCCCCATTGAGCTTGGGGCATCTCTAAGGTCACAATAGGAACAAGGACAGTAGGTCATGTCGCTGTGGGGAGGGGCAAGTCTTTCCTGGTAATCCCTTGCACAGGGCTCCGGTCATGGTAGGAACCAGCTGGACTGGGACTCCTGCGGCCGTGCTGTGGCGAACCGTAAAAAGGCTAATGAGATCCATAAGCAGGGGGCTTTCCATTACGACTGGGAGGTGGGATTACCTGTTGGTGCAGCAGGAGTGTGACCATCACGGGATCCTGTCTCCAGGTCTGGGGTTGATGCTGGAACAAGGATGTTGCTAAGCTGGAAGGGGCTGAGAGAAGAGCTACAATGAGTCAAGGGCTGGAGAACCTGCCACTTAGGGAGACTGAAGAAACTCCCTCACCAGAAGGAGATTCAGAGGTGACTTGATCATGGTTGACGAACACCGCCAAGGCAAGAGGATTTCTGCTCACAGACTGCGCTTCTCTCTGCAGGCTGAAGGTAGCGTGAGAACCAGGGCCTTGGGGCAGAACAAATTTAAACCAGACAGTCGCTTTCAAGTGAGGGTAACTCACCATTGGGACAGCTGAGCTGGGGCTAGGTGCATTCTGTCAGCCTGTCTGTCACCAGCGTAGTCGTCTGGGAATGGGCGACGGGGGATGGATCATTGGATGATTCCCTGTTCTGTTCATTCCCTGTGGGGCACCTGGCACTGGCCACTGTCCGAGACAGGATACTGGGCTAGATGGACCTTTGGGCTGACCCAGTGTGGCTGTTCTTCTGGCTGTGCTCTGCCTCAGGCGGGGGGTGGGGGGCTGGATGTAGGTCTCATGGGGTGCAAGTCGCTGCCTCAGGCTCTGCAGGAGCTCTGACAGGATGCTCAGAATTGCCTCTTCTGCCATGAGATTGATAACTCAATGAATGTGCCCTGTAGCCTGAGCTACCCTGTGCCCTGGGGTGGATGAGAAAAAGGGGGAGTCACTTGTTTTCCTCAGAGGCTAGTAACCCCCATGAGGTTCATAAATCTCAGGCCAGAGTGACCATCCTCACCTTTCTGTCTGGCCTCCCACAGCAGCTAGGGCTGAGTATCTTCCCCCTAGGGATGCTGATATTTGGCCCATCCTGTCTGCCTGAGCTGGAGCAGATCTCTTAGGGAGCAAGGCCCTGCCCCTAGACATCCCCCTCAGGCAGCAGCCAATGCTCCCCACCACCCTTCTCCAAATGCTCCCTTGTGGGGCAAGGAGCGGGGCTGGGCCCCAGCCCATGCATCGAGCCTGCCTCGCAGCAGCGCCGGTGGAGCCTGGCGCCTGGGTTGCTTGGCAGTGATTAAGGAGCCTTCTCAAACCATAGCATTGTTGAATGACCTCCAGGGTGGTGATAGAATAGAAGAGGGAGCCCCAGGCTTTTAAACCAACATGAGGCTGGAGTCACAAGGGGACGTCTCTGTCCACCATTTTGGGGCCGGGAGCTTCCTCAACCCCCTGCTCATCTGCTGCCTCACCCACGTGAGGCCTAAATTTCCACCTGTAATGGCCTGGTGGTGCCCCGTGAGCGCTGAGCCGCTTGGCAGCTCACGCTGAGTTACTTGGGTGAGTCACAACACGCCATTCCCCATGACATGCTAGAAGCAAATGGCCACCCAGGGTCAGACCAAAGGTCCATCTAGCCCAGTGTCCTGTCTGCTGACAGTGGCCGTTCCCTAGAGCCAGGGCTTTGTGTACTCACCCAGGTTCTCTCTGACGGGAGCAGGCAGCTGAATGCATATCTCCCACCTCCCAGGCACATGCCCTGCCTCTAGCCTTGACAGGCAGTGTGGGCTCTTAATCGCTCCTGGGCCGCCGTCCCACTCTTTATAAAGTACGTGCGTGGTCAGTGGGCCAGAGCCAGAGAGAACAAATCTGTAACTCAGCGTGCCCAGCCCCAGCCCACTGCAGCATGAGCCAGTGCTTCCGTTCCCGCTCCCACCCCCGGCTTGGCCAATCCTGCTGTGGCAAAGTGGGAATTTTTTGTAATATTAAGCCTATATGTGCCTCAGTTTCCCTGACACTTTGCATGGCTGTCCAGCAGGGGGGAAGGAGTATGTTAGCTCTCCAGGACGGCTAAGAGATGTGCATGCACATGCATCCTAGCAGACTGAACGGGTCACTAAAAAGGACTGGTTGAGGCTGACCCACATTAGTGGAAAAGGTGAGAAGCCAATGGAAAACCATCAGAAGGCCACTGACACCTAGCAACCAATGACCCAGAGCAAGGAAGCTGAGCTGAGACCCCAGGCCTGTAAGGTGTAGGGTCTAATCAGAGTTGGCAGCAGCACCCACGTACCCACATTCACCATTTTCCCCCAATTCATCATGGCTACCACATGCCTGCACCCCCTGCTGCCCCCTGCACGGATGCATATGGGCCCACTCACCCCAGATCCAGCCTCAGCTCCTCTGCCTGGAGGCTGGGTGCCAGCCCTGGGCTCTGCCAGGGCCAAAGGGCAGGGCTGGTCCCGCTCTGTAATCCCCGGCTACCCTTCCAGGCGTCTCCGGGAGGCCTCACTCACTGTAGAGCTGATGGCCTCACCTGGCAGGCCCGCAGGCGCCTCCCCAGCATCGCCCAGCCACCAGTGCAGGTGGCAGCCCAGCCGTCCGGGGGTGCAAATGGCTCCACGCCAGTCAGGGGGTGCTGGCGAGGCCTGATGTCTCCAGCTGAAATGCCCACTTGCCGTGTGGCGCAAGCAGGCCTGAGGCACACTTAGCAGCGTTCCTGTCAAACCTAGCTGTGGGCACCCAGCCACTGAGTCCTACAGCAGGAAGACCAAAGGGGACATGTGCTTGGAGCTCCAGGACGGGCCTGCAAGTGGCTCAGCCCAGGGTCATTAATAACACATTACCTGATGGCCAGGAAAGGCAGCCGTACTGGTTTAAAATCTGACTTGGTTCAGCAGGGGAGTGAAGGCAGCTGTAAGGGGTCGTTGCTACTAATGCCCATCAATCAGAAACTAGGAACAGCCCCACATCGCTAAGGAAAGCAAAAGGCCACAAGGTGAAATTGCTGGCCAGCAGCGAGAGGAGCCGTGAGGATTTTTTGATGTGCATTAGGAACACATTAGAATCCTAGCCTTGGTATTGGTTCAGCATGAGGTGGAACCAGTACCATTGGCAATAATAATCCAGCTAAGGCAAATGTATTCAATAACTATTTCTGTTCTGTATGTGGGGGAAAACCCGGGGTGTAGTTATGCCATACGCTGTTGATGGCACTCACTCCATTTCACTAATCGCTCAGGAGGATGTGAAAAAGCAGCTACTAACCTTAGACATTTTTAAATAAGCAGGTCTGGATGACTTGCATCCAAGAGTTTTAAAAGAGCTGCCTGAGGCACCCACTGACCCATTAATGGTGATTTTCAATAAGCCTTCGCACGCTGGGGAAGTTCCAGCAAGTGACCATTGTGCCAATATTTTAAAAGGCTAAACGGGAGGCCCCCCAGGTAAGTATAAATCTGTCAAGCTGACACTGAGCCCCGGCAAGATAATGGCGTGGCAGCTAAGGGCCTTGCTTAATAAAGGAGTAAAGGAGAGTAATGTAATTAACACCACTCAGCGCGGGTTTATGGGAAATAGACCCCGTCAAACTAACTTGCTAGCTTTTGTTGAGGAGCTTACAAATTTGGTCGATAACGGTACCAGAATTAGAGTTCTGTAAGGCATGTGATGTGGTCCTGCGCAACATTTTGATTATCAAACTAGAACAATACGTTAAACGGTTCGGAGATCGGGCTGAGACTGTTGTCCCTGAGCAGGTGTGGGGTTCTATGGGGGGAGGGGTGGGTACTTGCTCTACACTCGTTAACATTTTTATCAATGACCTGGAAGAAAACATTAAAGCACCACTGATAAAGTTTGGCGCTGACACGTGGATGGTGGGGGGTTGTGTGCGGGGGTAAATAATGAAGAACACAGGGCACTGTGTCAAGCTGCCCTGCAGTGGCTCAAGAGGGTGAGGCCCAACCTCAGGGCAGACTGCTGGGAACCAGGGCACAAACCCCAAACTGGCTGTGAGGTCTTAGATTTCACCCGCTATCAAGTTTAAACGCCCCAGGCACGATCACATGGCGTCACACACAGGCCCCTTCCGTACGCCGATCTGGCTCGCCACACAGGTTACTCCCAGTTCCAGCAGACCAGTCACTTACCCCAAGTCAGCTGCACTTTAGCTCTCACACCAAAGCTAACGCTTGTAGCCAATCCTATAATAAACTAGCTACAGCTTTATTGAATTGGAAAAGAAAATGAGCGATCTTTGCAAGTGAAAACAGATAAACATACACACACAAATGAGTTACTGTCACGGAGCCACAGGCCCACTGCTCTGGAGCCGTCTCTGGGAGGACCCCTTCAGGGAGCCAGACCCCCTTAGGGTCACACTCTTTCACTAGGGCAAGCCACTTGGCTTCACTGCCTCCTGGGACTGAACCTCGGAGCCTTCAGCACCCCTGTCTCACGCCGTGAGCTCCCTTCGGTGAGTCCACCTGAGGTGGGCACCTGGGGGAGACTTGTACCCCCAAAGGGAGCCATGCACCGCCCCCCCCCCACCTTCAGCATCTGCCGTGATGCCCGGCTAGCACTGGAAAAGTGGTCAGGTTTGTTAGATGTCGAGAACATGGCGTAGCACAGAGAACAGAACGGTACAGCCTGGTCCATCTCGGGTAGCCCAGAGCCCTCTGACTCCTATTCTGTCCCAGTCCAAGGGAGTCTCTAGATTCCAGCAGACCACGCGTAACAACCCCCCACCTCAGTCCTTTGTTCTAGTTCCTGGGCAAACCCAGCTGGATTCCTAAGGTGGGGGTGGGCCAGCCACCCTAGGTACCAAATGTCCAGACAATTGGAGTGGCCCTGGCCCAGACAGTGGGTGTCCATCACACCTGGAGCTCTGGGTCTCTGCAGTGAGTAAAAACCTTTTCCTGCCACCTAGCTAACAATGCAGCACACGGGGAAACTGAGGAACACACAGTATTCATATACAATATTACAGAACATTCCCAGTCCATCAGTTACAGTCTTAAGTTTCCAACGGTAATACAAGCGCTGATCATAAAGAAGATCTATGTGTCCTTTAGGGCTAAGCCAGACTAAGTTGCTGGGGAGCCCTTGCTTATGCCTAGAAACCTTGCCCCAGAGTCCAAGCAGCAATGAGATCCAGGTCCGCCTTGTTATTCCCTTCCCCCCATCTTCTCTGAGCTGCAAGCTCAGCTGGTGCAAGGAATTCACTTGTAAGATTTAGCTTCACGGCAGTGCGGGGTAGAGTAAACAACCAAGTCTTTTATGCTCTTTAATGTTCCTCTCTTGTCTGTCTGGTTTCACTGGGCCTCCTTTGCCAGGCAGGACAGACACCATCTGTTGGAGATTAGCACGGCACACCAGTTAATGGCTTTTTGCATCTCATGAGTGACACAGTCACAGAGGCTCACTGTGCAAACCTGCAAACGCTGCATTATAACAAGGGGTACAGCTATTATGTGAGATTAATGCAGGCAGCAGTTTAGAAGCAGTCCATAGTCTAAACCAGTGGTCTCCAAAGTGGGGTGCACGCACTCCAGGGGGTGCACAAGAGGCTCCCTTGGGGTGCATGGCAGGAGGAGCACCACCGGAGCAGCAACCCCCCCTTTTTTTTTCCTTTCAGCAGTTCGGACGGGAGGCCGAGTGGCTTTTTTTTTTCTTTCCCTCCCTTAGCAGTTTGGCTACATTTGGACCAATTCCTGCAGTGCTAACAATTTATTGCCACATCATGCAGTACGTTTAGCTTCAAACCCCATAAAGGAAATACCTGAGAAAGGACCTCAGCGTCTAAGAATACAATTCTACTTGCTCATACAAAGTGGTGAATTTCAGATGTAAACTATTGATCATGTCTGTTCTGTTCTCCCTTTGTTAATGACACGGTTAAAACAAAAGCTAGTGTCCTAATGTTGACACCCTCACGCATGTTGCTTATCACCTTACTCAGCACAGTCCCATTGCAAAACATAAGCGCTGAGTAAGGGGATCAGTAGCTAACCCTCAATAAACATCAGTGTGATAGTTTTGTATTCAATTTTGATTAAAATTAATTAGATAAATTTAAGAAATTACAAAAAGCCACCATAAATGCTGAAGCTTTTTCTGGTTTTTTTAAACCAGAGAAGAGGACCCTTCGGGGTGCGCGGCAGGCGGCGCGCCGCCAGAGCAGCGCCACTTATTTTTCCTTTCCCGTGGCAGTTCGGCCGGGAGTCCGAGCATCTTTTTCTTTTTCCCCCTCCCTCGGCAGTTCGGCCGGGAGCAGGGGGTGTAGGCGCACATTTTTTTTGCTGATGGGGTGCATGATCAGAAAAGCTTAGAGACCACTGGGCTAAACACTAAACCCAGTCTTACAAGTCCAGCCCCTGTTGCCACAGTACTAACACACAGGTGAGCCAGAGCGGTTCTACCTATGTGTTTGTCAATGGAGACATGAGGCTGTTGGCATGAGCTGGCACCTGGTCTGCCAGGGTCACAGCTTGGTAAACTGGGTACAAGCAAACAAAATCCATTAAATGTCAATCTATGTGTCGAGGAACAAAGCACGTGGGCCACGCTTACAGGATGGGGGCGGGTTCTGTCCTGGGAAGCAGCGACTCTGGAAAAGCTTTGGGGGGTGAGGGAGGTGGCTAATCAGAAGACCATGAGCTCCCAGTGCAATGCTGCAACCAAAAGGGCAAATGCGACCCTGGGACGTTTAAACAGAGCGTGGGAAGTAGGCAGCAGGGAGGTTATTTTACCTGTGTCCATGGCACTGGTGCGACCGCTGGCAGAATCCTGTGCCCAGGTTTGGTGCCTACAGTTCAAGAGGGATGTTGATAAATTGGAGCATGTTCAGAGACCAGCCACGAGGATGGTTAAAGGGTTGGAAATGTGCCTTAGACTCAAGGAGCTCTGGCTACTTAGCTGAACAAAGTGAAGGTTACGGGTGACTGGCTCAGTAACTACATGAGGACAAACTATCAGATAACAGGCTTTTCAGCACAGCAGACAAAGGGCTAAGATGAATCATTGGTTGGAAGTTGACACTGGGCAGATTCAGGCAGGAAATAAGGTGAACATCACAGTGAGGGTAAGGAAAGGTTAGAAGGGTCGTGGTGGATTCACCATCTGCCAGCTCTTTTAAAACTCTTGGCTGCAAGTTAGCCAGACCTGCTCATCTGAAAATACTCTAACTTTTCTAGCTGCTGTTTACCCGCCTCCTGCTACTCTAGAAGAATGGAAGGAGGGTTAGCAGCCCTGAAGTGGTGAAGAGTCTCTGAGCAGCCACCTACCTCTGCTGGAGTCTGAGCAGAGCGCACAGCGTGAGAGACAGAAATGCTGGAACCCAGCAGTTCAGGCTCAGAGGCGGTGCGGCCCATCCTTGTGGAACAGCGTGACCCTCTGGGGGGTAACACACTAAAGGGGTACCCCAAGGAGACCCTCTAAAGGCCAGGGCACAGCATAGACCCTGCAAATCTGAGCCACAATGTGCCAAGGCACATGGATCGACATTGCCGCTGGCTCTTGCTCTGGGCAAAAGAAGGAAACCTTTCCTGGGATCTGACCTTGCTCCGATCCAGCGTCTGCCTGCCGTGCCCCGCCCTTGGGGGATCACGATCCCTGGCTGCTCCAGCGGGGGCCAGCAATATGGCCTGAAGTGACAGCACCCCTGCGGCCGAGGGCAATGGCTTTGGATTTCCCTTCATCACTCTCCGCTGCATTTGGCTGAGGAAATGGATTGGACAAAGCCTGCAGCTTGGAGGGTGAGTGAAGGCGGCTCCAGGTGCAGCTCTGCGAACCTTGACAAACAGGGTGGGCTGGGAGCACAGGCACCTGCCCAGCGAAGTGAATGTCACCCCCCCCGCCAGGCAGGAGCAGCAGCAACCAGGGCCAGGGTGAGTATGGGAGCAGGGGGGTAGGGGGGGATGTCATCTTCAAATTACAAAACAAAAACAGCTTGAGCCCCCCACCCCCAAAATCTGGGGAACTAAGCAGCTCCGCTGGGTGCCACTAGGCAATACTCCCCCCTTAACACATCCCTCCCCTGCATCGCACTCTGCTGTCTGAGGTCAGTGACGTCCCAGAGGCCAGGGCACAGTCAGCCCCAGCCCTGTGAGGGGCAGGTACTGCGGCACAGCCTCTGCTTCTCAGCCTCTCGCTGCCACCGTGTCCCCGGGCCAGCCCCCCAGCCCCTCGCCCGGCTCAGTGGCCACAGCTCTCCCATGTGCTGGGCAGAGGGCGCTTGTCCTGCTGCATCTTTTAACCAGATGCCATGGGCTGAGGTGTTCTTAGTGATTTCTGCTCTCTCACTGCCCCGCCTACTCTGCACTGCGTCTCACTGCAACCGTAGCTACATGCCGGAAACCCCAGCCCTGAGCAACCAGATCAGCAAGGGCAGGGTAGCAGTTAGCAAGAAGAAAGACCCCAGGACTATTCAGCTTTCTGTGAACACTAGAAGAGCAAACTAGCATCTAAGAACCTCGAACACGCTCCTCACTGCCTATTCCAATGTCCCTCCCCCCACTGTCTTTTGGCTACCACGCCATGCTTAGTGAGTGAGGTTAACATTATGCCCTCCCCCCGGTCAGGGTATATTAAATACAGTTCTGTGGCCTGTCAGTCACACAATAAGGATAACAACATTTCATTTCCCCTGCTTCCAGGAATTAGGTGGATTTTATCTCAAAATGGCCAAAATTGATCTTGGCAAAGTAGGTGTGTCTTTGCAGATAAGATCTGCCCACGAGGTCCTTTTCTCTAGTTCATCAAGTGATGGCAAGAGAGAGAACGCGTGGTGTCCATCAGATTACATCACTAAAGCCGAAGGCCTCTGCCAAGGCTACTGAAACCCTGGGCCACAGGCCCACACCACAGCACCTCCCACAGGGCGCATGACACGACGGCTACAGCAACCAAACAGCTCCTGCACCGCAGAGCTGCCTGGCCTGGCGGGAGCTGTCTGCACCGCTCTACGTGGTACGGAGACACACACCGTAGAGCTGGGGCCGTGTTCCTGCCTGAGGCAGTAACAGCAGCGCGCAAAGGGGGTGCAGAGCCACCCTTTGAAACTCATTGTCCAACCTGCAGCCCAAGGCTGTGTAGGGGCCATGCTGCAGTAGCGGAACAGCAACTGGGGCGGGGAATGTGGGCGTGGTTATGCTAATGAGATGGTGTCAGCCAAGCATGGCTGTGGCTATTGAAACATGATGATGTCACAGACTCATATAGTTTAGGACCGGACGGGACCACTACGACTGTCCAATCCAACCTACTGCACAGCCCAAGCAAGCGCCCCTCACCAGCGATTCCTGCACCCAGAGCATCACCTCTGCTTGAGCTGGAGTGGGTCTGAGAGAGCAGGCCAGTGGGGAGAGTCCAAGGCACAGAACCAACTCCAGCCCTAGCCATTTGACATGCATCTGACGAAGTGGGTATTCACCCACGAAAGCTCATGCTCCAATACGTCTGTTACAGATTTGTGCCTCTTTCCACTCTGAATTTGTCTAACTTCAGCGTGCACCCATGGGATGACATTCTGCCTTTTCCTCCAGCTACTACCTGAAACCTCCTTCCCATGCAGCCAAGTCACTTCTTAGCCTTCTCTCAGATACACTAAAGGGCTTGTGCTTCTTTAGCCTCTCACCTTTTCCAGCCTTCCAATCCCCTTGTAGCGCCTTCCTGGGCCTTTCGTAGAGGGCTAGTAGGGGTCCCTCCCCCTCTGGCGCAGTGGGATGCCATGCCCCCTCACTCCACCTTTCCAGTGGTTCCATGTCGTGTTTGAAGGGTGTGCCCAGAACTGGTCACAGTATCCACTAATGGCATAGACAGACGGAATATTGCCTCCTCCTTACTAGTCCTTGCTTATACGTCCAAGAGTCGTGTTGCCGCTTAGCTACAGTGACGTGCTGGAGCTCATGTTCAGGTGGTTTCTACCAGGACCCTTAGGTCCTTGTCAGTGTCGCCACATTCCAGGCTAGAGTCTCTCATTTCCTGAGCGTGACCTTTGGGCCTAGAGGTCTGACCTTGCATTTGGCTGGATTAAAATCCATGTTACTCAAAATGAGCCTCCCCTTCCCAAGCAATCCAGGCTGGTCTGTAGAACTCACCCAGCCCCCATCATTATTTACCACTCCTGCTGATACAGCCCAGAAGGATGTTTGCTTTTTTTGCAACAGTGTTACACCATTGACTCATATTTAGCTTGTGATCCACTCGGACCCCCAGATCCCTTTCCGCAGGACTCCTTCCTAGGCAGTCACTGCCCATTGTGTGTGTGCAACCGATTGTTCCTGCCTAAGGGGAGCACTTTGCATTGGTCCTTATTGAATTTCATCCTGTTTACTTCAGACCATTTCTCCAGAGTGTCCAGATCATTTTGAATTTTAATCCTAATCTTCCAAAACACTTGCAGCCCCTCCCAGCTTGGTATCATCCGCACACTTTATAAGTGCGCTCTCTATGCCATTAGCTAAATCACTGATGAAGGCATTGAACAGAACCGGTCCCAGAACTGATCCCTGCGGGACCCCACTCGTTATGCCCTTCCAGCTTGACTGTGAACCACTGATACCGACTCCCTGGGAATGGTTTTCCAGCCAGTTCTGCACCCACCTTATAGTAAGTCCATCTAGATTGTATTTCCCTAGTTTGTTTATGAGGCGGTCACGTGAAACAATATCAAAAGCCTTACTAAAGTCAAGATCTACCACTTCCTCCCTGTCCACGGCCTTGTTACCCTGTCACAGAAAGCTATTAGGTTGGTTTGACAGGATTTGTTCTTGACAAATCCATGCTACTGTTACTTATCACCTTATTATCTTCTAGGTCAGGGGTAGGCAACCTATGGCATGCGTGCTGAAGGCGGCACCAAAGCTGATTTTCAGTGGCATTCACACTGCCTGGGTCCTGGCCATCGGTCCGGGGGGGGGGGGGGGGGGGGCGGGGCATTTTAATTTGATTTCAAATGAAGCTTCTTAAACATTTTAAAAACCTTATTTACTTTACATACAACAATAGTTTAGTTATATATTATAGACTTATAGAAAGAGACCTAAAAACGTTAAAATGTATTACTGGCACACAAAACCTTAAATTAGAGTGAATAAATCAAGACTCAACGCACCACTTCTGAAAGGTTGCCAACCCCTGTTCTAGGTGTCTGCAAATTGATTGCTTAATTATTTGCTCCATTATCTCTCTGGGTACAGAAGTTAAGCTGACCGGTTTGCAATTCCCTGGGTTGTCCTTATTTCCCTTTTTATAGGTGGGCACTATATTTGCCCTTTTCCAGTCGTCAGTAAAAGAAAAAAGGTTTTCCCAATCCCAAAGGACCACGCCCAGACCCAGGTCAATATACAAATCAGATGTTTCCCACAAATCACGCTGTTGCCAATTTTAGGGTCTAAAATCTAAAGGTTTATTCATAAAAGGAAAAAGATGTAGATGGGACATTATTGATATAATCTGGGACCATATAGAACATGATTGCAACCAAGGTCCTGTAGTGGCACCAAATCTTATGTAAAGGGGGTCATATAAGGTGTCTAAGACCAGGTTATGGGTTGCTGGTTATAATTATGGTGTCTATATATATGTATCATTTTGTAGTTGAAGTTATGAGTATTGGCTCTATACTGTCTGTATTTCAAATTTATGCTGTGCTTCTGGGTGACATCCCAGACAAGTTGGTGTTAGCTCTGCCTAGCCTGCTTGATGGCCCATTAAGGACCATCAGCTACAGAACTGACCCATTGAGAGAAGGTAGATATGCCTTGTAACTCAGCAAAGTATGCAAGGACTTGCCCATGTGACTCCAGACTCCATTTTGCTGTAATTTTCCACAGTAAGAACAAAGAGGTTCTTACATCTGGAAAAAGCCTATAAAAGGCTGATGCCTCATCTCCTCATGCCTCATCTGATGCTCTGGTCTTCAGTCCTGCTTCTTACCTCTGGAGGGACTTTGCTATATACTGAAGCTCTGAACAAAGGACTGATGACCCATCCCAGCTGTGGATGTTCCAGAGACTTGATTTGAACCTGCAGTTTACTCCATCACTGCTACAAGCCTGAACTAAGAATTTTGCCATCACTGTATGTAATTGATTCCATTTAACCAATTCTAGCTCTCATCTATATCTTTTTCCTTTTATGAATAAACCTTTAGATTTTAGATTCTAAAGGATTGGCAACAGCGTGATTTGTGGGTAAGATCTGATTTGTATATTGACCTGGGTCTGGGGCTTGATTCTTTGGGATCGAGAGAACCTTTTTCCTGTATTGGGGTGTTCGTTTCCATAACCATTCATCCCCAGGACGAGTGGGACTGGTGGTGATATTGGGAAACTGGAGTGTCAAAGGAAATTGCTTGTGTGACTTGTGGTTAGCCAGTGGGATGAAACCAAAGTCCTCTTTGTCTGGCTGGTTTGGTTTGCCTTAGAGGTGGAAAAACCCCAGCCTAGGGCTGTGACTGCCCTGTTTAAGCAATTGGTCCTGATTTGGCACTCTCAGTCGGGTCCCACCAGAACCGCATCGTCACAATAGATGAGAGCTAGAATTGGTTAAATGGAATCAATTACATCCAGTAACGGTAAAGTTCTTGGTTCAGGCTTGTAGCAGTGATGGAATAAACTGCAGGTTCAAATCAAGTCTCTGGAACATCCACAGCTGGGATGGGTCTGTGACGATGCAGTTCTGGTAAGAAGCAGGACTGAAGACAAGATGGAGATAAGGCATCAGCCTTTTATAGTCTTTTCCAGGTGTAAGAACACTTCTTTGTTCTTACTGTGGAAAATTACAGCAAAATGGAGTCTGCAGTCACACGGGCAAATCCCTGCATACTTTGCTGAGTCACAAGGCGTATCTGCCTCCTCTCCATGGGTCAATTGTGTAGCTGATGGTCCTTAATGGGCCATCAAGCAGGCTAGGCAGAGCTAACACCAACTTGTCTGGGGTGTCACCCAGAAGCAGAGCACAAGTTTGAAATACAGACAGTACAGAGCCAATATTCATAACTTCAACTACAAAACTGATACACACACACAGAGATCATAATCACAACCAGCAAACCAGAACCTCTCCATAGGCCTCTCACACGACAACCTTTGTACAACATTTGCTGCAAATATATAACAGTGGTCACAACGGTGATCTATACGGCTACAGATTATGTCAATAACATCACAAGCACCTCTGCCATTTCCACATTTTCTGTTATTGTCTCCCCCCTACCCACTGAGTAATGGGCCTACCCTGCCTTTGGCCTGCCTCTTGCTTCTAATGTATCTGTAGAATGTTTTCTTGTTACCCCTTATGTCTCCAGCTAGTTTGAGCTCGTTTTGTGCCTTGGCCTTTCTCATTTTGTCCCTACAGATTTGTGTTGTTTGTTTATATTCACCCTTTGTCATTTGACCGAGTTTCCACTTCTTGTAGGACTCCTGTTTGAGGTTCAGGTCATTGAAGATCTCCTGGGTAAGCCAGGCTGGTCTCTTGCCAGACTTCCTGTCCGTCCTACGCAGGGGGATAGTTTGCTCTTGTCTCTGAAATTCTGCCAACTCTCTTGGACTGTTTTCCCCCATCTAGGCTCCCTGTGGAATTGGCATCCCAGGGCCTTTCCCCACATACCCCTCTGTGGTTCCTCTTTTCTCTCCACATCTCCAGCTCCAGTTCATGTTTTCCCTGCATCTCCTGGTGCTGCTGCCGCTCTTACTCATGCATTCACTGCTTCTCACAGTCAGTTCGCGCCCTTCACTGGGCCTCCAGCCTCTGTTGGTCTAGCTGAAGATCCCCCCACTTAAATCCAGTGATGGGGGAGGTCATGAAGAGCCCTGCAGGACAAGGAGGCTTGAGGACACCCTGCTGTGGCTCTGTCACTCTCAGACCCTTGTGGAGGCCCACTTGGGTCTGGCACACTGCAGGGTTCCTCCTAGAGCCAGTGCCAAAGCTGGGCTGTGGGACTGAGCCACCTCCTTAGCCTTGTTAGACCCTCGCCTGTGGCTGGCTGAGCTTTATCAGTGCCGCACCCCAGGGCAGGAGGCCACGTGCTGCCCCGTGAGAACCACCCAGAGGTTTATCTGGGGAGGGCCCAGGGCAGCCTTTGCATGGAGGTAACTGGAATCAGTTTGCAGGAGGTAAAACTGGCAGAGGCATCTCGGGCCTCGGGCTGGTCACACCCATGGGCTTGCACTGACATGGTGGAATCTGTGTGATGCGGGTGTGCCAGCACAATCGTGCTGGGCTACATCAGGACATGCTCCCAGCCGAAGCCGCGGACTCACTGAATGAGACTGAGTTCTAATGGACAACTGGAAAAAGGCTACTGTAGTGCCCATCTTTAAAAAAGGGAAGGAGGAGGATCCAGGGAACTACAGGCCAGTCAGCCTCACCTCAGTCCCCAGAAGAATCAGGGAGCAGGTCCGCAAGGAATCCATTTTGAAGCACTCAGAGGAGAGGAAAGTGATCAGGAACAGTCAACATGGATTCACCAAGGGCAAGTCATGCCTGAGCAACCTGGTTGCCTTCTATGAGGAAATGATTGGCTCTGTGAATGAGGGGAAAGTAGTGGCCATGTTATTCCTTGACTTTAGCAAAGCTTTTGATACGGTCTCCACAGTATCCTTGCCAGCAAGTTAAAGAAGTCTGGGCTGGATGAATGGACTATAAGGGGCTCAACGGGTAGTGATCAATGGCTCCATGTCTAGGTGGCAGCCGGTATCAAGTGGAGGGTCTCAGGGTTCGGTCCTGGGGCGAGTTTTGTTCAACATCTTTATTAATGCTCTGGATGATGGCGTGGACTGCACCCTCAGCAAGTCTGCAGATGACACTATGCTGTGGGGAGAGGTAGATACACTGGAGGGTAGGGATAGAGTCATAGAAGGTTGGAAGAGACCTCAGGAGGTATCTAGTCCAACCCCCTGATCAAAGCAGGACCAACCCCAACTAAATCATCCCAGCCAGGGCTTTGTCAAGCCGGGCCTGAAAAACCTCTAAGGAAGGAGCTTCCACCACCTCCCTAGGTAACCCATTCCAGTGCTTCACCACCCTCCTAGTGAAATAGTGTTTCCTAATATCCAACCTAGACCTTCCGCACTGCAACTTGAGACCATTACTCCTTGTTCTGTCATCTGCCAACAATGAGAACAGTCTAGATCCATCCTCTTTGGAACCCCCTTTCAGGTAGTTGAAAGCAGCTATCAAATCCCCCCTCATTCTTCTCTTCTGCAGACTAAATAAGCCCAGTTCCCTCAGCCTCTCCTCGTAAGTCATATGCTCCAGCCCCCTAATCATTTTCGTTGCTCTCCGCTGACTAGCTCCAATTTGTCCACATCCCTTCTGTAGTTGGGGACCAAAACTGGATGCATTACTCCAGATGTGACCTCACGGGTGCCAAACAGAGGGGAGTAATCACATCCCTCGATCTGCTAGCAATGCTCCTACTAATGCAGCCCAATATGCCATTAGCCTTCTTGGCAATGAGGGCACACTGCTGACTCATATCCAGCTTCTTGTCCACTGTAATCCCCAGGTCCTTTTCTGCAGAACTGCAGTTTAGCCAGTCAGTCCCCAGCCTGTAGCGGGGCATGGGATTCTTCCTTCCTAAATGCAGGACTCTGCACTTGTCCTTGTTGAATCTCATCAGGTTTCTTTTGGCCCAGTCCTCCAATTTGTCTTGGTCACTCTGGACCCTATTCCTACCCTCCAGCGTATCTACCTCCCCGCCCAGTTTAGTGTCAGCTTGCTGAGGGTGCAATCCACGTCATCCTCCAGCTCATTAATAAAGATGTTGAACAAGGGCTCTAGGGGTGATCCTGGCAATTACAGACCGGTAAGTCTAACGTCGGTACCGGGCAAATTAGTTGAAACAATAGTTAAGAATAAAATTGTCAGACACATAGAAAAACATAAACTGTTGTGCAATAGTCAACATGGTTTCTGTAAAGGGAAATCGTGTCTTACTAATCTATTAGAGTTCTTTGAAGGGGTCAACAAACATGTGGACAAGGGGGATCCGGTGGACATAGTGTACTTAGATTTCCAGAAAGCCTTTGACACGATCCCTCACCAAAGGCTCTTAAGTAAATTAAGCTGTCATGGGATAAAAGGGAAGGTCCTTTCAGGATTGAGAACTGGTTAAAGGACAGGGAACAAAGGGTAGGAATTAATGGTAAATTCTCAGAATGGAGAGGGGTAACTAGTGGTGTTCCCCAGGGGTCAGTCCTAGGACCAATCCTATTCAATTTATTCATAAATGATCTGGAGAAAGGGGTAAACAGTGAGGTGGCAAAGTTTGCAGATGATACTAAACTGCTCAAGATAGTTAAGACCAAAGCAGATTGTGAAGAACTTCAAAAAGATCTCACAAAACTAAGTGATTGGGCAACAAAATGGCAAATGAAATTTAATGTGGATAAATGTAAAGTAATGCACATTGGAAAAAATAACCCCAACTATACATACAACATGATGGGGGCTAATTTAGCTACAACGAATCATGGAAAAGATCTTGGAGCCATCGTGGATAGTTCTCTGAAGATGTCCACGCAGTGTGCAGAGGCGGTCAAAAAAGCAAACAGGATGTTAGGAATCATTTAAAAGGGGATAGAGAATAAGACTGAGAATATATTATTGCCCTTATATAAATCCATGGTACGCCCACATCTCGAATACTGTGTACAGATGTGGTCTCCTCACCTCAAAAAAGATATTCTAGCACTAGAAAAGGTTCAGAAAAGGGCAACTAAAATGATTAGGGGTTTGGAGAGGGTCCCATACGAGGAAAGGTTAAAGAGGCTAGGACTCTTCAGCTTGGAAAAGAGAAGACTAAGGGGGGAAATGATAGAGGTATATAAAATCATGAGTGATGTCGAGAAAGTGGATAAGGAAAAGTTATTTACTTATTCCCATAATACAAGAACTAGGGGTCACCAAATGAAATTAATAGGCAGCAGGTTTAAAACAAATAAAAGGAAGTTCTTCTTCACGCAGCGCACAGTCAACTTGTGGAACTCCTTACCTGAGGAGGTTGTGAAGGCTAGGACTATAACAATGTTTAAAAGGGGACTGGATAAATTCATGGTGGCTAAGTCCATAAATGGCTATTAGCTAGGATGGGTAAGAATGGTGTCCCTAGCCTCTGTTCGTCAGAGGATGGAGATGGATGGCAGGAGAGAGAGATCACTTGATCATTGCCTGTTAGGTTCACTCCCTCTGGGGCACCTGGCATTGGCCACTGTCGGTAGACAGATACTGGGTTAGATGGACCTTTGGTCTGACCCGGTACGGCCATTCTTATGTTCTTATGTTATGTTCTTATGTTCTTATGTAACAAAACTGGCCCCAGGACCGACCCCTGGGGCACTCCGCTTGATACCAGCTGCCAACTAGACATGGAGCCGTTGATCGCTACCCATTGAGACTGACAATCTAGCCAGCTTTCTATCCACCTTACTTCTTACTATCCAGCCCATACTTCTTTAACTTGCTCTCAAGAATACTGTGGGAGACCGTATCAAAAGCTTTGCTAAAGATAGGGTCCAGAGTGGGCCAAAAGAAATCTTGTATAAAGGAGGTTAAGTAATGTGTCTATGACAAGGTTATGATTGGCTGGTTATGGTTATGCTGTTTGGGTGCATGTATCATTTTGTATTTAAAGTTATAAGTATTGGCTCTGTCCTCTCTGTATTTCAAACTTGTGCTCTGCTTCTGGGTGACACCACAGACAATTTGGCGTCAGCTCAGCCTAGCCTGCTTGATGGCCCATTAAGGACCATCAGCTACACAACTGACCCATTGAGAGAAGGCAGATATGCCTTGTGACTCATCAAGGCAGGAACATGCCTATGGACAGAACTCTACAGTTTTTCCATGCCATGTGCTGGGCAGCTTGTGTTTGGAACAAAGGAAGCACAGGTCACATGGCAAGAGACTATAAAAGATTGCTGCATCTCCTCCATCTTGTCTTCAATCCTGCTTCTTGCCTCTGGAGGGACTTTGCTACAAACTGAAGCTCTGAACAAAGGACTGAATGACCCATCCAAGCTGTGGATGTATTCCAGAGACTTGATTTGAACCTGCAGTTTATTCCAACTGCTACAAGCCTGAACCAAGAACTTGCCATTGCTGTATGTAATTGATTCCATTTAACCAATTCTAGCTCTCATCTATATTTCTTTCTCTTTATGAATAAACCTTTCGATTTTAGATTCTAAAGGATTGGCAACAGCGTGATTTGTGGGTAAGATCTGACTTGTATATTGACCTGGGTCTTGGCATTGGTCCTTTGGGATCGAGAGAACCTTTTTTCCTTTACTGGGGTGTTGGTTTTCATAACCATTTATCCCCAGGACGAGTGGGACTGGTGGTGATACTGGGAAACTGGAGTGTCTAAGGGAATTGCTTGTGTGACTTGTGGTTAGCCAGTGGGGTGAGACCGAAGTCCTCTCTGTCTGGCTGGTTTGGTGTGTGTTAGTAATAAAGAACACCCAGCTTTGGGCTGTGACTGCCCTGCTCTAAGCAATTTGTCCTGACTTGATACTCTCATTTGTGTCCCACCAAAGGCAGCATCATTACAGTGGTGTAGTTGTGCTAGGAGCCTCAGAACCAGGTCAATTAAGCTTTGCATCAGAACCCCACACTATCCAAATGTGAATTTTGGGACTGAGAGTTTTGTTGGGTTAAAGATCAGTGACCATGAGCCAAAAAGCATCAGCAGAAGCAATGAAACTGCAAACCCTGAGAGACAGCCTGCAATTTGAACATAATAAAAAATTGGCAGAAATTTGAATGAGAGAGAAGCAAGCCTTGGTCCAGCTGGAAAAAGAAGCTGACAGGGGGCATATGGAACTGATGACTGTTGAGGAGAGGGTTCGCCAGATGCAACAAGAAACTACCAGACTTCAGCTCCAAGTTAAAAAAGCGACGGAAGAACAGCAGAAGCTGTATCCTCTTGGAAGTCCAGTTTATAACAATGTTGGTATGCTTGTCACAAAGTCCCTGGGCGATGCTCTGGAACTGCTTCCCACAAAGTCATTCAGGACTTTGGGGAGCCTCCTCTCCCTCGGAGCAGCCTGTCTTCAGGGCAAGAAGCTCACACGGCTTCACCTTCCTGGGTCTGACCTTGGAGCATTCAGCATGTGCCCCTCCGAGTGCTTCCCACAGTGAGTCCACCCAGTCGGGGTCCTCGGGAAGCCAGAGGGTCCTGCACCCCCACTTTGCAGTCAGGCGTGACTCTCAGCCAGCCAGTAAAACAGAGGTGTATTCGATGACAGGAACACATTCTAAAACAGAGCTTGTAGGTACAGAGAACGGGACCCTCAGCCGGGTCCATTTTGGGGACCAGTGAGCCACACCCCCACATCTGCTCTCACTCCTCGTCCCCAGACAGCTCCAAACTGAAACCCCCTCCTTCTCTGCTGAGTTCCTTTCCCGGGCCAGGAGCTCACCTGAGCGCTTTGTTCTCCCACACCTTTAGCATCCCCTTGCAGGGGGGAAGGGCCTAGCCATTTGTTGCCAGGAGACAGAGTGTTGGCCAGAAACTGAGGCACCCACACAGTATTCAGAGGAAACATTAAGAACAGTCCCACTTCGTCACAATGCTATATTACTCTGAGCAGTTTTCTGTGTTTAACCCATTATGCTATGACCATTGAGAGGAGGAGAAGGACCTAGGGGTTACAGTGGACAAGAAGCTGGATATGAGCCAACAGTGTGCCCTTGTTGCCAAGAAGCTAACAGCATTTTGGGCTGTATAAGTAGGGGCATTGCCAGCAGATCGAGGAATGTGATCATTCCCCTCTATTCAACATTGGTGGAGGACATAGACTTTTTCACTAGGAGGGTGGTGAAGCACTGGAATGGGTTCCCTAGGGAGGTGGTGGAATCTCTTTCCTTAGAGGTTTTTAAGGCCCGGCTTGACAAAGCCCTGGCTGGGATGATTTAGTTGCGGTTGGTCCTGCTTTGAGCAGGGGGTTGGACTAGATACCTCCTGAGGTCCCTGCCAACCCTGATATGCTATAATTCTATAAAGCTAACTCGGGAGAACTGCTGTGTCAAACAGCCAAAGCCAGCCAGCCTTGGGGAGGCTACAGAAGCCCACCTCACCCTGCGACAGGGCCAGCAGGCGGACAGTCCCCACTGAAATGGAGCACATCTCCTGCCTGGGTAATGCCGTGCCATCAGCGCTGGGCACACGTACCAGGAGCGCCTGAGGATCAGCCCTGCCAGATCCACAGGAGCTAGTCTTACCCCTGTTGTGCAGCACCACTGGAGGGGGCCATGACACATGACACCTTCCACCAGAGTGTGACAAACTCTGGTGGGTCATTAGTTTTCCCTTCGCTTACTAGCTGGCCCAATTTTGAGTAACACCTGCGATAACCCCAACCCCTGCATGGCAGAGGGTGGTGAAATGAGCTGAGGAAAAAGCCTTGGCATCAGCAGGGGAAAGCTAGAGGATCTTGGCCAGTCACCTTTTGAAGTCTTGTGCGACACTAGTCAGGGCCTATTGTGGATAGTTCTCTAAAACGTCTGCTCAATGTGCAGCGGCGTCAAAACAGCGAACGGAACATTGGGAATCATTGGGACAGGGATAGATAATGAGACAGAAAATATCACATTGCCTCTATATAAATCCATGGTACACCCACATCTTGAATACTGCGTGTGGATGTGGTCGTCCCAGCTCAAAAAGATATATTGGCATTGGAAAAAGGTGCAGAGAAGGGCAACAAAAGTGATTAGGGGTACGGGACAGCTTATATATGAGGAGAGATTAATAGGACTGGGACTGTTCCTATTAGAAAAGAGACAACGAAGGAGGGATATGAGAGAGGTCTGTAAAATCATGGTGTGGCGAAAGTGGCTAGGGAAGTGTTATTTACCCCTGTCCAGAACACAAGAACCAGGGGTCACCCAATGAAATTAATAGGCAGCACATTTAAAACAACCACAAAAAGTTTTCTTCACCCAACGCACAGTCAGCTTGTGGGACTTGTTGCCAGGGGAAGCCATGAAGGCCAGAAGTATAACTTGATTCAAAATGGAACTCGATCAGTTCCTGGAGGACGGGTCCATCAATGGCTATTAGCCAGGATGGCCAGGGATGTGACCTCACGGTCTGGGTGTCCCCAGCCTCTGACTGCCAGAAGCTGGGGCTGGACGGCAGGGGATGGATCACTCAATAACTGGCCTGTTCTGTTCAGTCCCTTTGACGTGTCTGGCTCTGGCCGCTGCCAGACGGGGCACTGGGCTAGATGGCCCATTGGTCTGGCCCATTGTCACACAGCCACAGGTCCAGTGCTCTGGAGCAGTCCCCAGGAGGTCCCCTTCAGTGTATCAGGCCCCCGCTTTAGGGTCACACGCTCTCACTGGGGTCAGTCCTTCAGTTTCACCGCCTCCTGGGATCCACCCTGGGAGCCTTCAGCCGCCTGCTTCATGCCGTGAGCTCCCCTCAGGGCGTCCTGGGGCGAGACACCTGCACCCCCAGAGGGAGTCCTGCACCCCCAGTTCCTGCCTGCAGTGAGCTCGGCCAGCGTGTGAGAGCCGGGGGTCAGTGGGTGTCTGGACCCAGCGCAGACAGTCTGTAGTTACCACAGAGAACAGAAAGTTACAGCCAAGTCCAGCTGGGTCAGGCCAGAGCCAGGACCCCTCCCTAGGCCCAGGCCAGGCGCTTCTGGGTCCAGCAGCCCCCACTTAACACCCCCGGCCCCTCCTCAGCCCTTTGTCCTTGTTCCCCATGAACACGGTCACCTGCCTCCTCCTCAGCCCTTGTCCTCCCGCTGGTCACACCCGGCTGGCCTGCTGCAGAGGGGCCGGGCCATGGGTGCCAAACGTCCGGGCAATTGGAGTGGCCCTTGTCTTTGGGGATGTTCCATGGGCCCGGGGCCCAGCCCCCAGATAGCCAGTCGTCCGTCACACCCGGATCTCTAGGGTTCTGCAAAGAGCAAACAACCCCGCCCCCTTGCCGAGTTAACCATGCAGCCTTAAGGGTAAACTGAGGCACACACCGTATTCATACAAAACGTTACAGACAAACCTCACTCTGGCACATCCAGTATGCCCAGGCTTAGGTCCCCCCAGGCCTCGCAGCAGGACACTGGACACCCCCTCTCACCCCAGATGTTTGTTTGCTCTGTGGGCAGGGACAGTCTCGTCCTCGCAGGAAATTCCCACAAACGAAGGGTCACAGTCACCCTCCCATAGCACAGGCCCTCTGGGCACCCCTAGGCCTCTCCTGTGGCACAGTCATGCCCCGGGCTTGCCTGGCCCATCCGTGGCTTGTTCTCTCTCCCCACACAGGCTCTGGGCTCTCCTGGGCCCCACCCCAAGGCGCTGAGGACAGATGGGAAGGGAGGTCTCAGGGCTGGTGAGTCAAGCTGGGTCGGGAATGGGCACAGGGGCTCTGGGGGTGCTGGGCTGGGGCGAGATGGTCAGGCAAGGCCTGGGGCTGGTGGGCTGGGCCACAGAGGGTCGCAGGCTAGAATGGGGCAGAGAGGGGGCTGGGGTGAGCTGGGAAGGGAGGGTATGTGACTGGTGGGATGGGGCTATGGCCAGAAGAGTATGGGGCTGCTGGGCAGGGCAGGAGCATATAGGGCTGGGGCCTGTCAGGCTAAGTATGGGGCCAGGCTGGGGATGCTGTATGAGGCCGGGCCAGGGGTGAAGTATGGGCCCAGAGCCAGGCCAGCAATTATATATGGGCCCAGGGCTGGGCCAGGTGGGCATGGGGCTGGGCCAGGGATGATTTATGAGCCCAGGGCCGGGCCAGGAGGGCATGGGGCTGGGCCGGGGCTGATGTATGGGCCCAGGGCCGGGCTGGGTGGGCATGGGGCTGGGCCGGGGATGATGTATGGGCCTAGGGCTGGGCCGGGTGGGCATGGGGCTGGGCCGGGGATGATGTATGGGCCTAGAGCTGGGCTGGACTGATGTATGGGCCCAGGGCTGGGCTGGGGATGATATATGGGTCCAGGGCCGGGCTGGGTGGGCATGGGGCCGGGCCGGGGATGATGTATGGGCCCAGGGCTGGGCTGGACTGATGTATGGGCCCTGGGCTGGGCTGGGTGGGCATGGGGCTGGGCCAGGGCTGATGTATGGGCCCAGGGCCGGGCTGGGTGGGCATGGGGCTGGGCCGGGGATGATGTATGGGCCCAAGGCCGGGCTGGGTGGGCATGGGGCTGGGCTGGGGATGATGTATGGGCCCAGGGCCGGGCTGAGTAGACATGGGGCTGGGCAGGGGCTGATGTATGGGGGCTGGGCTGGGGCTGATGTATGGGGGCTGGGCCGGGCTGGGTGGGCATGGGGCTGGGCAGGGGCTGATGTATGGGGGCTGGGCCGGGGCTGATGTATGGGGGCTGGGCCGGGCTGGGTGGGCATGGGGCTGGGCAGGGGCTGATGTATGGGCCCAGGGCCGGGCTGAGTAGGCATGGGGCTGGGCCGGGGCTGATGTATGGGGGCTGGGCCGGGCTGGGTGGGCATGGGGCTGGGCAGGGGCTGATGTATGGGCCCAGGGCCGGGCTGAGTAGGCATGGGGCTGGGCCGGGGCTGATGTATGGGGGCTGGGCCGGGCTGGGTGGGCATGGGGCTGATGTATGGGCCCAGGGCCGGGCTGAGTAGGCATGGGGCTGGGCAGGGGCTGATGTATGGGGGCTGGGCCGGGCTGGGTGGGCATGGGGCTGGGCCGGGGCTGATGTATGGGGGCTGGGCCGGGCTGGGTGGGCATGGGGCTGGGCAGGGGCTGATGTATGGGCCCAGGGCCGGGCTGAGTAGGCATGGGGCTGGGTGGGCATGGGGCTGATGTATGGGGGCTGGGCCGGGCTGGGTGGGCATGGGGCTGGGCCGGGGCTGATGTATGGGCCCAGGGCCGGGCTGAGTAGGCATGGGGCTGGGCCGGGGATGATGTATGGGCAGATGTATCAGATCGCACAAGATAAACAAGCAGGGAATTTCATCAGCGCCCATCATGGCTTTAATTTGGCTGCCTAATGAGTCAGATCCAGCCGCGCAGATAAAAGTTGTCAGAGCCGCAGCCCTAATGAATTTCTTGCCACTTGTAATCAAGGCAGCTTGTCGGAGGGGGATGATTAATGGGTCCCCAGAGGAGCTGCCGTCCCTTCTCTGCCATTCGCACTAATGCAGCCGCCAAGAACTTCGCCAAACCGGGCGCAGCGCGGCCTGGGGCTTGGGGCAGAGCATGGGCCACGTGGGGATCCAGGCTGGGGTGGGGCACGAAGGGCTGAGGGTGCAGGCTTGAAGTGGGGCAGAGGAGGAGTGGGGGGGAGGAATGGGGTGGGGAGGAGGGAGGAGGAGAGGGACAGAGATAAGATAAGATGGGGTTGGGGGGAGGGGGCCGGTGGTATATGAAAAGCTCAGGAAAAAGATCTTGGCGTCATCGTGGACAGTTCTCTGAAGACGTCCACGCAGTGTGCAGTGGCAGTCAAAAAAGCAAACAGGATGTTAGGAGTCATTAAAAAGGGGATGGAGAATAAGACTGAGAATATCTTCTTGCCTTTATATAAATCCATGGTACGCCCACATCTTGAACACTGAATACAGATGTGGTCTCCTCATCTCAAAAAAGATACACTGGCACTAGAAAAGGGTCAGAGGGCAACTAAAATGATTAGGGGTTTGGAACGGGTCCCATAGGAGGAGAGATTAAAGAGGCTGTCACGGGGTCCCCGGGCGCTGCTCTGGAACTGCTCCCCACAAAGCCAGGCAGGACTCTGGGGAGCCTCCTCTCCCTCGGAGCAGCCTGTCTGCAGGGCAAGAAGCTCCCACGGCTTCACCTCCTGGGTCTCTCCTTGGCGCATTCAGCATCCTCTGCCCGTCCGTGCGCTTCCCCCAGCGAGTCCGCCCAGGCGGGGTCCTGGGGAAGCCACCGGGTCCTGCCCCCCCACTTTGCAGTCAGACGTGACTCTCAGCCAGCCAGTAACACAGAGGTTTATTCGATGACAGGAACAGGGTCTAACACAGAGCTTGTAGGTACCGCGAACCGGACCCCTCGGCCGGGTCCATCCTGGGGGGCAGTGAGCCAGACCCCCACGTCTGCCCTTCACTCCTGGTCCCCAGCCAGCTCCAGACTGAAACCCCCTCCAGCCCCCCCTCCTCTGCTCAGCTCCTTTCCCGGGCCAGGAGGTCACCTGATCTCTTTGTCTCCAACACCTTCAGTTGGCACCTTTGCAGGGGAGGGGCCCAGGCCATCAGTTGCTAGGAGACAGTGCCAGGCATTTAGGTGCACTGGCCCCTTGCTCTGCAGCAATCACACACCCTGATCCCACCACCTAGATACCTAAGAACTGCAGAGGGGACACTGAGGCACCAACACAGTATTCAGAGAAAACATTAAGAACATTCCTAGTTCGTCACATCTCTCCCCCCTTCGAGACCGAACTGAGCGAGGTCTCTTCAGCCAGTGACCTGGGGAAGTTCGAACCCACCAATGTTCCCAGGGATGCCCCAGCATCTCTCCCATTCCTTGGTGGGAGTTACACCAGGACAGTCCAGTCTCACGCCCTCCCTTAGGCCGGGGGTGCTTGATGGCACTCGCAGGCCGCATGTGGGAAGGTTTATGCGGCCCGAACCCTTTTGCCACCCTGTGATGGAGCAGGGGCTGTCTGTGGGGGGGTTGGGAGAGCCGGGGAGGATTTAGGTGAGAGACAGGACCTGAGCCTGTAACCTGAGCTAGGCAGGGGGGAGGGGAAGTCAGGGAAACTAGACAAAGGCAGGGAACCGGCTGGACGGAGGGGGGTCAGTTTTCGGTTTGGGGCTTGGGGGTGAGTTCAGGGAATCCTATGCTGGGATCCAAGCCCCCTGAACCCCAGAAGGACTCGATTGAGGGGTCCTGGTTGTGCTGTATCCTGTGCTCCTGTGTCCAATAAACCTTCTGCTTTACTGGCTGGCTGAGAGTCACTGTGAGTCCCAGGAAGAGGGGTGCAGGGCCGGATTCCTCCACACTCCGTGACACACCCCAATACCCCTGGGGTTCAAACTGGGACGGGGTCTTCTCCCAGCACCCTGGTCTGCGATTCGGGCTCTCTTGGTTAAGAGCCCTCATCTTGGCCTAGGCCAGCTCTGGGCTTGGGCAGCCGCTCCCCACCTTGTGCCCAGATACGACACCTCTGCCATCCCCACCTTGCACTTTCACCGTCAGTCCCACCTCCTTGAGGCAGCCCAGCCCCCTCTTCACCTGGGACACCTGTTCCTCCCAGATCAGTGTACGCCAGGGCCAAGTTCTCCATCCCCCTCAGCTTGTCTAGACTCTCCCCAGGCCTAGGCAGGGGGTCGGCATCGGACACCGCGATGGCTTTAAGCTTCCGATGGTCCCCACAGAACCAGATCATCCTGTCTCCCTTGGGGACCAGCCCCACGGGTGAGGCCCATGGGCTGTTGAACGGCTGGATCCCATCTAAAGCCAGCAGGTCCCTGACCTCTCTCTCCAGGTTCTGGGCTGCTTTCCCAGTGACTCTGAACGGGAAACCCCTGATGGGGAGATTGGCTCCCACCTCAGGGAAGAGATCCCCCAGGGGGTCTACCCCCTTCTCCTCCCCTTCCAGGTCCAGGGGTCCCCTCACTCTCCTCCCATCCAGCAGCTCGAGAGGGAAGAACCCTGTGGATTCCTGGGGCACCCCCAGCTGCCTCCCGATTCCCCCCAGTTCTACTTCCCCTTGGGGAGCCCATTCCCGGTACAGGAATCCCTTCTCCCGCAGGACTCTGTCCCTGCAGCCTTCCCCAAGGGGGTTTGCAGCACTGGGGCCAGCAAGTTCCCTCAGCTTCTCCAAGGAGGGTCCCTCTGCAGCTCGGTCTGGGATTCAGCTGCTGGGGCAGGGAGTGGGACCTGCTCCCTCTCGCTGGCTGGGCCTGGGGTCACAGCCCCCCTGAGCCCTGTCCCTGGTAGCTCCCTCCCTGCTGTGTAATCACTTCCCAGCAGCACGTCTGGACCAGGCAAACTTGGTTGGCAGCCGACCTGCCCTGCCTGGGTGTCCCCCCACTCAGCTGGGGTCTCCGCTCCCCCTGTGCTCAGCGCTGCCCTGGCTGTCCCAGTGGGGGCAGGCAGCGAGCTCTCTGCTCTGGTCACAGCCTCAGAGCCAGCGTGAGCCCCTCTCCGGTGTGCAGGGGGGCGGGGAGCATCTCTCCCTCCCACTCAGCCCCAGGGGGCTGGTTACAGGCAGGCAGGTACCCTGAGCCCAGCAGCCCCTCCCCCCTGCCCGCCAGGTCATTTGCATTTTCACTGACCATTTCGCTCTTAGCTGATTGTTTCCCTGGATTTAAATTCAAACCCTCGGCCATTACAGGAGCAGGGCCTGGATCCTGTCCCAGAGAGACCCAGTCACCCCCCAACAGGGCCTCCCAGCCAATATCCTGGAGAACCCCAACTACCAACCAGTCCGACCCCTCCTGGGGCTGCACAGGGATCCGGGCCATAGGCAGGGTGAGGGGCTTCACCCCGGGGACCTTCACCCAGGTCCCACAGCCCCTCAGCATCTGCGGCTGCACCACCACAATTCTCTCTGTCCCAGGGTCTCGCCACCCCAGGCGTGTCTCCCCACTGACCCCTGGGCAGCCCCCTATGTCTCTCCACTCCACCATCACCAGTCCATGCTGCTGCTGCTTCTCCTGCAGCTTTTCCTCGGGCTCTTGCTCTCTCTCACGGTCCTCTCACTCTCTCGGGCTCTGCTCCAATCCCATCCGTCTCTGATCGGGAACCCGATCGTGAAGACCCTTGTCTGGTTGGGGACCAGACTCTCAGGGATGCCTGGCTGCTGCTCCAGCTGCTCCCAGATCCTCCTGTAGCCCCATCTGGGTCAGGAATCTGCTCCTCAGAGCAGTCCTCCTCCTCCAGCTGCACGATTAACTGGGCCTTGGTGAACTTCCCCATGCGTCACCCTCTCTCTGTGCACAGGATCACAATGTCCTTAAGGAGATGGTGACAGGCCATCACTGCACCGCTCCCAAGTGGCTCTGGACTCAGAGGCCTGTGTGCTCTTGGCTCCCCCATGGTTTCCAGGAAGAACCCCTGGTGTGCCAGCCCTCCTCATGGTCACCACCTCTCTGCCAGGGTCGAGCTGCAGCCTCCTCCGCCCCTGGGACGGCTCCTGCAATCCCCAGGGGAACCCTGCTACTGCAAAAATCCTTCTCTCTCCCAGGGTCGAGCGGCAGCTCCTCCGCCCCGAGACTGCTCCCTGCAGCCCTCAGGGGGACCCCGTTACTCCAACAGTCCTTCTCGCTGGTCACACACTCCCAGAGGTTAACCGCCCCCTGAAACCGTCCCTCGCTGAGCCTTCAGCACGCCTGGTCCTCATTATCCCCCCCTTCGTTTTACTGCTCCCCAGTCACTTACTGCAAGAATCACCATTCACGGGGTGTAGCACATCCCACCGCTACCACCAGTTGTCATGGAGTCCCTGGGCGATGCTCTGGAACTGCTCCCCACCAAGCCAGGCAGGACTCTGGGGAGCCTCCTCTCCCTTGGAGCAGCCTGTCTGCAGGGCAAGAAGCTCACACGGCTTCACCTCCTGGGTCTCTCCTTGGAGCATTCAGCATGTGCCCCTCCGTGCGCTTCCCACAGCGAGCCCGCCCCAGCGGGGTCCTGGGGAAGCCACCGGGTCCTGCAGCCCCACTGCGCAGTCAGACGTGACTCTCAGCCAGCCAGTAACACAGAGGTTTATTCCATAACTGGAACACAGTCTAAAACAGAGCTTGTAGATACCGCGAACGGGACCCTCAGCCGGGTCCATTCTGGGGGGCAGTGAGCCAGACCCCCCCGTCTGCACTTCACTCCTCGTCCCCAGCCAGCTCCAGACTGACACGTCCTCCAGCCCCTCCTCTGCTCAGCTCCTTTCCCGGGCCAGGAGGTCACCTGATCTCTTTGTCTCCAACACCTTTAGTTGGCACCTATGCAGAGGAGGGACCCAGGCCATCAGTTGCTAGGAGACAGAGTGTCAGGCATTTAGGTGCACTGGCCCGTTGCTCTGTAGCAATCACACACCCTCCTCCCACCACCTAGATACTTAAGAACTGCAGAGGGGACACTGAGGCACCAACACAGCATTCAGAGAAAACATTCCCAGTTTGTCAGAGGCTAGGACTGTTCAGCTTGGAAAAGAGGAGACTAAGGGGGGATATGATAGAGGTGTATAAAATCATGAGTGGTGTTGAGAAAGTGGATAAGGAAAAGTTATTTACTTATTCCCATAATACAAGAACTAGGGGTCACCAAATGAAATTAATAGGCAGCAGGTTTAAAACAAATAAAAGGAAGTTCTTCTTCACGCAGCGCACAGTCAACTTGTGGAACTCCTCACCTGAGGAGGTTGTGAAGGCTAGGACTATAACAATGTTTAAAAGGGGACTGGATAAATTCATGGTGGCTAAGTCCATAAATGGCTATTAGCTAGGATGGGTAAGAATGGTGTCCCTAGCCTCTGTTCGTCAGAGGATGGAGATGGATGGCAGGAGAGAGATCACTTGATCATTGCCTGTTAGGTTCACTCCCTCTGGGGCACCTGGCATTGGCCACTGTCGGTAGACAGGATACTGGGCTGGATGGACCTTTGGTCTGACCCAGTCTGGCCCCTCTTACGTTCTTAAGGGATGGGCAGGGATAGGACTAAGTTGGAGGGATGTGGAGGGGAGGAGGCAGGAGAGGAGGGACTGGGGCAGGGATACGAGTGGGGAGGAGGGTGGGGCAAGTGCTAGCCGTCAGGGGGAGGGATAGCCCTGACCTGGGTGTAGGCGCTGCCCCGTTCCAATGCCCCCAAGGAGTGGTGCTCAGTAGGGGCAGGGGGTGCCTGTCCTTCCCCAGGAGCTGCCCCCGCTCCTTTGTCCCAGCTGTCCCTGCCGGCTGTCGCCCAGCCTGTCCGTGTGGCCGGGCAGCCCTGAGGCAGACTGTCCCCCTGCGTGCCAGGCCGTGCCTGGGAGGGCAGCCCAGCCTGGGGACCTGCTCAGATGCAGCTAGTTTCTGCCTCATCCTGACAGCCCCCGTGTGACCCCCCAGGCCCTGCGGCAGGGCAGCCTGTGACCCACTGGCGCGTGGGGGCGGGCACTCAGCCCAAGCCCTGGGGACGAGCCTGTGAGGGCACCGGCTGCTCGGGGACGTAAGCCAGGCCCAGGGGCCCAAGCTGGGCATTGTGCTGAGAGCCGACAGGCCGGGCCTGCGTGGCCCCTCCGGAGTGGCGCTGGCACTGTGCCCCAGGTCTGTGGTGATACTGACCTGGCCACCCGGAACTGGAACCGCCCGGCACCTGGGATCCGCAGCACCACGCTGGCTCCAGCCGTCCCTCACCAGGGCATCTCCAGAGCCCCGAGGTGCGGGGCCTGTCGGGCCAGCACGGCCCCCTTCTCCTCAGGGGCCTGAGGAGAGCGTGGGGAGGTGGTGGGCCACCAGATCCCAGCTCCTGCCAGGCCTCCAGTGCGCATCAGAAGGGTCCCAGCATCGGGCCCAGCTCCCCCTGCGGCTGCCTCTCCCCAACCCACCGAGCTGCTCTGGGCTAACGCTGGCACTGCCCAGGCACTGGTGGCAGCATGATCCACTGGGGCCGCTCAGCCACTTCCTCAGCGCCCAACGGGGATGGGCCCCTGGCGCTGACCTGGAAGGGCTGGAGACTAATGGCTGTGAGGGGCTCGCATGCTGTGTGGCTGGCTCAGCCCCACATACGTTCCCTCACCCCATCACTGCTCCATCTCCCTAGCGCCTTGGGTGTCCACGTCTTCCCTGCGTGGCCCCTTGCGTCCTCACTAGCACTGGGCACCGTGCCCTGCCCGGGGAAGGCGCGGGCTCCTGCTGCAGCTGTGTGGTACGTGCCGCAGGCATGCCCGGGGCGGGGGGCCTGCACCCACGCTGCCCTCACTGGTTCCCGGTCTTGGAGGCAGAAACGGAGGCGCAGGCCGGCCTCGTGGAGCCTCAGCTGGAGTTTAGTTTGGGTCACGGCTTACGGGCACGTCTGAAGGCCAAACCCACGGGTCTCACGCCCCCTCTTGCTCCGGGAGCTGCTCACCTGGCACCAGTGTGGTGACGGGTGTACAAGCAAGGGCAGCCAGAGGACATGCCGTGGGACCCTGGATTGGAGAGGTGTCAGCTGGGCATTGCCGTGCCAGGGAGCTCTGCAAGGGCTGGGCCATGACTGGTTCAGCCAGTTAGCCGGGCAGAGAGAGGGTCCGTGCTCCAATCGCCAGCACTGGCTGCCCAGCTGCAGTAGCCGACAGGTTACATTCGTGCTAGCAGCACAGCAGGGTGATGGAGCAGTTCCTCCCGCCTCAGCCCAACGTCGCTCTGGGGCCAGTGTTTCCTACCCTCCCTGGGCAAACTAAGGCCCAGCTGTGAGGCCCCCACCTCCCGAAGTGACCCCGTGGCCCCCTGCCTGCCACCTAGAGCCCTCGGAGGGGCTTACGGCTGGCTAGCAGCTCCCCCATTTGCTCCTATTCCCCTCCTGCCCGGCTGTGCCTCGCTCCCCCAATCACAGGGCTGGGTTTAGCTCCCACCCTGTTACCCAGGGTCCCCTGACTGGCCCTTCCAGAGTCTAGTGGCTGCTTGGGCAACCTCTGGCCCGTAACGACCATTCCCTTCACTCTGCTCGTCTGTTCCCAGTTCTGGGTGTCTGAATCCCCTGGGCTCGCTAGCTCCCTCGGAGATGGTGCAGCCCACTGGCCCAGCCACAGCTCCTCGTGCCCAGGTGTTTGCCTGTTCCTGGGCTGTGCAATCAGGGATGTGCAGTGACAGCCCACAGCCCTGCCTGTGCAGTGGGGCGGGGGGGCTCGTGGCATTCGCAAAAGGCCCCATAGCGCCTGCTCACCACATCCACACCTGGCACGCCCCTGTGCCAGGCCTCCCGGCTGCACCCTTCCATGCTCAGCGCGATGGACAAGCCGAGGCCTCAGCACCTGGGGGCCTGGTGCCACTGCTGGCCAGGCCCGAGCCCATCAGGCCAGTGGGGGCAGGGGCTCCCTGGGCTGCAGGCCGGGCTGAATGTCCTGGGGGAGGGGGCACAGAGAGGCTGGGCTGGCAGGAGGAGGGAGCTTTATTGGCCGTTATCTCCTGGGCTGCAGGTCACACACACAGGGCAAAGAAACAGTATTTACAGCGCGTCCATATAAATATTTCCAATGTACATTTTATACATGCGCAGCGGCGCCGCCCCAGAAGCGGTGTCCCAAGCCTGGGGGCTCAGCACGTGGTGCAGGCTCGGGCCAGGCCGTCAGAGGACCCGGCTCCTCTCCCCAGGCTCAGCCGGAGACCAGGCCCCTGGCAGGGCAGCAGGAGTTGGGCACGAGCCATGGGGAAGGCCAGGGAGTCTCCAGGGGAAGAGACACAGCCAGGAGGGTCCCAGAGCGGGTCAGTCCCTCTCCTCTCCTGCTTGCAAGCGAGGGGCCGCGGATGCCCAGGAGGGCGATTCCCTTTGCAGTTGTAGGCAGAGGAAGCAGCGAGGCCACAGCACGGAGCTGGGCTCCGTCCAACAGTGATGCCAGCCAACATGCACGCAGCCCCCCGAGCCTGGCACCCATGGGGGGCAGGGGAGGGTGCACAGGAACTGCCTCCATGTACCGACGGGGCGTGCGAAGGGGCACACAGGGACTGTCTCTCTGTACAGGGTGGAGGGCACATAGGAACTGTCTCTGTACTGAGTGGGGGTGCACAGAAACTGCCTCCATGTATGGGATGGGGCAGACAGGAACTGTCCCTGTACCAGGTAGGGGGAGCCAGGAACTGTGTCTCTGTACTGGCTGGGGGCACACAAGGACTGTCTCTCTATACCGGGGGTGGGGGGCAGACAGGGACTGTCCCTGTACCAGGTAGCGGGGAGCCAGGAACTGTCTCTCTGTACCGGGTGGGGGCACACAGGGACTGTCTCTCTGTACCGGGGGTGGGGGGCAGACAGGGACTGTCCCTTTACCAGGTAGCGGGAGCCAGGAACTGTGTCTCTGTACCAGGTGGGGGCACACAAGGACTGTCTCTCTATACCGGGGCGGGGGGTGGGGGTGGGGGGCAGACAGGGACTGTCCCTGTACCAGGTAGCGGGAGCCAGGAACTGTCTCTCTGTACCGGGTGGGGGCACACAAGGACTGTCTCTCTGTACCGGGGGGGAGGGGGAGTACACAGGGACTGTCTGTACCAGGTGGGGGGCGGGGGGTGCATAGGAACTGCCTTCCCATATGGGGTGGGGATGCAAGGCAGGGGAGCCCCTTCTCCTGCGAGGGCACCTCTGCGCGTGGAGCAGTTCAGCTGGGGTGTCGGCCACAGGGTGCACCGTGCCAGCCCCACTGCTCCTGTGAGACCCCCCAGCAAGGCAGGGAGAGCAGGTCCCTGCACCAGCAGCAGTGTCTGGCGGGGCCGGGAGCCCCCCACTGTCTCGCGGCTCCGAGTGGGAGGCCGGCCCGGCAGGGTGGCTAGAGGACGCTGGGGCTGGAGCCCAGCTCAGCCGGGGACGCCGAGCAGGAGTTGTTGGCATTGCGGCGGGGCAGGCTGGGGGTCAGCGTGCTGACGGAGCTGTCGCTCGGGCATCCGTGCTGCAGGAGGATGTCGATACACTCCTGGCTGCCAGCTTGCCGGGCGTACGCCAGGGGCGTCAGGCCACGGGCGTCCCTGCTCTTCACGTCCACCCCGTACTGCACAGGGACAGAACACACCAGGGCAGCCGGTCAGTGCCAGCCAGCACCGGGTGGCTGCCGGCAGGACAGCCACGCAATGCGAGTGGGGCTCCCCTCCAGGAAGGGGAGCCCCATGTGGGTTTCAGGAAATGGTGGGAGTTGTGGGACTTAGAAAGGGCCTGGTGCAGGAGATCAACAATGGGAGGGGGAGAAAGGGGGTGCTGTGGGCTCAGCGAGGGGCGCGGGGGGACCGGAGCCGGGAACCGGGCTCAGCGAGGGGCAGGGGGGGACCAGAGCCGGGAACCGGGCTCAGCGAGGGGCTGGGGGGACCGGAGCCGGGAACCGGGCTCAGCGAGGGGACTGGAGCCGGGAACCGGAGCCGGGAACCGGGCTCAGCTAGGGGACTGGAGCCGGGAACCGGAGCCGGGAACCGGGCTCAGCGAGGGGACTGGAGCCGGGAACCGGGCTCAGCGAGGGGACTGGAGCCGGGAACCGGAGCCGGGAACCGGGCTCAGCGAGGGGACTGGAGCCGGGAACCGGAGCCGGGAACCGGGCTCAGCGAGGGGACTGGGGGGGACCAGAGCAGGGAACCGGGCTCAGCAAGGGGCAGGGCGGGGACCGGAGCCGGGAACCGGGCTCAGCGAGGGGACTGGAGCCGGGAACCGGAGCCGGGAACCAGGCTCAGCGAGGGGCTGGGAGGACCGGAGCCGGGAACCAGGCTCAGCGAGGGGCTGGGGGGGACCGGAGCCGGGAACCGGGCTCAGCGAGGCACAGGGGGGGACCGGAGCCGGGAACCGGAGCCCAGAGCTGGGAACCGGGCTCAGCGAGGGGTAGGGGGAACCGGAGCCGGGAACCGGGCTCAGCAAGGGGCAGGGTGGGGACTGGAGCCGGGGACCGGGCTCAGCGAGGGGCAGGGCGGGGACTGGAGCCAGGGACCGGGCTCAGCGATGGGGGGGACCAGAGCCGGGAACCAGGCTCAGCAAGGGGCTGGGGGGGACCAGAGCCGGGAACCGGGCTCAGCGATGGGGGGGACCAGAGCAGGGAACCGGGCTTAGCGAGGGGCTGGGGGGGACCGGAGCCGGGAACCGGACTCAGCGAGGGGCAGGGGGGGACCAGAGCCGGGAACCGGGCTCAGCGAGGGGCAGCGGGGGACCAGAGCCGGGAACCGGGCTCAGCGAGGGGCTGGGGGGGACCAGAGCAGGGAACCGGGCTTAGCGAGGGGCTGGGGGGGACCAAAGCAGGGAACCGGGCTCAGCGAGGGGCTGGGGGGGACCGGAGCCGGGAACCGGGCTCAGCGAGGGGCAGGGGGGGACAAGAGCAGGGACCCGGGCAAAGCGAGGGGCTGGGGGGGCCCAGAGCCAGGAACCGGGCTCAGCGAGGGGCAGGGGGGACCAGAGCCAGGAACCGGGCTCAGCGAGGGGCAGGGGGGGACCAGAGCCCGGAACCGGGCTCAGCGAGGGGCAGGGGGGACCGGAGCCGGGAACCGGAGCCCGGAGCCGGGAACCGGGCTCAGCGAGGGGGGACCAGAGCAGGGAACCGGGCTCAGCGAGGGGCAGGGGGGGACCAGAGCAGGGCACCGGGCTCAGCGAGGGGCGGGGGGGGACCAGAGCAGGGCACCGGGCTCAGCGAGGGTCTGGGGGGGACCAGAGCAGGGAACCGGGCTCAGCGAGGGTCTGGGGGAACCGGAGCCGGGAACCGGGCTCAGCGAGGGGCAGGGGGGACCGGAGCCGGGAACCGGGCTCAGCGAGGGGCTGGGGGGACCGGAGACGGGAACCGGGCTCAGCGAGGGGCTGGGGGGACCGGAGCCGGGAACCGGGCTCAGCGAGGGGCTGGGGGGATCGGAGCCGGGAACCGGGCTCAGCGAGGGTCTGGGGGGACCGGAGACGGGAACCGGGCTCAGCGAGGGGCTGGGGGGTACCGGAGACGGGAACCGGGCTCAGCGAGGGGCTGGGGGGACCGGAGCCGGGAACCGGGCTCAGCGAGGGTCTGGGGGGGACCAGAGCAGGGAACCGGGCTCAGCGAGGGTCGGGGGGGCCCCAGAGCAGGGAACCGGGCTCAGCGAGGGGCTGGGGGGATCGGAGCCGGGAACCGGGCTCAGCGAGGGTCTGGGGGGACCGGAGACGGGAACCGGGCTCAGCGAGGGGCTGGGGGGGACCCGAGAAGGGAACCGGGCTCAGCGAGGGGCTGGGGGGGACCAGAGCAGGGAACCGGGCTCAGCGAGGGTCTGGGGGGGACCAGAGCAGGGAACCGGGCTCAGCGAGGGGCAGGGGGGACCGGAGCCGGGAACCGGGCTCAGCGAGGGGCAGGGGGGACCGGAGCCGGGAACCGGGCTCAGCGAGGGGCTGGGGGGACCGGAGACGGGAACCGGGCTCAGCGAGGGGCTGGGGGGACCGGAGACGGGAACCGGGCTCAGCGAGGGGCAGGGGGGACCGGAGACGGGAACCGGGCTCAGCGAGGGGTTTCTCCTCACCCATATGAGTAGCTGTGTGAAGACAACGTTGGCCATGGCGCTGGAGAGGTGCAGTGCCGTTCGCCCGTCCCCGTCCCCGTACGTCTCGTTCACCTCCTCCTTGGTGCCATGGGCCAGCAGCGTCACCACCAGGCGCACGTCGTCCTCCACCACGGCCCGCAGCAGCTGCTGCCCCAGGGGCACGTCCGAGTGCGGCAGCGCAGCCAGGAACAGCTTCTGCTCATACTTGGCCCGGATCCAGCGCTCCTTCTCCTCCCTGCAGGGAGGGACCCCTCACCGGGGCACCAGTGTCACAGGGCACCACATGGCAGGGGCGGCTTGTGCCCCACACCACCCCGCACATGTGCCCCTTACACTATGCAGCAGCGCTCGTGCCCCAAGGGCAGACCTCTGTCCCTCATGGCCTTCACTCCCCCTTGCTTGTGCACCATGTGCAACCCCAGCTCTCGTGCCCCTCACATACACTCCCCAGAACTCGTGCCCCACGTGCACCTGCCTGGCTCTTGTGCCCCATGTGCACCCCCACCTTGGCACTCATGCCCTGGGCACCCTTGCCCCAGCTCTCACACCCCACGTGCCCCCAGCTCTCGTGCCCCACGTGCCCCCAGCTCTCGTGCCCCACGCACCCCCCCCAGCTCTCGTGCCCCACGTGCACCTGCCTGGCTCTTGTGCCCCATGTGCACCCCCACATTGGCACTCATGCCCTGGGCACCTCGCCCCAGCTCTCACGCCCCACGTGCCCCTAGCTCTTGTGCTCCACGTGCCCCCAGCTCTCGTGCCCCATGCACCCCCCCAGCTCTCGTGCCCCACGTGCCCCCAGCTCTTGTGCTCCACGTGTACCTGCCTGGCTCTTGTGCCCCATGTGCACCCCCACCTTGGCACTCATGTCCTGGGCACCCTTGCCCCAGCTCTCGTGCCCCACGTGCCCCCAGCTCTCGTGCCCCTCACATACACTCCCCAGAACTCGTGCCCCACGTGCACCTGCCTGGCTCTTGTGACCCATGTGCACCCCCACCTTGGCACTCATGCCCTGGGCACCCTTGCCCCAGCTCTCACACCCCACGTGCCCCCAGCTCTCGTGCCCCATGCACCCCCCCAGCTCTCGTGCCCCACGCCCCCCCCAGCTCTCGTGCCCCACGCACCCCTCCCAGCTCTCGTGCCCCACGTGCCCCCAGCTCTTGTGCTCCACGTGTACCTGCCTGGCTCTTGTGCCCCATGTGCACCCCCACCTTGGCACTCATGCTCTGGGCACCGTTGCCCCAGCTCTCGTGCCCCACGTGCCCCCAGCTCTCGTGCCCCACGCACCCCCCCCAGCTCTCGTGCCCCACGTGCATCCTCCCAGCTCTGGTGCCCAGTGTCCCCCCCACTCGGCACTCCTGCCCTGTCTGTGCACATGCACCCTGCTGTTCTCATGCCCCTCCTGCTGGCGCAGGTCCCCGGAGCGTCTCCCTCGCGCTGGGCCCGGCCCGCGGCAGGGAAAGGTTAGCTGCTGCGTGGAGCTGCCTGGTGCCGCAGGGGGCAGCGTTATCGCAGCTGCCGTCGCGCCTGGTGCAGACAAAGGCTGAGCCGCCGGCCGGGCCCGCCTGGGGCTGCCGGGCCCGGCAGATCGATGTGCGCCGTGCGCCCCGCTATCTGCTCCCATTCTATCCATCTGCATCTGGCAGGCAGCGATCAATACCCGGCGTGGAGCATGCTCACTGCCGCTGCCCTCTGACCCGCGCCGAGCCGCTGATAAGGCGCAGAATGGGCTCTTGTCTGGGTGGCGGGATGAGTGACAGGAGAGACGCTCCGATAGGGACAGACAAGGCCTGAAAGGGACGCACCCCTGAGACCCACAGGCAGGCGCCGGCAAGCTGTCGCCGTTAACCCCTTCCACTCCGCAGCCAGCCGGCACCAGGGCAGCCACAGCACCCGCCAGCCGGACTCACCTGCCCCCAAGGGAGACACCCACCCCCTGGGGCCGACAGGGCTTCCGAGCTGCAGACCCCTGGAGCTGCCTCCCGCTGCCCCCATCTGCCCACGAGCTCCCCACCGCAGCCCCTCACCTGCTGCTCTCGGGGCCCGGCTTCTGGTAGCCCTCCACCGCCCCTTCCCAGACAGCGTTGGCCAGCGCGTTGCCGATGGCCGTCATGACCACGATGAGCTCGCCAGGCCAGTCGTCCAGGTCCAGGGAGCGCACCCGGGACAGGTGGGTGCCCAGGTTACGGTGGATCCCAGAGCACTCGATGCACATGAGGGAGCCCAGGTTCAGACTCGCCCAGTCAGGGTCTGGAGGGTGGAAGGTGAGCGCACCGTGTTAGCAGAGGCCCCAGGGACCCACAAGCCCCAGGGGCACCAGCCCTGCCGGGACCCACAAGCCCGTCCTCCGCCCCCCGGGGCACCAGCCCTGCCGGGACCCACAAGCCCGTCCTCCGCCCCCAGGGGCACCAGCCCTGCCGGGACCCACAAGCCCGTCCTCCGCCCCTAGGGGCACCAGCCCTGCCGGGACCCACAAGCCCGTCCTCCGCCCCTAGGGGCACCAGCCCTGCCGGGACCCACAAGCCCGTCCTCCGCCCCCGGGGGCACCAGCCCTGCCGGGACCCACAAGCCCGTCCTCCGCCCCCCGGGGCACCAGTCCTGCCGGGACCCACAAGCCCGTCCTCCGCCCCCCGGGGCACCAGCCCTGCCGGGACCCACAAGCCCGTCCTCCGCCCCCAGGGGCACCAGCCCTGCCGGGACCCACAAGCCCGTCCTCCGCCCCCGGGGGCACCAGCCCTGCCGGGACCCACAAGCCCGTCCTCCGCCCCCCGGGGGCACCAGCCCTGCCGGGACCCACAAGCCCGTCCTCCGCCCCCGGGGGCACCAGCCCTGCCGGGACCCACAAGCCCGTCCTCCGCCCCCGGGGGCACCAGCCCTGCCGGGACCCACAAGCCCGTCCTCCGCCCCCCGGGGCACCAGCCCTGCCGGGACCCACAAGCCCGTCCTCCGCCCCCCGGGGCACCAGCCCTGCCGGGACCCACAAGCCCGTCCTCCGCCCCCGGGGGCACCAGCCCTGCCGGGACCCACAAGCCCGTCCTCCGCCCCCCGGGGCACCAGCCCTGCCGGGACCCACAAGCCCGTCCTCCGCCCCCAGGGGTACCAGCCCTGCCGGGACCCACAAGCCCGTCCTCCGCCCCCGGGGGCACCAGCCCTGCCGGGACCCACAAGCCCGTCCTCCGCCCCCAGGGGCACCAGCCCTGCCAGGACCCACATGTCCCTCCCCAAACCTGCAGAGTCACCAGCCCCACAGGGATCCAGGGACCCACATTTTTTGCCTCTCTTGGGCAGTAAGATCTCATGGGGAAGTGAGGCCCTAGGGCAGGGTGGGAGGGCCTGTGGGGCGCAAACCCCCCTTCCCTGGGCAGGGCAGGAGGGCCTGTGGGGCGCAGGGTGGGAGGGCCCTGTGGAGCACAAACCCCCCTTCCAGGGCAGGGCGAGAGGGCCCCATCCTCAGGCAGCGTCACTCACTGGGCGCGTCGCAGTCCACGCAGAAGCTGTTCCCACGTGCAGTGCGGACCGTCTGCAGGGCCAGTGCGTCGCTCTGGCTGCCCAGCCGAGCCTGGAACAGGAAGGGCAACCCCCCGAGTCGTTAGGGGCTGGCTGGCCCCCCGGGCCTGTCTCCTCTCATCGTTGTCCTCAAGACCAGCCCACCGGGCAGCCACCAGGGCCGCGCTCTGATGGGCACCAGAGGGGCAGACAGCACTGGGGGCTGTCCCTGGCCAAGGCAGGGCACGGGGGGCAGGAGAGAGATGGGTGAGTGATGCCAGCCCAGGCAGGGTTGAGGGCGCAGGGGGGCAGGCACCAGCCTGGTGGTGTGGAGGATACACAAGAAGTGGCCTAGGCAGGACCCCCAGTGGGGCACACACTTACCGGGGTGGGGGTGCAGGGGCTGTGGGGCAGGAGCCAACCCAGGTAGGGTGAGGCTGGGGTGCATGGGGGCCGGCACCAGCCGGGGTGGTGTGGGCCTGGCCTGCGTAGGGGCGAGTGGAGCAGGCGCTGATGGGGGGCCCAGACCAGGAGGGCCTGTGGTGGGGCAGGTGTCAGCCCACGCAGGGCAGGGTGGGGCACAGTGGGACACCTGCCAGCCTGGGCAGAGAGGGGTCCCTCACCTTGTTCTTGCTGCTCTCGCAGCCCTGGAGGCTGGCCAGGATCTGGCTCTCGATGGCCTGGACCCACAGCTCCCGTTCCTCGGACGTCGAGGCCTCAAAAAGCCAGGTCTGGCCCGTCAGCGACACGATGATGAACTCGAACGACTCGTCTTGTTCTGGAACAGAAGGGAGGGGTCACTGCGCTGGGCCGGAGGGGGGGGTGATGGGGTTACTGCGCCGGGCCGGAAACGGGGGGTGATGGGGTCACTGCGCCGGCACTGGGGTGGTGATGGTGTCATTGCACTGGCACGGGGGGGGGGGTGATGGGGTCACTGCGCCGGCACAGGGGGTGGTGATGGGGTCACTATGCTGGCATGGGGGTAGTGGTGATAGGGTCACTATGCTGGCATGGGCGGGTGATGGGGTCACTGCGCAGGCACAGGGGATGGTGATGGGGTCACTGCGCCGGCACAGGGGGTGGTGATGGGGTCACTATGCTGGCAGGGGGGGAGTGGTGATGGGGTCACTGCACAGGCACAGGGGATGGTGATGGGGTCACTGCGCCGGCACAGGGGGTGGTGATGGGGTCACTATGCTGGCATGGGGGTAGTGGTGATAGGGTCACTATGCTGGCATGGGGGGGTGATGGGGTCACTGCGCAGGCACAGGGGATGGTGATGGGGTCACTGCGCCGGCACAGGGGGTGGTGATGGGGTCACTAAGCCGGCATGGGGGGTAGTGGTGATAGGGTCACTGTGCTGGCCCATGTTCTCTTAGGAGATTGGCATCCAGATCTGCCCGTCATGGCGACTTAGCCAGGGAGGGCCCAGTGCTGACCCAAAGGGGCTGCCGGGGGGGGAGAGCAGTAACCCCTCTGCGAGAGGGACTCCTTAGGGTGTGCCATGGGCAAGGGGGACTATTCTGCCAGAAGCTGGGAATGGGCGACAGGGGATGGATCACTTGATGGTTCCCTGTTCTGTTCACTCCCTCTGGGGCACCAGGCATTGGCCACTGTCGGCAGACAGGACACTGGGCTGGATGGACCTTCGGTTTGACCCAGTGTGGCTCTTCTTATGTACTCAGGGACTCTATGGTGGGTGGGTGGATGTGGGGGGGAGGGGGCTCTGCTTAGAGTCCCCCTAGTGGGTGGGGCCCTGATGAAGGTCTCCCTGGTGGGGGGAGGAAGGGGCTCTGCTCAGAGTCTCCCTGGTGGGTGGGGCCCTGATGAAGGTCTCCCTGGTGCGTGTGTGCAGGGGTGGGGGAGGGGGCCCTGCTGAAGGACTCCCTGGTGCTGGGGTGGGGGTTTCCCCGCAGGGGTGCCTGGGCGTGGGATGCTCGCACCCAGAGTTCACACGGGGTACGTGTCCCATCTCTGCACCCAGACGCCAGATTTACCGTTTATTGCCCAACTTGAGCAGTTAGTGCAGCGAACGACTGAACTACGCAGGGCCCGAATGGAATGACTAATAAACGTTATGTCACAGCACACGCTTCAGCTCATAGCAAAATGATTTGTAATTACCTAATTAGCGTTATGCAAATAACACCCTCATCTCCATAATGTGCCTTCCCAGTTCTCTATTAAAAGCAGGGAGCCAACTGCGCAGCTCCGGAGCCAGCAGGGAGGTTGAGAGGCCGGTCCTGGAGCAAGCCAGGGCTCTGCTAGCCCCGGGCCTGGAAGTGATGGGGGCCCCGGCCTTCGCTCTGCTCTCTGTCCTCCGCCCCCGGCCCTGTGAGCTGCAGGCCAGAGCAGGCTCTCCCCAGGGGCAAACAGGACACTTCAACTGTGCAGAACACCCCCCAGAGAAAGAGGGGGGCCGGCCACCACTCCCACTCAACTGCCGCATTGCTGGGTGACTGCTAGCTAGGCCCTGGGTGATGCTCACAACCCCTCCTCGCAGCCTGGGAGAGAAGGGGGCCAGCCAGGGCGCCACAGCAATGGCAGGTCCCCACCACAGCATCCAAGGCAGAGAACCGCAGAGCAGCAACCAGCTCCAGCCTGCGAGGGTCTGCCAAGCAGCCCTCAGCCACAGCCCGGGGGAGAAGGCAGCCGTGACGGGGGCTGGGGAGCACAGCTCTCTCCATCCACGGGGCTCCCACTCAGGTCAGAAACCCTGCCAGCCGCTGTGATGCCTCTTGGACCAACCAGCACTGCTGAGCCACCACAGTGCAGCAAGAGGGTAAACGGCACCCAGGGCTCTACGCCGCTCCAGGGGCAGGACAACGGGACTGGGCTGGTCCTGGCGAGGGCTGAGCGGCTGCTTCTGGGTACTGACGGGCCACCATCCCAGCTGCTCCTGCCCTGGGGCCCACTGGGAGGTTCGGGCCAGGAGGGTGCAGGGGCTTGTCCATCTGGTAAGCTGCACCATTGCAAAAGCCGCAGCGGAGATGAGGCCTGACAAGCGTGCCAGCCTGGGGCCGGCTCCATATAGATTTCCTAAGTCAGTTAGGAGGTGACTCTTTACTGGTAGAGTTAGACCAGGCCAAGGCCAAGTGTGGCCGCAGTGAAACTGGGATAGAGGGGCCGCACACCCGGACAGCTTACCCCCGTCCCTCACACCGCCGAGCCCTTCGTACTGGAGTAGCTATAGCCACACAGGGACCTCACACCTGGACAGCTTACCCCATCCATCACACCGCCGAGCCCTTTGTTCTGGGGTAGCTACAGCCACACAGGGACCTCACATCCGGACAGCTTACCCCGTCCCTCACACTGCCAAGCCTTTCGTTCTGGGGTAGCTACAGCCACACAGGAACCTCACACCTGGACAGCTTACCCTGTCCCTCACACCGCCAAGCCCTTCGTACTGGAGTAGCTACAGCCACACAGGAACCTCACACCTGGACAGCTTACCCCGTCCCTCACACCGCCGAGCCCTTCGTACTGGAGTAGCTATAGCCACACAGGGACCTCACACCTGGACAGCTTACCCCATCCATCACACCGCCGAGCCCTTTGTTCTGGGGTAGCTACAGCCACACAGGAACCTCACACCTGGACAGCTTACCCCGTCCCTCACACCGCCAAGCCCTTCGTACTGGAGTAGCTACAGCCACACAGAGACCTCACACCCGGACAGCTTACCCCCGTCCCTCACACCGCCAAGCCCTTCGTTCTGGGGTAGCTACAGCCACACAGGAACCTCACACCTGGACAGCTTACCCCCGTCCCTCACACCGCCAAGCCCTTCGTACTGGAGTAGCTATAGCCACACAGGAACCTCACACCTGGACAGCTTACCCCGTCCCTCACACCGCCAAGCCCTTCGTACTGGAGTAGCTACAGCCACACAGAGACCTCACACCCAGACAGCTTACCCCCGTCCCTCACACTGCCAAGCCCTTCGTACTGGAGTAGCTACAGCCACACAGAGACCTCACACCCGGACAGCTTACCCCCGTCCCTCACACCGCCAAGCCCTTCGTTCTGGGGTAGCTACAGCCACACAGGAACCTCACACCTGGACAGCTTACCCCCGTCCCTCACACCGCCAAGCCCTTCGTACTGGAGTAGCTATAGCCACACAGGAACCTCACACCTGGACAGCTTACCCCGTCCCTCACACCGCCAAGCCCTTCGTACTGGAGTAGCTACAGCCACACAGAGACCTCACACCCAGACAGCTTACCCCCGTCCCTCACACCGCCAAGCCCTTCGTACTGGGGTAGCTACAGCCACACAGGGACCTCACACCTGGACAGCTTACCCCCGTCCCACACACCGCCAAGCCCTTCGTTCTGGAGTAGCTACAGCCACACAGGGACCTCACAACTGGACAGCTTACCCCGTCCCTCACACCGCCAAGCCCTTCGTACTGGAGTAGCTACAGCCACACAGGGACCTCACACCCGGACAGCTTACCGTCCCTCACACCGCCGAGCCCTTCATACTGAGCTAGCTACATCCACACAGGGCCTCACACCTGGACAGCTTACCCCGTCCCTCACACCGCCAAGCCCTTCGTACTGGAGTAGCTACAGCCACACAGGGACCTCACACCCGGACAGCTTACCCCGTCCCTCACACCACTGAGCCCTTCGTACTGGGGTTGTTACAGCCACACAGGGCCCTCACACCCGAACAGCTTACCCCGTCCCTCACACCGCCAAGCCCTTCGTACTGGAGTAGCTACAGCCACACAGGGACCTCACACCCGGACAGCTTACCCTGTCCCTCACACCGCCGAGCCCTTCATACTGAGCTAGCTACATTCACACAGGGCCTCACACCTGGACAGCTTACCCCCGTCCCACACACCGCCGAGCCCTTCGTTCTGGGGTAGCTACAGCCACACAGGGACCTCACACCCGGACAGCTTACCCCGTCCCTCACACCACTGAGCCCTTCGTACTGGGGTTGTTAAAGCCACACAGGGGCCTCACACCCGGACAGCTTACTCCGGTCCCACAGACCACCGAGCCCTTCGTACTGGGGTAGCTACAGCCACACAGGGGCCCTATCACCTGGACAGCTCACCCCCGTCTCGCACACTGCCAAGCCCTTCGTACTGGGCTAGCTACATCCACACAGGGCCTCACACCTGGACAGCTTACCCACGTTCCTCACACCGCCGAGCCCTTCGTACTGGGGTAGCTACATCCACACAGGGGCCTCACACCTGGACAGCTCACCCCCGTCCCGCACACCGCCGAGCCCTTTGCACTGGGGTAGCTGCACCCTCACAGGGGTGTCACACCCAGACAGCTTACCCCGTCCTGCACACAGCTGAGTCTCCCTGCTCCAAGTCCTTCGCACTAGGGTAGCTACACCCACAGTCAGAGTGTGGATAGGCAAGGAGCTGCCTGCCTGCCCTAGCCCAGAGCTTCCTGTTAGGGGCTCCTTGTGAGGAACCCTCTCCTGCCTCACACTATTGCTACCCCTCGGAGCATGGCCATGGGCATTTCCCTCCAGAGCCGGGTTCCTGCCTGACCCATCCCAGCAGCCTGGCAGGACAGGCAGGGGCCTGCTTTGCTCTAGTGGCACAGCCCACTTTTGTGAGAGACTCGAATCCAAGAGTTAGAGAATTTCGGTGTTAGGCTCCAGGCCAGTGCTCAGGCTCCTGGTGCTGGGAACATGCCCACCCCGCTCAGCTGAGACTAGTTACTGGAGGAGGACTGAACTTCCCTGTTTGGTGCCAGCTCACTGCCAGGGTCCCATGCTCCAAGTCTGCCCCCTCTCAGGAGAATGCCCATGTGCTGACCCCATGGGGACGGCTTGGCTCCCGACCCACAGCCCCCCTGTTCTCCCCACCCTGGGCGCCGTGCTGCTGATACCCCCATGCCTGACCGACAGCCCCCTGCAATCCCCACCCTGGGCTCTGCGCTGCCGGTGCCCCCATACCTGACCCAGATCCCCCCTATTCTCCCCACCCTGGGCGCCGTGCTGCCAGCCCCCTGCAATCCCCACCCTGGGCATTGCGCTGCTGGTACCCCCATGCCTGACCCACAGCCCCCCTGGGCTCCCACCCCAGCTCTGCTGGTGCCCCTCAATCCTGAACCGCCATATCCCATCTGGATCAGGCATGGGGCAGCAAGCCCCGGGGAGGGGGCTCTCCTAGCTGGCTGGGGGGGGCAGCGAGCCCCGAGGAGGGGGCTCTCCTAGCTGGATGGGGGTTGGGCAGGGGGACTCCCCAGCTGGCTGGGCAGAGGCTATCCCAGGGACAGCCCCTCACACAGGCTGGGCCAGCCTGAGAGCAGGACTAGTGGGAGTGTATTACGCCAGATCCATTAGAATTAGTGGGCAGTGGAAATGAACAAGGCAATTCTCTGCCTCTTGATGAGGTTTTGATGAGGTTTTGAAGACTGAGCGCTGTGCAGAGCTGCCGAGCAGAGCGTGGCGGGACCTGCCGTTGTTAATGTGCGTTAACCCCCTGACCCCATCTCCAATGCCGCCCAGCAACAAGTCCTCCAGCTGAGAGTGAAATTAGCAAGGGCACGGGATGGGCGCACACGGCACACGCAATTAACACGCATGCCACCGAGTCGAGCACAGCTCCCTGTGCTAAGCCCCGCAGGCCCATGGAGCCAGCACTGGGGAAGGGACGCACCCACACCACCAAGCAGTCAGTACGGGGGTAGAGGGACCCAGCCCCATCCGCCAGGGAGTGGGAAGTCAGCCCCCTTCTGCCAGGGAGGGGGGCAGTCAGGCAGCACAGACTTCCCTTCCCTTGGTGTGACAGCCCAGCTCCCAGAGCGCCCTGAGGCTGGGGAGAGGAGGCAGCAGGAGGACGGATCGATCTCATCTGGCAGCAGCAGGAGCTGCTGGTGCTTGACTAAGGTCTTGGGGCTCCCGGCCCTCCAAGGGGGCACGGGAAGGAAGGGCCAGCTCTGGGCTGGGGGTGACAGAAGGAGCGGGACTGGGCTGGTTCCCAATGGGAAGCTGCCTGGGCCTGTCTGACTGCACTGACCCCAGAACCCAGGGCTTGCCCTCCAAGGTGCGAGAGCACAACCCCGGAGAGCTCTCCCTCCGCCTGCGCATGCCCACAAGCACGGAGTAAAGCTGGGGGCTCCCTGGCACTTGCCAGGGCAAGCTACGCTGCAGCAGCTGTGGGTGTGAGAACACAGTGCCCCCTCCCCCGGAGCAGAGGACACTGCGCTAGGGCCAGTGCGCACAGGCGCATGGGAATGCTGAGCACCCTCTCTTCTGGACTGCGGGGGCAGCACTGCCCAGCATGCAGGACACAACCACCTCTTGGCATGCAGGGTGGCAACCCGCAGAGCATGCTGGCACTCCCCACAGCGTGCTGGGCATAGGGACTCTGGGGCCGTGGGGTGGCATCACCCACAGCGTGCTGGGCATAGGGCCCTGGGGGCACAAGGTGGCATCCCCCACAGCATGCTGGGCATAGGGCTCTGGGGGCACAGGGTGGTATCCCCCACAGCATGCTGGGCATAGGGCTCTGGGGGCACAGGGTGGCATCCCCCACAGCATGCTGGGCATAGGGCTCTGGGGGCACAGGGTGGCATCCCCCACAGCATGCTGGGCATAGGGCTCTGGGGGCACAGGGTGGCATCCCCCACAGCATGCTGGGCATAGGGCTCTGGGGGCACAGGGTGGCATCCCCCACAGCATGCTGGGCATAGGGCCTTGGGGGCACAGGGTGGCATCCCCCACAGCATGCTGGGCATAGGGCCTTGGGGGCACAGGGTGGCATCCCCCACAGCATGCTGGGCATAGGGCCTTGGGGTGGCATCACCCAAAGCAACAAACCTAGCAAGGGAGCAGAGCCTCCAGCAGAATAAGGAACTGGAGCTTCACACCCAGAATCAAGTGCTGCATCTTGGAGCAGAATCCACTTCGGAGATGCCCCTGCCCTCGCCCCTGGGCCGACACCCCCAGTGCCTCACTCCTCCCCTCCTCCTTCAGGACCCTCCCCGAATTCACCCTGTCCCTCACTCTGCCTTGCCATGGGGAAGGGGCAAGGGCCTAATGGTGCAGAGAGAAGGAGAGGAAGTGCTGCCGGGGTCATGGCTGGCAGCAGGGGAGCGGCCCCTGCTCATACAGGATCACTCTTGCCCAGCTGAGGCCGAGCTGCAGCCCCCTTCTCGCCCCAGGCCCAGCAGCAGGGGCAGACGGCAGGCCCGTGGCTGGGGCTGGCAGGCGGCCGCGGGGTGTCTGTTTGCAAGCTGCCAGTGTGTCACTGTATTGTGATGAGGTGTTTGGGATATCAACAAATTAGCAGGCGTGGGGAAGAGAAGGATGCAGGCGCCATTCGTAAATGTCAGCTCGCTGCCTCCTCATTTTGCAGCTCATTAAACCCAATATTCTAACCTGTATTAGTACAACGGGAACAGGCCCCTCCGAGGAGACAAGCCTCTGGGAGAACCACAGCAGCAGGCATGGAGTGGAGACTCCCACTGCGCGTCCCCCGGCCTGGGGCCCAGCAGGACCAACTGCGCCCTCACCTGCCAGCTAGCCTAGCCCACCAGCCAGTCCCCCAAGGACCCCGTCCGCTCCTGCCTCTCGGGAGGTACCCAATGAGGGTGGGTGCGCAGGGGGGTGGCCAAGGGGCACACAGTGGGGGGCCGTGGGGTGGGCACAGGGATGGTGGGGTCAGACCGAGGGGCACCCAGTGCTGGGACGGGGGTTTGGCACGTATGGAGCAGGGGGGGTTGTACCAAGGGGCGCACAGGGGTGGAGGATGCGGTACATACAGAGGAGGGGAGGTTGTACCAAGGGGCACAGAGGGGTGGGGGGTGGGGTACATATGGGGGAGGGTTGTACCAAGGGGCACACAGAGGTGGGGTACATATAGAGTGGGGGGGGTGAACCAAGGGGCGCACAGGGATGGGGGGTGTGGTACACACAGAGCGGGGGGGTTGTACCAAGGGGCGCACAGGGGTGGGGAGTGGAGTACATACAGCGCAGAGGGGCTTGTACCAAGGGCACACAGGGGTGGGGTACATATAGAGCTGGGGGGTTGTACCAAGAGGCGCACGGGGTGGGGGATGGGGTACATTCAGAACGGGGGGGTTGTACAAAGGGAAGCACAGGGGTGGGGGGGTGCGGTACACACAGAGCGGGGGGGGGGTTGTACCAAGGGCGCACAGGGGTGGGGTACATATAGAGCGGGGGGCTTGTACCAAGGGCGCACAGGGATGGGGGGTGGGGTACACACAGAGCAGGGGGGGTTGTACCAAGGGCACACAGGGGTGGGGGGTGGGATTACATACAGAGCTGGGGGTGTTGTACCAAGGGGCGCACAGGAGTGGGGGGTGCGGTACATACAGAGCAGGGGGGGTTGTACCAAGGGGCGCACAGGGGTGGGGTACATATAGAGCGGGGGGGGTTGTACCAAGGGCACACAGGGGTGGGGGGTGGGGTACATACAGAGCTGGGGGAGGTTGTACCAAGGGCACACAGGGGTGGGGGGTGGGGTACATACAGAGCTGGGGGGGTTGTACCAAGGGCACACAGGGGTGGGGTACATACAGAGCAGGGGGGGTTGTACCAAGGGCACACAGGGGTGGGGAATGGGGTACATACAGCACAGGGTGGGTTGTACCAAGGGGAGCACAGGGGTGGGGAATGGGGTACATACAGCACAGGGGGGGTTGTACCAAGGGCACACAGGGGTGGGGGGTGGGGTACATACAGAGCTGGGGGAGGTTGTACCAAGGGCACACGGGGTGGGGGGTGGGGTACATACAGAGCAGGGGGGTTGTACCAAGGGGTGCACAGGGGTGGGGGGTGGGGTACATACAGAGCAGGGGGGGTTGTACCAAGGGGTGCACAGGGGTGGGGGGTGGGGTACATACAGAGCTGGGGAGGTTGTACCAAGGGCACACAGCGGTGGGGGGTGGGGTACATACAGAGCTGGGGGGGTTGTACCAAGGGGCGCACAGGGATGGGGGGTGGGGTACATACAGCACGGGGGCGGGTGTACCAAGTGGCGCACAGGGGTGGGGTACATATAGAACGGGGGGGTTGTACCAAGAGCGCACAGGGGTGGGGGGTGGGGTACACACAGAGCAGGGGGGGGTGTACGAAGGGGCACACAGGAGTGGGGGGTGGGGTACATACAGAGCAGGGGGGGTTGTACCAAGGGGCGCACAGGGGTGGGGTACATATAGAGCGGGGGGGGTTGTACCAAGGGCGCACAGGGGTGGGGGGTGGGGTACACACAGAGCAGGGGGGGTTGTACCAAGGGCACACAGGGGTGGGGGGTGGGGTACATACAGAGCAGGGGGGGTTGTACCAAGGGGCGCACAGGAGTGGGGGGTGCGGTACATACAGAGCAGGGGGGGTTGTACCAACGGGCGCACAGGGATGGGGGGTGCGGTACATACAGAGCAGGGGGGGGTTGTACCAAGGACGCACAGGGGTGGGGGGTGGGGTACATACAGAGCTGGGGGAGGTTGTACCAAGGGCACACAGGGGTGGGGGGTGGGGTACATACAGAGCTGGGGGGGTTGTACCAAGGGCACACAGGGGTGGGGGGTGGGGTACATACAGAGCTGGGGGAGGTTGTACCAAGGGCACACAGGGGTGGGGTACATACAGCACAGGGGGGGATGTACCAAGGGCGCACGGGGTGGGGTACATACAGAGCTGGGGGAGGTTGTACCAAGGGCACACAGAGGTGGGGGGTGGGATTACATACAGAGCAGGGGGGGTTGTACCAAGGGCACACAGGGGTGGGGGGTGGGGTACATACAGAGCAGGGGGGGTTGTACCAAGGGTCGCACAGGGGTGGGGGGTGGGATAACATACAGAGCAGGGGGGGTTGTACCAAGGGGCGCACAGGAGTGGGGGGTGCGGTACATACAGAGCAGGGGGGGTTGTACCAAGGGGCACACAGGGGTGGGGGGTGGGGTACATACAGAGCAGGGGGGGTTGTACCAAGGGGCGCACAGGGGTGGGGGGTGGGATTACATACAGAGCAGGGGGGGTTGTACCAAGGGGCGCACAGGGGTGGGGGGTGGGATTACATACAAAGCAGGGGGGGTTGTACCAAGGACACACAGGGGTGGGGGGTGGGGTACATACAGAGCAGGGGGGGTTGTACCAAGGGGCACACAGGGGTGGGGGGTGGGATTACCTACAGAGCAGGGGGGGTTGTACCAAGGGGTGCACAGGGGTGGGGGGTGGGATAACCTACAGAGCAGGGGGGGTTGTACCAAGGGCGCACAGGGGTGGGGGGTGGGATTACATACAGAGCAGGGGGGGTTGTACCAAGGGCACAGAGGGGTGGGGTACATACAGAGCAGGGGGGGGTTGTACCAAGGGGCGCACAGGGGTGGGGGGTGGGGTACATACAGAGCAGGGGGGGTTGTACCAAGGGGCGCACAGGGGTGGGGGCCTGTGGCACGTATGGAGCAAGGGGGGTTGTACCAAGAAGCACACGGGGTGGGGCACCTGCAGAGCACGGGGCTGTCCCAAGGCGCACACGGGAGGGGCGAGGCGTGCATACGAGGTCGAAGGGGCAGGCGGAGGGGGTGGCCGCCTGCCAGCGGAGGAGGGAGCGCAGGAAGGCCGCGTTAGGGCCGAAGGAAGGGGTTCCAGGGAAGGGGAGCGTGCGGGTGACGGTGTCTGCGTGGGGCAGGAAGGAGCTGAGCGCTACCAGCCGTAATCCCCGGCAAGCTGGTAAATGCAGCTCAGAGAAGTGTTTCCAGCCAGCGAGATGGGCGCTCCCGACAGCCCCTGACAGTCTGCATTAATCACGCCCGGCGCCCAGCACAGCTCTTTACTGGCCATCAATTTCCCCCGGGTTTTCAAACTACAAAACAAAGACAAAAGCGCGTCGTTTTGCCGCCGCTGAGAAGCACATTAAGGGGCTGTCAGCTTCTCGCCATGCACCCTGCATCACTCTTTAAGCACATGAGAAGTTCATTATCCCTGGAGCTCTGGCAGCCATGGGGATGCTGGGCCAGGGAGCGTCGCAAAGGCGCCTGCTGCCAGCACATCCCTCGCATGCTCGCCTGGGCTCCTCCTGGCTGCCGAGAGCCAAGCCAAAGGGCTGGAGCGGCCGGGGGAGCCTAGGGCGACAGGCTGGGGCTGATGGGCAGGGCTCTGAGCTGGCAGCTCCTGGCCTGCTTCATCCCATGGAGTTCAGTGCTGGCCCCTCACAGCCCGACATCTCTCCCTGGCCAGCATGGCAGGTCTGTGGCACTCCCAGAGCGCCCCGGTTTCCCGATGCTCCTGCTGCACTCGCTCGTTTGGTGATGCACCCTCGCAGCCTGATTGCACGCTTGCCATAGTTTGTTGATGCTCCCTAGCAGCCTGACACGCCGCTCTCTTTAACATGCGACCATGTAAAAAAGCAACAGCTCGTTTGATTTATGATACTTCAGAACAACTAAGATTCAATTGCTCTGCACGTCCCCAGCTCTGATTACCTCCTAAATGAGATAAACTGATGGCAATTTATCCCAGACCTCCCCAACTTTCCCAGGGTGCTAACCTGAGAGACGCATCGGCACATGGGGCCAGCATGCCGGGCAGGGGCCGTGCCAGGGAGAGCGGGTGGCAGAGCATGTGCACACGCTGCCGGGCAGGGAGAGGGGCAGGAGGGGGCAGGGGCCCTGACACCAGGACAGCAGTCATGGACGTCAGCCACTGCCCAGCAGGGGGAGGGTTGTCTCAGTTCTGGGAAGTGGACTCCAGCCGTCTACATGGGAATATTATTTCCCCTGAAGTAAGTGACTTGCTGCAGGCAAAGCCATGGGCACACTGAGCGCCCTGCTTTGCCCTGCAAAACCACGGTGGCAGCTGGGCAGACCTGTCGGCAGCCTCATGCCTGGGCCTGTCTGACAACAAGCAGCACCCGTGCAGGCAGGCACTAGTGCACTCGAGGCAGCTGCTGACCCAGGCTGCCTCGGAGAACACAGAGCTGGAATGTGTAACCCCACAGAGCTGGCAAAACACAGTTTGGGGGGACGCTCCCCCCTGGCAAGCCCTCCCTGCTCCTCAGCGTGGGCGAGCTAGCCGCAGTCCCTCTGGCAGATGGCTCCACGACAGGACGCTGGCTCCTCGCAGAGCACGGCATCTCTGTCCCTGAAGGCCCAGCCCCCCACCCAGGGGCTCTCTCATTTCCCCAGCATGGTCACTGCTCCAGGAGGGCCTGGCCATCAAGGGGAGACCCGGCGCTATGGCTAACAGCAGCGATTCCAGGAGGCTATGACAGCGCCTGCACCAGGGCTTCCGCCGACCTGACTATGAGAGAGGGGGAGGGCCTAAGATAATCCCCATCAGCTCCTGTGGGGTTCTTCCACCTGCTGCTGCAGCACCAGGTGCTGGCCACTGGCCGAGGCTGGGCACTGGTCTAGTGCTATGCAATGCCTCAGGGAACATCAAATGCCAAATTACCCCCACTGCCAAGCTTCCCGGCGTGGCCCATCCTGCATGTGTCTGGCTGGCTGGGGCCGCCCCACGCAGTGCCCCGTCCAGCGCTCAGTAGTGCAGAAGGGGGCCTGGCAGGGTGCAGGACGTCTGAGCCTGGGAGGAGGGTCCTGCCAGTCCCAGCCCAGAGGAGGGCTGAGCTGGGCTCCCCCAGAAGGAGCACACAACTTGGCCGAGGAGGTTTCTGTTGAGTATAGGCGTGACTGAGACATTTCCCAGCCATGCTACAGAAGCTGCCTCAGACCGAGCAGAATGGGGCCTACAACCGCCAGCTACAGGGCTCCTGGCTGGCTACGGCTGTACTGCATTGCCACCCTGGGAGCAAACAGGGCTTCTCCTTAGGAGCAGCCCCAAACGGCACAAACAGCCTGGGGCGGGAAAAGGCTTTGTCCTACCCAGAGCACACTGCAGCTCAGGGCCCTCCCTGAGCCCCAGTTAACGGCCCTGTCTTCCCCAGCCAAGGGGTGAGATTCCAGAGAGACTAACAGAATTAACCCAACTTTTCAGGGCTTGGCTTCGCATCCTTATCCTCTTTTTAACACAGGAAATTGCATTAGTAACGTACGTTTTTTAAAAAGCACACGTTCTATGATTCCATGTCCCTCTCTGGCCAGCCTATCCCGCTATGCGCCTGCTCCCCCAGCCTCACCCCGCCCTCAGTGTCCCAGCCCCTGCACTGCAGCAGCAGGCAGCTGCTCCCCCTCCTCTAGGCGCCTGCAGCCTGGGCACCAGCAGGGTGAGGACTGAGCGCACAGCACAGGGGTCCCCCTACACTCAGGGCTGGCGCCTGGCACCACAGGGGCCTCTGGCAGCCGGGAGGGGCAGTGACAAATGAATCACAGAATCATAGAATCTCAGGGTTGGCAGGGACCTCAGGAGGTATCTAGTCCAACCCCCTGCTCAAAGCAGGACCAACCCCAACTAAATCATCCCAGCCAGGGCTTTGTCAAGCCTCAAAAACCTCTAAGGAAGGAGATTCCACCACCTCCCTAGGGAACCCATTCCAGTGCTTCACCACCCTCCTAGGGAAATAGTGTTTCCTAATATCCAACCTAAGCCTCCCCCACTGCAACTTGAGACCATTTTGGTACATGACATTTCACTGGCAAATGAACTTTAATGGGACAGAGAAATGCACATTGGAGGGGAACATTGTAACGCCTCGTACACCTGACGGGTTCTGAGTTAACTCTCAACTCAGGAACGGGACCTGGCCTCAGTGGAGGCAGACAGCTCAGTGGAGTGGAGGCCTCTGCTGTGATCAGACACGTTACCAAGGTGTTCGGACGCACAAGGAGAGGGGTTGGGGTTAGATCAGATGGATAGGTTGACATAAATCAATGGTGCAGCAGCATCCGGATCCCGTGTGCAGCACCATCTCAAAAAGGGTTTGCAGAACTACTGGGGGCTCAGAGAAGGGAGAGGAGATTGATTGAGGGCCTGGAAAAACTCCCCTATGAAGAGAGACTGAAATAACTGGGATTGTTACAGTACAGAGCAAATGAGTAATAGGGGACAGTAAAGGTCTATAAAATAAAAGCTCTAGACAAGGGAGACTGGGAACTTCTCTTCGCCCTATCTCCTAACACAGGAACAAGGGGACACGCCATGCAATTACGTGGGAAGTTCAAAACACAATGCATCGTTAGACAGTGGAACTCCCTGTCCCAGGCAGCTGTTGAGGCCAAGAACGTAGCCAGATTCAAAGAGGTGTTTATATGGATATGGATATTTATATGGATATCCAGAATTTCCAGAGTTGTCATAATTAGCGCTAACAATTGTGGAAGGGATATTATAGCTCATGCTTCAAGGCTCAGAGATTGCTGTAACTATGAGAGATCAGCCTGAGAGCTTGCGTGGGGGAAAACTTATCCCCATCTGCTACTGTGGGATTCTTATACCTTCCTCGGCAGCACCTGATGCTGCCAGTCACCAGGTACTGGGCTAGCTGGACCTCCGGTCTGATCTAGTCTGGCCATCCCTACGTTCCTCAGCCCTGCTGTGGGGGTCGCTACAGTTAGAACTGACAGGGAATTTAGCAGTTGGGGCAGATTTTCACCAGGACAGCAAAAAGCTCCTTTCTGGCCCCAGGGCAACCCCTGGGCTCAAATGGGAGATGCTGGAGCTTCTCAACGCAATGGATGTCGGAGCTTTTAAACTCTTATGTTCCTGAACCTTTCTCAGAAAGCTTGGCCTGAGGCAGCCAGACACAGTCCGAAATTAAGGCCAGCAGGCACTACCAGACCATCCCTGCACATCACAGGCCACTAAGCATGACCCAGCACCCACCCAGCACGCCAGCAACCACAACAGGTCAAAGTACTGCAGCCCTCAAGAGACTAACCTTCTGCATGCCAACGCCGAGCACGGGAGAGACCAAGGGCGCCAGCCTTGGGATGGGAAGTTCCAATCGCTACAGCTGGGCACATTTATAAGCAAATGAAAATAGGATCTTACACTGGCAGGAGTCTGACAGCCTCTCCTATGGGCCCTCCCAGGTTTGCCACTGGTGTCAGAAACAAACACACACATACCCAGAGCAGCAGCTGCCACGGGAGCATGGTCCCTGCTCCCAGCTGCAGGGGAGAAAGCGAGGGCAGACAAGCTGGCCTGGAAGTTCATTTCCATGGCAGGGCGGAGAGCTCAGGCTCCCCCAGGTACTACTGGCTGGCTGCGGCCGCCCTGGCAGGACGACAGACACTTCCTACCTTCTGCTGCTGTGCTGGGGCCGTCAGGGCGGGCTGTCCCTGTGCTCTTTTTCCTGCGGTGTTTCTTCCTGTTTGCATGAGGAGAAGGAGGCGGCTCCAGCTTTGGGCTTGCAGCGTTGGACATGTTTGGGCTGGAGCTGAGAGCATCTGCGGTGCCATTAGCTATGGACAGAGAAAGACAGAGACGGCGACGTTTAGAGACTCCAGCACCACCATGCTCAGACCTGCCTGACTCCCTCCCACAGAGAAAGCCCAAGACACCCCACCCTGCCCCACAGAGACGCCCCGAACATCCCCGCCTGCTCCTGTGCCACAGAGACGCCCCGAACATCCCCGCCTGCTCCTGTGCCACAGAGACGCCCCGAACATCCCCGCCTGCTCCTGTGCCCCAGAGACGCCCCGAACATCCCCGCCTGCTCCTGTGCCCCAGAGACGCCCCGAACATCCCCGCCTGCTCCTGTGCCCCAGAGACGCCCCGAACATCCCCGCCTGCTCCTGTGCCCCAGAGACGCCCCGAACATCCCCGCCTGCTCCTGTGTCACAGAGACGCCCCGAACATCCCCGCCTGCTCCTGTGTCACAGAGACGCCCCGAACATCCCCGCCTGCTCCTATGCCACAGAGACGCCCCGACCATCCCCGCCTGCTCCTGTGCCACAGAGACGCCCCGACCATCCCCGCCTGCTCCTGTGTCACAGAGACGCCCCGAACATCCCCGCCTGCTCCTGTGCCACAGAGACGCCCCGAACATCCCCGCCTGCTCCTGTGCCACAGAGACGCCCCGAACATCCCCACCTGCTCCTGTGCCCCAGAGACGCCCCGAACATCCTAATCTGCTCCTGTGCCCCAGAGACGCCCCGAACATCCCCGCCTGCTCCTGTGCCCCAGAGACGCCCCGAACATCCCCGCCTGCTCCTGTGCCCCAGAGACGCCCCGAACATCCCCGCCTGCTCCTGTGCCCCAGAGACGCCCCGAACATCCCCGCCTGCTCCTGTGCCCCAGAGACGCCCCGAACATCCCCGCCTGCTCCTGTGCCCCAGAGACGCCCCGAACATCCCCGCCTGCTCCTGTGCCACAGAGACGCCCCGAACATCCCCGCCTGCTCCTGTGCCCCAGAGACGCCCCGAACATCCCCGCCTGCTCCTGTGCCACAGAGACGCCCCGAACATCCCCGCCTGCTCCTGTGCCACAGAGACAGCCCCAGACACCCCCACCTGCGCCCACCCATCAGAGATGTCCCAGCTGCCCCCCACTCCCCAGACAGGCCCTGGGACGCCCCACCCTGCTCCACGAGTCGGGCCGTGTCCCCAGAGGGAGGCGGGGGGGCTGTTGGAGCACACACCTGCTGGGAGTCCCACCTAGGCCCTGCTCAGGCGCTCTGCCGCGGCTGGCAGCCATCGCCAGGCCCAGCGCGGGACTCCTCCTCCAGAGGAGACGACTGGGCTGCCTCTCTCAGGAGCCCGAGTAGGATGGGCTCCAGAGGCTGCTGATACAGAGCAGAAGAAGCCGTATCCCCGGTAGCAACGCACCAAATTTATCCTCAATCATACTGTTCCTTACAATTAATAGCAGAATTAGAAACAATCAGGGAGCTGCCTAATTACTGTCAATTAGAGTGCGCTAATCAAGCTCCGCTCACACACACACATGCTGCCGCTGCACTCACCATTAAATGTCAAATTTCATTAGAGACCAGCAACAAAATCAAAAGCCTGACATTCAATTTCAGCAGCGCACACAGCACAGGCTTCCAATCAGCATAAAAATGCAGACTCCGGGGAAGGCAGCGAGGTGCGAGCGCCTCGCTCCGAGTTAACCCTCTCTGAAATACGCTCCTGCCTCCTCTGAGGGCCAGGTGCTGGGCCTCTGCTCCGAGTCCCGGCCCAACGCCCCCGAGAACCTCCCTCTCTGCTGCTCTGACACCCCTCCCGCCACGTCCCCTTTGATCTCTGGGCACTGGGCTGGAACTCAGGGGATCCGGTTCCACTCCGACCCTGCTACTGACCCCCATGGGGACCTTGGCCAAGTCGCTTCCTTTCTCTGGGCCTGTCCCCGCATCTGTTAAGTGTGGTTAGACCAGCGTGACCAGCGCTCTGCGGGACGGCCCCCATCCAAACAGCGCAGTACTGGCGGGATGGAGAAGGCTGGGACAGCCTCACGAGGTAGCAGCCAGGGCCCTTTAACACTAGCTAGGATACAGCCCTGCGGAACACCCTTGGTCTGCCCTGGCTTAGGGATTGGGAGGGCCCCAAGCTCTGTCTACACTGCAGAGCCTATGCCAGCAGGACCCCTAGTCTGGACACAGCGTACACCCACAGAAGCGTTTCCGTCAGCACAGCAGTAACAGCACTTCCCTGAATGATGTCAGCGACGCTGACAGATGCCCTCGTCCATCGGGATAGCTGTCAGTCAGGGGTCTGGCTTTTACACTCCCTGACCAGCGGAGCTGCGCCAGCCTAACTTTTACGGGTTGCTCAAGCCCTGGTATAAAAGCGTCTCTCTCTCTAGTGTCTCACGCTCACCCCCAGTGGAGACGCACAGTAGCTGGGGGTTTCTGCCACCAATTATCCACAGGGAAAGAGTTCACAGAGTTGACAATTAAGGCAGCTGAGTCTAATAAACTGAATCAATTCCCCAAACCAATGACTCACACCAGGGCAGGGACATAGTTTCTTGGCATTGGAAATGGCTGCTTCCCAGACACAGGGAGGAGGTGCTGTGCTTGGCACAGGCCGGAGACACACACAAGCTGGTTCAAGAATCCCTGGGCCTGGTCTACCCAGAATGCTGCACCAGTGTAACCAACGGTGCCACATGAACCCAGTCAGCTAACGCAGCACTGCTGTGTGCAGGGGCAATGGGCATCTAAGCAGAGTATCTAAGCAGAGACAAACAGCTCAGTCACTTCCCTCCCTACTCCGCTCCTGGTGCCTTGCTGCTCAGTGTGTTCCAGCACCCACCCTCTTGCCCGTGGTCTCGGGCAGCACCTCCCCATAGGTAGCAGGTCTGGGATGGGCATCTCCCAACATCCGCCCTGGTGGAGGCGGATGCGAAGGAGTCTTTTAGCTACTTTGCAATGTCCTTAGCCTCCAAAACTCTGTCTTCCCTGCAGTGACCCTGCTGGTTCTCTTGCAGGCGCCTTCCTTCTGATTCTCCCAGAGACCGAGAGCCCTGGGCATCCCTGTGCAGTGGAGCCCTGTGGCACATGCAGGGAAGGGGACAGGGCTGTGTCCCAGCTCTCTGCTCCTCAGCTCACCTGGACCCCTGGGGCTGGCTTCGTGGATTTGATCTCTGACAGGACCCTTCCCCATAGCTCCCTTCCCCCCCCCCCTTTGCACAGCTGTGCCCAGTTGTGAGGCTGGTGCACAGATGGCGGGATGCAGGAAAGGGAAGGCTGCTCTCCCGTCGTAACAGTGACCATACCCCACTGCTCTCTGGCTCTGGGCAGGGTCAGCCCAGAAAATGACCAGGAAAGTGGAACTGACCTGGTAGGCCGAGAAGGCTGCCCTCTCCCCGGTCCGCCTTGCCTGTTCTTGTCTCCCCTTTGGCTGGGTTACAGAGTCTGAGTGAGGTTCTGTCTGTCCCACTAGAACCCGCTGGGTGGCCAGAGTGGTGGGGAGCTCCCTGCGGAGCAGACACGCACTCAGCAGCTCCTTCAGACACACAATTAGCTCTGGAGCCGAGATCTCCACCCCCTCCATGTCACCGTGAATTGGCAGCGACTTGTTCCCTATTTGTATCAATCTCGGGGTTACTTTGCATGAAATGAGTGGATTGCTCGGGGTGGCAGCAAGCAGAGGCAGCTCTGTCATGTGGAACACGAGCAGAGAGGCTGCCACGCCCCTCTGGGAGCTCCTGGACCAGCATGGGAGGCAAAGTGACCCCCCCCCCGAGCAACAGCATGTGCCAGGCACAGCCCCTGCCAGCCTCTGCAAGTGGGCTGACAACCCGGGCATGAGCCAACAGCCAGCAAGCCTGAGGGCAGGCAGGCAAATAGCAGCTTGCTGAGCCGCTCTAGCCTGTGACGGGGCCCCATACATCATCACAAAGGCACCTGGCTGGGGGGTGGGGGTAGATTCCACCCCACCCCAGCCCACCACCCACCTCTGCGTGTGTGTGAATTCCAGCACTGCCTGATCACCGGCCTACTAAAGAGAGCATGTGTATGCGAGGACGTGCACAGAGATGTTACAATGCTGAGTGGCTTGCCCACACACGGGGTAGGAGCCCTGCAGTATTGGGATGGGCGGCTCCCCCATTTCTTGGGGGACCCTGAGGGGTTGGGGTAGGCAGCACCCTCACGTCTGGGGGAACCCTGCGGTATCGCGTTGGGTGGCTCCCCCATGCCCAGGGAGACACCTGCAGTATCGGGGTGGGTGGCTCCCCCATGCCCAGGGAGACACCTGCAGTATCGGGTTGGGCGGCTCCTCCATGCACGAGGGGATCCTGCAGTAAATGTCCAGGGGGACCCTCTGGCAAATGAAGTGTAAAAATATCATTAGGAAGGCAAAAAAGAATTTGACAAACAGCTAGCCAAAGACTCAAAAAGTAATAGCAACAATTTTTTTAAGTACGTCAGAAGCAGGAAGCTGGCTACACAACCAGTGGGGCCACTGGACGATCGAGGTGCTAAAGGAGCACTCAAGGACAACAAGGCCACTGCAGAGAAACTACATGAATTCTTTGCATCGGTCTTCACAGCTGAGGACGTGAGGGAGATTCCCACACCTGAGCCATGCTTTTTAAGTGACAGATCTGAGGGACTGTCCCAGATTGAGGTATCATTAGAGGAGGTTTTGGAACAAATTGATAAGCTAAACTGCAATAAGTCACCCGGACCAGGTGGGATTCACCCAAGAGTTCTGAAGGAGCTCAAATGTGAAATTGCAGGACTACTAACTATAGTCTGTAACCTATCATTTAAATCAGCTTCTGTCCCAGATGACTAGAGGAGAGCTAATGTGATGCCAATTTTCAAAAAGGGCTCCAGGGGTGATCCAGGCAATCACAGGCTGGTAAGCCTGACTTCAGTACCCAGCAAACTGGTTGAAACTATAATAAAAAACAAAATTGCCAGACACATAGATTAACATAATTTGTTGAGGAAGAGTCAACATGGTTTTTGTAAAGGTAAATCATGCCTCACCAATCTACTAGAATTTTTTGAAGGAGTCAACAAACATGTGGACAAGAGGAATCCAGTGGATACAGTGTATTTAGATTTTCCGAAAGCCTTTCACAAGGTCCCTCACCAAAGGCTCTTAAGCAAAGTAAGCTGCCATGGGATAAGAGGGAAGGTTCTCTTATGGATCAGTAACTGATTAAAAGATAGGAAACAAAGGGTAGGAATAAATGGTCAGTGTTCAGAATGGAGAGAGGTAAATAGTGGTGTTCCCCAGGGGTCTGTACTGGGCCCAGTCCTATTTAACATATTCATAAATGATCTGAAAAAAAGGGATAAACAGTGAGGTGGCAAAATTTGCAGATGATCCAAAATTATTCAAGATAGTTAAATCCAAAGCAGGCTGTGAACAGCTAGAAAGGGATCTCACAAAACTGGGTGACTGGGCAACAAAATGGCAGATGAAATTCAATGTTGATAAATGCAAAGTAATGCACATTGGAAAATATAATCCCAACTATACGTATAAAATGATGGGGTCTAAATTAGCTGTTACCACTCCAGAAAGAGATCTTGGAGTCATTGTGGATAGTTCTCTGAAAACATCCACTCAATGTGCAGCGGCAGTCAAAAAAGTGAACAGAATGTTGGGAATCATTAAGAAAGGGAGAGATAATAAGACTGTAAATATCATATTGCTGCTATATAAATCCATGATACGCCCACATCTTGAATACTGTGTGCAGATGTGATCACCCCATCTCAAAAAAAAAATTGGAATTGGAAAAGGTTCAGAAAAGGGCAACAAAAATTATTAGGGGTATGGAATGGCTGCCATATGAGGAGAGATTAATAAGGCTGGGACTTTTTAGCTTGGAAAAGAGACGACTAAGGGGGGTTATGATAGAGGTCTATAAAATCATGATTGCTGTGGAGAAAGTAGATAAGGAAGTGTTATTTACTCCTTCTCATAACACAAGAACGAGGGGTCACCCAATGAAATTAATAGGCAGCAGGTTTAAAATGAACTAAAGGAAGTATTTCTTCATACAACACAGACAGGGGTGGCTCCAGGCACCAGCGCAGCAAGCGCGTGCCTGGGGCGGCAAGCCGTGGGTGGCGGCCTACCGGTCGCTGTGAGCGCGGCAGTCAGGCAGCCTTCAGCAGCATGCCTGCGGGAGTGTCATGGAGTCCCCGGGCGCTGCTCTGGAACTGCTCCCCACAAAGCCAGGCAGGACTTTGAGGAGCCTCCTCTTCCTTGGAGCAGATTGTCTTCAAGGCAAGAAGCTCACACGGCTTCACCTTCCTGGGTCTCTCCTTGGAGCATTCAGCATCCTCTGCCCCTCCGTGCGCTTCCCCCAGCGAGTCCACCCAGGCGGAGTCCTGGAGAAGCCACAGGGTCCTGCACCCCCCACTGCGCAGTCAGACGTGACTCTCAGCCAGCCAGTAAAACAGAGGTTTATTCGATGACAGGAACATGGTCTAAAACAGAGCTTGTAGGTACAGAGAACGCGACCCCTCAGCCGGGTCCATTCTGGGGCCCAGCGAGCCAGACACCCACGTCTGCTCTCACTCCTCGTCCCCAGCTGCTCCAAACTGAAACTCCCTCCAGCCCCTCCTCTCTGGCCTTTGTCTCTTTCCCAGGCCAGGAGGTCACCTGATCTTTGTTCACCTTTCGTCATCCCCTTGCAGGGGGGAAGGGCCCTGGCCATTTGCTGCCAAGAGACAGAGTGTCGGCCATTTATGCACACTGGAGACTTAAGAAATGCATAGGGGAAACTGAGGCACCCACACAGTATTCAGAGGAAACATTAAGAACAGTCCCACTTCGTCACAGGGAGGTCCACCAGTCCCGCGGCTTCAGTGGCAATTTGGCGGCGGGTACACTGAAGGCGTGGGACCGGCAGATCACCCACAGAACCGCCACCGAATCCGTGTGACCAGTGGACCGCCCGCAGGCATGCCGCCAAAGGCTGCCTGACTGTCGTGCTTGGGGTGGCAAAAAACATAGAGCTGCCCCTGAACACAGAGACAACCTGTAGAACTCTTTGCCAGAGGATGTTGTGAAGGCCAAGACTATAACAGGGTTCAAAAAAGAACTAGATAAATTCATGGAGGACAGGTCCATCAATGGCTATTAGCCAGGGTGGGCAGGGATGGTGTCCCGAGCCTCTGTTTGCCAGAAGCTGGCAATGGGCAGCAGGGGATGGATCACTTGATGGTTCCCTGTTCTGTTCATTCCCTCTGGGGCACCTGGCATTGGCCACTGTCAGAGAGGATACTGGGCTAGATGGACCTTTGGCCTGACCCAGTGTGGCCCTTCTTGTTCTTACTGGGGCAAGCATGAGGAGACCTCTGCAGTATTGGGTTGGGTGGCTTCCCCATGTTGGTGAGACACCTGCTGTATTGAGGGGTCAGATCCCTTATGCCCAGGGGGATCCTGTGGTAGTGGGGGGAGCGGCTCCCTGTGCCCAGGGAGTCACCTGCAGTATCGGGGTAGGCTGCTCCCCCATGTTCAGGAAGACACCTGTGGTATTGGGGTGAGTGGCTCCCTCATGTCCGGGGGGAGCTCTGCGGTATTGGGGTGGGCAGTTCCCCCATGTACAGGGGGGACTCTGTGGTATCAGGGTGGGCAGTGCCTCCATGTACGGGAGGACCCTGCGGTAACAGGGTGGGTGCTCCCTATGTCCAGGGGGGACCCTGCTGTATTGGGGGGGTGCCTCCATGTCTTGGGGGACCCTGTGGTATTGGGATGGGTGACTTCCCCATGCCTGGGGAGACCCTGCAGTATCGGGAGGCAGCTCCCTCATATTCAGAGGGACCCTATGGTAACAGCGTAGGTGGCTCCCCCATGTCCAGGGAACCCTGTGGTGTTGAGGTGGGCGGCTGCCCCATGTACAGGGGGGACCATGCAGTTCTGGGGTGAGCGGCTCCCCCATGTCCTGGGGAACCCTGTGGTATCAGGAGGCAGCTCCCTCATGTTCAGGGGGACCCTACGGTAACAGGGTGGGTGGCTCCCCATGTCCAGGGGAACCCTGCAGTATCAGGGCGAGCATGGGGAGACACCTGCAGTATCGAGGGGTCAGCTCCCCCATGTCCAGGGAACCCTGTGGTCAGGGCCGGCTTATGACCCGCGGGGCCCAATTGGAATACTCGGCGGTGGGGGGTCCTTCAGCTGAAATGCCGATGACCCCCGAAGCGGACCCCCCCCCCCACTGCCGAAATGCCACCGAGGCCCCCTTAGACGCAGGGCCCAATTCCGGCTCTGCCTGTGGTGTTGGGGTGGGCGGCTCCCCCATGTACAAGGGGGACCCTGGGGTATTGGGGTGAGCAGCTCCCCCATGTCCAGGGAACCCTGTGATGTTGCGGTGGGCAGCTCCCCCATGTCTTGGGGGACCCTGTGGTGTTGCGGTGGGCGGCTCCCCCATGTCTTGGGGGACCCTGCAATATCGGAATGGGCAGCTCCCCCTTGTACAGGGGGGACCCTGTGGTATCGGAGTGGGAAGCTCCCCCATATTCAGGGGGACCTTGCGGTAACAGGGTGGGTGGCTCCCTATGTCCAAGGGGACCCTGCAGTATCGGGGTGGGTGGCTACTCCACGTTGGGGAGATACCTGTGGTATTGGGGTGCCCGGGAAGACACCTGCAGTATCAGGGTGCGCTTCTCCCCCATGTCTGGGGGGACCCTGTGGTATCATGGTGGGCAGCTCCCCCATGTCCAGGGAGACACCTGTGGTATTGGGATGGGCGGCTTCCCCGTGTACAGGAGGATCCTGCGGTATCAGGGGGCAGCTCCCCCATGTCCGGGGGGGACCTGCGGTATCAGGGGGCAGCTCCCCCATGTCCGGGGAGACCCTGCGGTATCAGGGGGCAGCTCCCCCATGTCCGGGGAGACCCTGCGGTATCGGGGGGCAGCTCCCCCATGTCTGGGGAGACCCTGCGATATCAGGGAGCAGCTCCCCCATGTCCGGGGGGGGCTGCGGTATCGGGGGCAGCTCCCCCATGTCGGGGGGGGACCCTGGGGTATCAGGGGGCAGCTCCCCCATGTCTGGGGAGACCCTGCGATATCGGGGGGCAGCTCCCCCATGTCTGGGGGGGACCCTGTAGTATCGGGGAGCACCTCCCCCATGTCAGGTGGGACCCTGCGGTATCAGGGGGCAGCTCCCCCATGTCGGGGGGGGACCCTGCAGTATCAGGGAGCAGCTCCCCCATGTCGGGGGGACCTGCGGTATCGGGGGCAGCTCCCCCTTACAGGGCAGGGCACGGAGGGGCTCCGCGGTGGGACGGGGTCCTGTGTGGCTGTGGGTGCCGTGGCCAGCCTGGCTCTCGCTCGTCAGCTGCTCCGGAGCGAGAGGAGCGTGGGAGCTGGCCCGGCCCTGCTCAGTGTCCGACGGGGGGCGGGGGAGCGCGAGCACATTAATGCTCAGAGCTGCGCCCTTCCGCTCCCGTCGCCTGCGCTGCCCCATCAGCAGTAACAGTCTGATTAATTCGCTTCCAGCAGGGAGCTGATGGGGCCAATGATGGAGCCGCTGCATCAGGCGCGCTGAAATTGATAGTTTTTCACAGTTACAAATGAGGAGCCTCCTCAGCTGCAAATGGCGCCCGCACAGTCGGACTCCGGTAATGATCATAAAGAGGCTCTCTTTAAACTGCGAAAGCCCCTGGGACGGAGCGGGGGGGCGGCTGCCGCGCTAATGAGAACGACAAGGGGGCGAGCAGGCATGGAAATGGCTCCTCCACTCTTGATGTGCATTTAACTGCTTTTTTAGTGCGGCGGCAGCGCCAGGAACGAAGGAGTGATGGATGCAGCACAAAGGCATTTATTTTCCAATTCGGCAAAGTGGCTACGTTGGGAAATGTATGAATTATTTTAATTCACTCAACTGTCCTGAACCATCGTGTGTGTGGGGGGGGGGGGAGGGGGGGGAGGAGTACACAGCCCGTATGTATGAGAAACAGGTCTTCCTCCGACTCACTTCACTCTCCCCAAACCTGGGGTCTGGGGAGCAGTAAAGAGAGGGGGACAGGGAGGAGAGAAGACGGGGGGAAGAGACCAAACGCAGGGAGAACGGCGCTGGCAGTGTGGGGTGGGCAGAGGGAGCAAGGGGCATCCTCTGCAGAGGGAGCAGGCCCTGGGTGAGCGACAACCCAGCACAGCTGCAGTCTCTGTGCGCTTGGCTCCCCAGCACAGACAGGCGACCGGCCCCAATGCAGCGCCCACCTCCCCACAGTGTCTGCTCCTGAGAGCGCTGGCAGGGCGCTCGGTGCCACGCTGCCGACAGGGCACGGCTCCTGCAGGGGGCCCGCACGCCCCTCCCGCCCGCAGCAGCTGAGCGGCGCAGGTGAGGGAGAGGAGCAAAGGGTACTCACGGGGGTTGGGGCAGCTGCCGGGGATCACCACAGCCTCGTTCCACTGATCTGCGCTGGAGACGGAGTAGGAGCGCTGGTGCAAGCCGTCCGGCTTCGAGCTGAAGCCCACCAAGTTGATGGAGCGTTCGGAGTGCAGGGAGGTGCTGCTGGTCGAGTGAGGCGCACCTGCAAGACAGGCCCAAGCTCAGCACCAGGCTGCCCCAACGGCACAGAAAAGTGAGTCAGACGCCAGTTCGCCAGCTGGGCCCCACAGCACGTCCCAGCCAGACACCCCAAAACGTCCCCCCCAACCAACACGTCCCAGCCGGGCCCCACAACACGTCCCCCCCTCCAACCAACACGTACCAGCCGGGCCCCACAGCACGTCCCAGCCGGGCCCCACAACACATCCCCCCCAACCAACACGTCCCAGCCGGGCCCCACAGCACGTCCCAGCCAGACACCCCAAAACGTCCCCCCCAACCAACACGTCCCAGCCGGGCCCCACAACACGTCCCCCCCTCCAACCAACACGTCCCAGCCGGGCCCCACAGCACGTCCCAGCCGGGCCCCACAACACATCCCCCCCAACCAACACATCCCAGCCGGGCCCCACAGCACGTCCCAGCCAGACACCCCAAAACGTCCCCCCCAACCAACACGTCCCAGCCGGGCCCCACAACACGTCCCCCCCTCCAACCACCACGTCCCAGCCGGGCCCCACAGCATGTCCCAGCCGGGCCCCACAACACATCCCCCCCAACCAACACGTCCCAGCCGGGCCCCACAGCATGTCCCAGCCAGACACCCCAAAACATCCCCCCCAACCAACACGTCCCAGCCGGGCCCCACAACACGTCCCCCCCTCCAACCAACACGTCCCAGCCGGGCCCCACAGCACGTCCCAGCCGGGCCCCACAACACATCCCCCCCAACCAACACGTCCCAGCCGGGCCCCACAACACGTCCCCCCCTCCAACCAACACGTCCCAGCCGGGCCCCACAACATGCCCCCTCCCCCAACCAACACATCCCACAACACGTCTCCCTCAGCCAACATGTCCCAGCCAGGCCCCACGACACGTCCCCACTCAACACATCCCAGCAGAACGACAGGCTTCAGAGAAGGGCAACACCCCCTTGAAGAGAGATTGACAACTGGGATCGTTAGCTCAGAGAGCGGACGTGAGACAAGCCTATAAAATAATGACCGGCCTAGAGACGGGAGAGTTTTCTCCCTGATTCACAACCCAAGGACAAGGGGACGTGCCATGACATTCAATGGCGGGAAACGCAAAACCGCAAACAGGAAATACTTCTTCAAACAATGCATGATTAAATGGTGGAACCTGGTGCTACAAGAAGTCACTGACACCAGGAATTTAGCAAGCTTCGCGGAGAGATGGGATGTTTCTACTGATCACACCAATATCCAGAGTTCAGTAAATACTAAACGCGGCTTTGGAAGGGAGCCATAATCTCCTATTTCAGGGCTTTAACCCAGGGCTATTAAGGGTGGGGCAGAGTGCCCCAGGAGAGATTAGCCCACATCTGCCCACTGCAGGGTGCTTCTGATTTCCCCAGAAGCATTTGGGGCTAGCCCCGGATATTGGATGCAGGAAGGGGAGGACCAGAAATGACCAGGCTAACGGGTTCCCAAGCTGCCAGCAGGAGAGGCTCTGGTCAGCTGCACTCCCTGCTGGGGAGGAGTCTCAGGGAAGCCATAGAATCATAGAATATCAGGGTTAGAAGGGACCTCAGGAGGTATCTAGTCCAACCCCCTGCTCAAAGCAGGACCAACCCCAACTAAATCATCCCAGCCAGGGCTTTGTCAAGCCAGGCCTGAAAAACCTCTAAGGAAGGAGATTCCACCACCTCCCTAGGGAACCCATTCCAGTGCTTCACCACCCTCCTAGGGAAATAGTGTTTCCTAATATCCAACCTAAACCTTCCTCCTAGGGAATGGTGTCCCTAGCCTCTGTTGGTCAGAGGATGGAGATGGATGGCAGGAGAGAGATCACTTGATCGTTGCCTGTTAGGTTCACTCCCTCTGGGGCACCTGGCATTGGCCACTGTCGGTAGACAGATACTGGGCTAGATGGACCTTTGGTCTGACCCGGTACGGCCTTTCTTATGTTCTTATGTTCCTCCCCTGGCAAGGACTGGTGAGCGCTGAGGTGGTTTAAAGCTACCTTTGCCACCCTGTTCCTTTCTGGTCCTGGGCTGAGGCCTCCACTGCCAGATGTTAAGTATCAGAGGGGTAGCCGTGTTAGTCTGGTTCTGTAGAAGCAGCAAAGAATCCTGTGGCACCTTATAGACTAACAGACGTTTTGCAGCATGAGCTTTCGTGGGTGAATACCCACTTCTTCGGATGCAACTGCCAGATGTTGACTTGCATCCGACGAAGTGGGCATTCACCCATGAAAGCTCATGCTGCAAAACGTCTGTTAGTCTATAAGGTGCCACAGGATTCTTTGCTGCTTTCACTGCCAGAGTGCAGCCTTGAGTTCACAGGCTTCCCCTCCGTTCACCATAACCCACTGGGTGGGGCCCAATCCACGGTCAACTGGCCCTGCACAACTGGGGACAGCTCCCCTCAAGAACCTGCACACAGCAGCCCCCACAATTGCTGGGGCTGGGGGCTGTGTTCAGAGTGCTAGGCAGCCTGCCCTGGAGCCAGAGCCTGTCTCATCCCAGGTCAAGATCTTGGAGGGGCTGAGAACAGCTGAGCCATCCTGGGGTCAGCAGTCACTGGGCTCCAAAAGCCCAGAGCTCCTGGGAGACGAGGCATCTCCCAGTCGCTGCCTGACATTTCCCCATTTTCAGAGGTGTCCCTCGAAAGCGTCTCTCTGTCACCAACAGAATTCGGTCCAATAAAAGATATCCCCTCCCCCACCTCGTCTCTCTAATTCTCAGAAGGGTCAGTAAGTAGCAGCAGACAGTTCTTGGGCAAGGAAAGCCAGGCGGGGTGGCATGAACACACCTCTGGGGCCCACAATTTAAGAAGAATGTTGACAAATTTCAGAGGGCTCAGAGAAGAGCCACAAGAATGATTACAGCAACACGACCCCCTTCTGACAACAAAAATTACTACAGGACCCCAGGAGACCGAAGCCTGAGCCCACCCGAGCCCCGCTGCCCTGGGAGCAGGGGGGTGGCCAAAGCCGAAGCCCAATGGCTTCAGCCCCAGACAGGGGGACCTGTAACCTGAGTCCCACGGCCTTGGGCTTTGGCCCTGGGCCCCAGCAAGTCTAATCCTGGCTCTAGCAACCCTATTAAAACAGGGTCCCGACCCACAGTTTGAGAACCGCTGGATTACAGGATTGGAAAACCTGCCTCCTGGTGCTCATAGATTCATAGACTCTAGGGCCAGAAGGAACCATTGTGATCATCTAGTCTAAACTTCTGTAGAGCACAGGCCCTAGAATTGCCCTGAATTAAACTCAATCCAGCTTAACAAAGACTCAACGAATTCTGTCTCTTGGCAGGGAGTCAGACTAGACCAGGTATCTCAGCCTTTGATACCAGGGACAGGCTTGCTGCCCTCCTACGTGTCAGGAAGATCTCGGGGACCGGCACCGGTCCACGGAGGGGTCATTGAGAAACACTGGACTTGATGACCCTGGTGGTCCCTTCTAACCCTGTGGTTCTCTGACTCCATGAAGGAGAAGGTTGGGGGTGAGCTGATCACAGTACCTACATGGGGAACAAATACGTGTTCAGTCCAGCAGACGAAGGTCTACCACCATCCAGTGGCTGGAAGCTGAAGCTAGACAAATTCAGAGTGGAAATAAGGGGCAAGTTTTAACTGAGAATCATTAACCACTGAACCATCTTCCCAAGGGCTGTGGTGGATTTTCCATCCCTGGCAACGTTCACATCAGGCTGGGATGTATTTCTACATGACGCGCTCTCGTCCAAACAGGAATTCATGCAGGGAAGTCTTGCAGCCAGTGTTACGGAGGAGGGCAGACTACCTGATCAGAGTGGCTCCTTCTGGCGTTATAATGTAGGAGAGCACATGTTGAGCCTCTGGTCCTCGAGTCAGCCGCTGCCAGGAGAGTGCCAAGGGGGGTCCTGCCGCCAGGACCAGGGGTGGAGATTCGGTATGTCTACACTGCAACAGAACACCCGCGGCTGGCCCAGGTCAGCTGACTCGGGCTTGCGGGGCTATGAAACTGCTGTGTCGGCATTCGGGGGGAGGATCCCCCAGCCCGAGCCCAAACATCTACACTGCCATTGTATAGCCCTGACATGGGCCAGCGGCGGTGTTTCACTGCAGTGCAGATGTACCTGGGAGGCTGCCCCCTGGCCAGGGCAGAGGGAGCCTTTGGGGGCAGCAGAAGTGCCTGTTCTTATGCTTCTTCTCTTTTCTATAAGCCCTGAGCCCCCCAAGATCTGGGAACCAAACCCTGACCTGCGAGCCCCATCTGCTCCCGAGGCCAAGGCTCAATACATACAACCTCCCGAGGTCCCTTCCAGCCCTGATATTCTATGATTCTATGATCCTCTGCTTGAGCCCTACTAGCTGTTGTGTGTCCCTCACTCGAGGTCCTGCGCTCCGGCCAGGGTCCCATGCCATCTGCGATCCCATGGCCACAGGACTGGCTGCAGCACCCAAGCTGCCATTTGTCAAATCCCATTTCCAATCCTTTGCAGATCCAAAGGAAACCTTGGAAACATGGCCCAAGTGTCTGCAGACAGCCTGAAACTGCAGCTCGGAGCGGCCTGGCCTGCCCCAGCTCCAAACACAGGGATGCCGGGACAGCAGGACATTCAGCAAATCCAGCATCCGAGGATTGCAGCATGTTTACTTCATTCAAAAACCACAGTGTTCATTTAGATGAAGTGGCCGCAGAACTCCCTGTCTGCCACCCTGAACACACAGGTCAGGGAACTACCCACAAACCTTGCCTGTGACGGCTGCCTGCCCACGCCAGCTGCAGCCGTGGTGCCCCTAGGGCCAGTGCTCCTGTCTGACCCACTCCACAGCCTCACTGTGCCAGTGCCGCTGTTCCCGGAGCCCTGCCCCCTGCAATGCGTGCACAGCGAGTGATCGGCCTGGCTGCTGCGCACTCCCCCTCCCCTCCCCTCCCGTCGTTCAGCGCCACAGAAACACGTGTAAAACCATGACACTGACTTTGCCTCTAATTAGCCCTTAATTTACAAGACACACTTGGAAGGGTAATTAGCTGGCACTCGGCTCCTGACGGCAGCATCCATCTCCACTCCTTCCCCTTGGGGGAGGGGGCCTGCTGGTGGTAGGAGCAGGGAGGATTCTATCTCCCTGTGGGCTGGGGACATGCTCAGAGGGGAGCCTGCCGTCCCCACGACACAGAGCAGTTCCTCACACAGCTCCAAGACCCTCCTCTTCCCAGACACAGCCGGACCCCAGCAGGGTGCCTGAGAGGAACCTCCCCAGACAGCCCCCACCAGTGGGCCTGGGGACTCGAGATTAGCTCCCCACCAGGCAGTCCCCAGCAGCAGGTCTCCAGCGCCTGAGCTGAGAGCCCCTGCCACCCCACTCCAGGTCAGCGTGTCTGTGATTGCAACCCCTCTAAACAGACAGGAAGCCAAAAGCTTCCGGGGCAGAGATTTGCTGCAAATCAAACACCAGGTATTTCATTTCATTATTAATTGTCCTGTCTTTATTCCAGAGTCTGTAACTGGCTCTGCACTCAGCCCACGCTGCCAGTTACTCACCCATTCCCTGTGGCCATGTATCTAGTCCCCTCTAGGTGGGTAGGCACCAGTGCACTTGAGACAGTGTGGAAAACACCCCCCCACACCCACGCACGGACAATACAGCTCACAGAACCACAGTCACTGTACACCGTAACTATTTCTTCTCCTCTGAGTGACGTCTGTACACAGACGTTCCATTGCTGGCGGTTCCCACACAACAACCCTCGCTGAAGAGGAGTACCGAGAGTCTAGCGAAACAGCGAATGTAGAACAGTCCCGCCAGGCTCTTGGCCTCGTTAGATGCCTCGACCGTGGCACAGTGTTGTGCGGATGGAAGACCAGCTGCCACTTTACAAATGTCCACGAGTGGGAGATTTCTGAGAGCGGCTACTAAAGCGGACTGAGCTCTTGTCGAATATGCCGTGCCTCCGAGGGGGATATTTACTGGCCAACTCACAGCAGAGCCTGCCGCAAGATGAGATCCCAACAGAAATTCCTTGGGGTGAAACATCTTCATCTTTAACCTTCTCCCTCTGTGCTGTACGAAGTCAGGGAGATTTCCTAAAGCGTCCAGGCCTGTCCAAATACAATGGAAGTGCTCTACCTACGTCCCAAAATGTAATTTTTCTCCATCTTTATTTGAGTGAGGTTTGTGGAAAAATTCTGGCGGATGAATGATTTGGTTCAAATGCAATTCAGAAGCCGCGTGAGGTAAGAACTGGGGGGTGGGTTCCAGGGTATCTTGATGGAAGGTGGAGTGCGGTGCCTGTAATTCTCCCACTCTTCTGCCCGAGGGTATTGCCACAAAAGGACATTCTGATGGAAAGGCAGAACAAAGAGCAGGTAGCGAAGGTGAACCCTCGAGACCTCGCAGAACTCCATTTCCATCCCAGAGAGCCACAGGTTTCCTTATTGGTTACCACAGGGTGAGAAGAAAAGGACCCCCACCCTTCTCTGGGCTGGGGAATCACTGAGACAGCCACCACATGGACTCCCAGGAAGCTGAGTGACAGGCCTGGGCTCTCTGACTCCAGGAGGGAGTGTAGCATGACTGGATCCCAGGAGCTGAGGGAGACAATTGACGCTGATAAGCCCATATTGAGAATCTCTCCCATTTTGCTAGCTAAGCAGACGTTGGGGAGTCCCACCTCCTATGTCTGAGCATAGTCCGCCCTTCTGAGGAACAAGCTCTCTCTGACAGAGGCAGCCGGTCAGCATCATGCTGTCAAGTGGTGAGTTGTGGGATATGGATCCAGGATCTGTACCTGCATCTGAGTGAGAACGTTCAGAGGCAGTGGTAAGGTTATGGATGGCTGAACAGATAATATTTGGAGATCTGAAGACCAAAATTGCCTGGGCCAGGCTGGGGTTATCATAATTAATTCGGCTGCTTCCTGCTTGAGCTTCCTAAGTGTTCGTGCTATGAGTGGAGTTGGGGGACAGGCAGACTAAGTAGCCCCGAGGACCATGAGATTAGAAATAGGTCAGAGATGGATCCTGGGCTCTGTCACCCTCTAGGGCAGAATCAATGACACTTCCTGTTCCTCCTGCTGGTACAGGGGGAAACGCCTCTTTAAGAAGATGGACTGAATCCCCTCTTCTCTTCCTGGTGACTCGTAACTGCTCAGGCTGCCTGCCAGGGAACTGCAGTCCCTGCAAGGTGAACAGGTGTCAGGGAGCTGCCGTGAAGTCCACCAACACTCCACAGTGGGAGCAGGACCCTGCTTTATCTTGCGGGTTTAGGTAAAACATGGCAGTCATGCAGTCTGTCACCACCTGAACAGAGAGGCCTTTGGGCTCCGCCTGAAAGACTTCGCATCTCAAGTAGGTTTATGGAGAGAGACATTTCTTGAGGGAACCACACAGCCTGAGTCTGTAGGTTGTCTCTAGGCGGTCCGCATCCCAAGGAAGATACGTGTGTGTCACTGGTCCCCAACAGACGGGGAGGAGAACAGGAAACCCCTCTGCAAACTTTCGCTGGGTCCATTTCAACCACTGCAGGACCTCTGGTTGAACATGCACCTGTGTGTGCAGGTGATGTTTGACAGGTTAGTGCACTGACCGAGCCCAGCTCTGTAAGCGGCGCATGATCTTACCAAAGTCCTGGTGCTGGCACGTGAGTGGGCACAGAGAGGGAAGAGTGGTTGAAATCTGTCTGTTGTGGAGTCTAGCATGGTCCCAATAGACTCTCTTGTCTGGGCTGGGGGTCAATACTGGTTTTTCTTTGTTTATTACCAGTCCCAAGTGTGAGAACAGAAGAAGAATTTGATAAATGCTGTTTTTTGTACCTGTTGCCACAAGCTTCTGCAAACCAGCCAGTCGTCTAGATAAGGGAACACCTGGATTCCCATCCTTCTGCTGTAGGCTGCTACTACAGCAAAGCATCTATTGATAGTGCCCTCTCCAACCACAAACCTCAACTATCTTCTGTGTGACAGATAGGTCACAATATGGAACTACGTGTCTTGAAGACCAAGAGCAGAGTACCAATCATTTGGATCTAGGGATAGTATGATAGTGACTAGAAACACCATCCTGAACTTGATCCTTCTGCAGAACGTGCTCAACTGGCATAGATCCAGGATAGGCCAAAGTCCTCCCTCCTTTTGGGGATGAGGAAGAACCTAGAATAAAACAACTTCCCCTTAAGAGAGGAAAGGACCTCTTCTATTGTTCTGAGAGCTAGAAGTGACTGGACTTCCTGAGCTAACGCTTTCATGAGAGGGGTCCCTGGTGAGGGTGATTGAGACTGAAATGTAATAGCATATCTCACCTCTACAATCCGGTCGGTGGTGAGAGTGCTCCAGAAATGGCAGAAATGGGACAGATTAGAATAGGTAGAATAGGTAGTTCCTTCCAGAACCATTGGTGAACTGCTCCTATGAGAGCAGTCAAACCTGCTGCCTCAAAGATCCAGGAGGCAGGTGAGATGAACCGGCAGCAGGTGCAGAGGATTTCTGCCTAAGAAACATCTGCTGTTTCTTGATGGATTTGTTTGCTTGTATAAGCAACGTGCCTCTGGTCAGGCTGTGGCTTGTACTGTTTACATGTGGGAGCAGCCAGAGACCTGAAGGTTCCCTAAAATCTCTGAGTAAGTGCAATGCCTCATCTGCCTACTTGCTAAACAGATGACACTCTTCAGTGGTTATTTATACCTTCTTACATGTCCCAGAGCAATTGAGCCATAAAGCCCTGTGCATTGTAATGGACATTGTCCTAGATCTAGATGCTTTGTCTGCTGTGTCAAGGGCCACCAGAAGTGATGGTCTTGCGACCAGGTGACCCTCAGCTATCACAGCCCTGAGCTCGTCCCTCAAACTCTGTGACACGTTTTCCAAAATATTTCAACACACAGTCCCAATTATTTCTCATATTTAGTCAGTACAGTTTGATAGTTTGAGATCCTCAGCTGTAAGCTTGATTTGGAGTAATCTTTCTGCTAGAGTGGCTGGGCTCTTCATGGGCTCTTTATCCGTTCACGTAGATCTCTGTTGTCCCTGGCAAGATCCTTCACTGGCTAGTGCTACAATCAAAGAACCTGGTACAGAGTGGGCGAAGAATTGTTCGAAACCACTGAATGGTACTTGATAGCATCAATCAACACCCTTTGATATAATGGCCAAGGAAACCAGGGTTTGCCATAGTAATTTGGCTGGGCCTAACAAGCCCTTCTTTATAGGAAGGCCATTTATTTGGCGTATGCAAGCTGGTCAAGCCAAGCCACAGTGTTCCTATCAACAAAGTTCAAGGCACAAAGACCTCCAGGAAGTTGAGTCATTTTGCAGTTTTCAACAATGTGTGTCATGGTTGGTGGCTGCCCACACGGACATAGTGGGTGTCTCTAAAATGGCACCAAAATTCAGCTGCAGCACAAATTCCATGTCTGGTACAAAACCGGTTCAGAAGGCTCCATTGCCTTTGCGGTAACTCAAAAGTTGACGTTGATGTTGAGTGGGGTCAGAGATAAGATAATTATTTGTCACTTTCTCTATGGCCCATGAACCTCACCATGTGTCTGCTACTGTAAATCCCTCGCCCTCCCTCAGAGGAAGACCAAACCACCTGACACAGGGATGTGTGAAATGTCTCAGGGCCTGTGCTGGACCTGTGGCTGTCCTGGACCATCTTCACCGCTATTTCTAGAGTCAAGGCCACTCTCCTCATTAGGTCTTGGAAGGCCTTGTAGTCATCAGGATCGGGTGCCGACAACTCAGGAATCACCATCTTGCTGGAGAAAGAGGAAGAAACCTGCACAGGAATAGGGTGTTCTGCAGCCTGCGCTTCCTCATCAGATGGTGAGACATTAATAAGAGGTTCCGTCTACTGTGAAGGAGAAATATCCTTCCGTACTGGTTTAGGAGAGTAAGATCTTGGCCTAGATTAGGTAGTTGATACCAATGGCACTGCCCCAAAGGCCCCAGTAGCTCAGGGCTATTGGTATGTAAATGGGTCCAGTGACCAAGGAGAAAACGACCATAGTTCTCAGTTTCCGTAAGAGCCCTTATATCTCTGGTGGTAATTAGAGGCAGTCCCGGACTTTTGTATCCAGGTAGGAGGGTCAGAACAACGTCAAATGAACTCTCTCTGTGTCCTCTTTCAATCTTGAAGAGAAAAAGGAGTTTTCCTCATGAAGAAGTGGAGCTGTTTTTCATCCATAGATCCCAAGGCCAGAAGAGATCATGTAGCTTGACTTCCTGTATAACACAGGCCACAGACCTGCCCCAGAATAATTCCTAGAGCAGATCTTTTATAAAAACATCCAGTCCTTATTTAAAAATTGTCCGTGATGGAGAATCCACCTCAACCCTTGGTAAATTGTTCCATGGTTAATTACCCTGCCTGGCAAAAATATACACCTTATTTCCAGTCTGAATTTGTGTAGCTTCAACTTCCAGCCATTGGATCATGTTAGAGCTTTCTCTGCTGAACTGAAGAACCTGTTATCAAATATGTGCTCCCCAGGTAGATCCTGTGACAAAGTTCCTCCTCTACCTTGGTGGGTCCTGCGCTTATTGGTGGATTTGCTCACCTCACAGATTCACCCTGTGGGTTGGGAAACAGCCCAGAGACCTTCCCCTCTGGGAGAACCCACAGTCCAGGTCAATTCCTCCTGTGTCTGATCAGGAGTTGGGAGGCTTGGGGGGAACCCGGGCCCACCCTCTACTCCGGGTTCCAGCCCAGGGCCCTGTGGACTGCAGCTGTCTAGAGTGCCTCCTGGTACAGCTGCGCGACAGCTACAACTCCCTGGGCTACTTCCCCATGGCCTCCTCCCAACACCTTCTTTATCCTCACCACAGGACCTTCCTCCTGATGTCTGATAACGCTTGTACTTCTCAGTCCTCCAGCAGGATGCCTACTCACTCTCAGCTTCTTGCACACCTCTTGCTCCCAGTTCCTCTCCTCTGGCTCCCTCTGGCTTGACTGGAGTGAGCCCTTTTATAGCATCAGAGGGGCCTTAATCAGAGTCAGGTGCTTAACAGCCTCACCTGACTTTTAGCAGGTTAATTGGAGTCAGGTGTTCTCATTAGCCTGGAGTCAGGTGTTCTCATTAGCCCCTGCTCTGGTCACTCAGGGAACAGAAAACTGGTTATCCAGTGGCCAGTATATCTCCCTTCTGCTACTCTGCTGTTCCCAACTGGTCTGGATCTATCACAATACTTATAGACTATGATCCAGTCACCCCTTAGCTTTCTCTTTAAGTTAAACAGATCGAGCTCTGTGAGTCTGTCACCATGAGGCGGGTTTGCCAATACTTTACTCATTCTTGTGGCTCTTCGCTGAACCATCTGCAATTTATCAACTTCCTTAAATTGTGGACACCAGAACTAGCCCCAGCATCCCAAGAATGGTGCCACAAGTGCCAAACACAGAGGTAAAGCAACCTTTTATCCCTACTCAAGAGTTTCCCGTTTATGCATCCCAACCACAGCATCGCACTGGGAGCTCATGCTCAGCGGATTGTTCTTTTCCAGAGTCACTGCTGCCCAGGATAGCGTCCCCCAACCCACTCTCGCTGAACAGCCTGGAATCTGAAGAGCAAGCCCCTCATGGTACTGGCAATGACAAAGGTACCAGGGTCGATACTGGGGGAAGCTCTTTGGTGGAGGCCAGTGAAGGAGACTCTGCTACTGGGGAGACAAGGAACTCAGCGCCGGTACCGAGGCTGATGGTAACCAAGGGCGGTACTGCATGATGACTCTCAGTGGAGCCTTTGACACTGCTGAAATCGGAACCGCTTTTATCAGTACAGGAGTGGTCTGTCCCAAGGCCATCGGCACCGGGTGACCAGAGTCAGCCAGTCTGGTCTCAGCACACGCACTCATGGAGCTCTGGGAGCTCTCTCTTTGCCCTGTGTACCTTATGCTCCTTCCGTCTTCTGTTGCAAGGAAATTTCTGTGGCTCAGAAGGTATCACGATGGCCACAGCAGTCTGGTGCAGCAGGGGCAGTTCCCCTGGAGATGGCGTCTGATGTTTCTGCCCTGGGCAAATCAGCATCAGAGGCTGGGTGCATGGACCTTTCTGGAAGCAGAGTTTTAAGGCAAGATTCTCTCACTTGCCAGGCCCTCTTTGAACATGAGTTACAAAAGGGACATTTGTCAGCAATGTGCCCCTCGCCCTGGGAAATGGGGCAGTTTAAATCTTAGAATATCAGGGTTGGAGGGAACTCAGGAGGTATCTAGTCCAACCCCCTGCTCAAAGCAGGACCAATCCCACATTTAACAGCATCCCTGCCTCACAAGACAGACAGTTCTTACATCCTGGGGATCTGTGCTCAGTCCTGGCAACTGCAGGGCCACACAGTACCCCAGGAAAAGGAAACCTGTCCTCCCACAGACATGGGAACGCTGGGCTGTGCTCACAGCTCATCTCCTGATGGCTGGCAGGTTGGGGAGGATGAGGACGGAGTGCGGGTTCAGTTCCAAGGCTCTTAGGTCCACAACAAGGTGACTCATTATCTCCCCAGTGCAATGGAGCCAGAGCCTGTTGCTGAGCGGACGACCCAGCACTTCAGCCTGTAGGGGATCAATACCCTGGATCAGTGGTGAGCTGGAGCAGGTTCCCACAGGTTCTCAAGAACCGGTTGCTAAAATTAGACCTCCGTGGAGAACCGGTTGTTAAAGGGCCAGGGGATGGGCAAAGAACTCTGGTCCGTGGGCCGAACCATCCTGTTGCTCCCAGGATTCCCAGCTGGGGAGGCTGAGGCTCCCCCAGCCCTTCCCCCGCTTCCCCCCAGCTGCAGCGTGGCCAGCCACCGGCACCAGCTGGGCAGCTCAGCTGAGCTCTGGAGTCATCCTGCTGCCACTTTTTGAATGGCCCAGCAAGGTGTGTGTGTGGGGGGGCTGCTGCACGCTCCAGGGCTGGCCAGAGGGGAGGGGAGGGGGAAAGTGGGGCAATTGGCCCAGGCCCTGCAGGGCCCCCCGGCCCCACGAGGATCAGAACTTTTTATAGGGAACCGGTTGTTAAGATTTTGGCAGCTCATCACTGCCCTGGATGTCTGAAAGCAGATGCAGCTGGAGTGGCCTCACTGCTGACTTCCAGCACCTCCAGGACCTATGTAAGTGAGCTGAGCTGGGTGAGAGGCGCCTGGAGGTGGCCGTGTGCCTGGTGTGACCTGCTCGGTTGTGCTGCCAGCCACTCCTGCCTGTGCAGGCCCAGTGGAATAGACCGGAGAATCCTTGGCTCTGTTACTGCACGAGGCCATCAGGATGTACCAGCCTGTCCCCCGACCCTGGGCTACACAGGTGCTACGCACAGGAGGCAGCTCCCTGCTTCTCCCCGTGCCAGACAGAAAAGCAGCTGGATTGACTGTTATTTCTATAAGTTCAGCCATTGCCAGGCAGCATCTGAGACAAAGCTGGGACCCTTCACAGACCTTCAGTCTCTGTGAGGGGCCACCGCTGTGCGGAGGATGGGAAGACCCTGACTCCTTTCCATGGGAGGGGAAGACCTGACCATGACAAGACGTCATGTCACATCCCCATCTCCAGTCCCACAGATCAGACCCTCAGCATCTCCTCCTCTAAGCAGGATACTCCCATGGCTGTGGGGGCCAGGAGATCATAAACTGACACACACGAGCCATCCTTGCACAGACGCCAACCCGGAGCCAGACCCCACATCTCACGGGAATGCTCAGGACCCGCACGCTCAAACCGTGTGGGACCCCCCAGCACCACCGGACTCTCGCTGGCTCGATCACACACCCCGGCAGAGCAAGCTGGGCCAGCTGAACCAGGCTTCACCTCTGCAGGTGGGTTTCCGCCTCAGGCAAGCGCCGCCTGGGCCACACGGCTAACAGGAGCACCCAGCGAATGCGAACAAAACGAACTTCCAACGGGAGACTGAACTTGTTGCTTTGGGGCTTATGACTGTCTGACTCAGAGATTGGAAGACCTTCAGGGGAGGCGGGGCAGGGGCAGATTATGCCATCTCTGCTACAGTAGGGCCCTTGAAGCTCCCTCTGTGGCTGCTGGCACTAGCCGCTGCCAGAGCCAGGCTCCTGGGCGCGCTGGGCCTGGGTCTGTCCATGACAGACGGCTGTGGGGGAAAGATCCTGGACTGGGACTCCAGGGTATTAGATTCTCTCTGGCTCTGCCACAACCTTCCTTTGTCATGCTGGCAAGTCACTTACACCAAACATTGCCCAGGCACCGCTCACGGTGTGTTGCTTATTTTCCGGATGCCCAACGTGTGGCACCCGAGGCCACATTTGCAGAAGAGCTTATTGCTCCCGACTGCAACCAAAGTCAATGGGTATGGCCCACGGCCGCTGTGCCACGATGCACCATGCTAGGCTCCCTCTCGCCCCACATCCCTCCTTTCCTCACTGCCTCCTTCCCCCCCCCCCCCGGTTAGCCCTGCAGGGCACAGCTACTTTACTGTTCTAACAAGTAGAACGTGAATCAAGTCCCAGTAATTATCTCTAATTAGGGTTAGTGATTACAGTGCTGGGTCAGAGCAAATCAGCCTCTGGGTTTCCGTCAGGGAGGGAGGCGAGAGAGGAGGGGAGCAGATGCCAGCAGCTCCAGCGCTTGGGTTCCTCCGGGTCAGCACGCCCCTGCGCAGATTGCTAATGGCTTTGCCAGCAGGTGCAGGGCAGGGGCTCAGTGTGGGGAATCTCCTGTACCACAGAGCGAGAGTGTGACACAGACAGAGCAAGAACATGGCCCCTGGTACCCAGCCCCGCCCAGCGTGGGGAGGGTCTAGGGCCCGTGTGAGAGCAGGCCACCAATGGGTACTCAGAAAAACTGGGAAATAAATTAAAAAGTGGTAGTGAGGGTTTGTACCTGAGCAGAGCGGCCCCTTGGAAGCTATTGCACAGTGCTGTGGGGTCCAAGCAGCCACTGGACAGGCAGGGCTGAGCCTCCAGGAAATCCAGACTCCAGCTCTGCCACCCCTGGCCAATGGTCACATGTCCCCGGAGTCTCCAGCCCGACACGTCCCGTTCAGAATGCGGAATGAGACTCTCACCACAGTAACCCATCTCTTAAATCAGATTCTGCACCAGATGACTGGCAGATAGCTAATGTGAGGCTGCTTTTTAAAAAAAGACTCCAGAGGTGATCCTGGCAATTACAGGCCTGTAAGCCTAACTTCGGTACCACACAAATTAGTTGAAACTATAGTAAAGAACAGACTTATCAGACACACAGATCAACATGACATGTTGGGGCACAGCCAACATGGTTTCTATAAAGGGAAATCATGCCTCACCAATCTACTAGAATTCTTTGAGGGGGTCAACGGGCATGGGGTGATCCAGTGGATATAGTGTACTTGACTTTCCGAAAGCCTTGGACAAGGTTCCTTTCCTTAAGCAAAGTAAGCTGTCATGGGATAAGAGGGAAGGTCCTCTCATGGAAGTCAAATCCTAGTGAGGTAAATAGAAAGGAGCATAAACACTGCCAAATTAAGTGTAAAAATGTAATAAGAAAAGCCAAAAACGAGTTTGAAGAACGGCTAACCAAAAACTCAAAAAGTTATAACATAATGTTTTTTAAGTACATCGGAAGCAGGAAGCTGCTAAACAAACAGTGGGGCCCCTGGACGATCGAGATACAAAAGGAGCGCTTAAAGACAATAAAGTCCTTGCGGAGAAACTAAATGAATTTTTTGCTTCAGTCTTCACGGCTGAGGGTGTTAGGGAGATTCCCAAACCTGAACTGGCTTTTGTAGGTGACAAATCTGAGGAATTGTCACAGATTGAGGTGTCACTAGTGGAGGTTTTGGAATTAATTGAGAAACTCAACATTAACAAGTCACCGGGACCAGATGGCATTCACCGAAGAGTTCTGAAGGAACTCAAATGTGAAATTGTGGAACTAACAACTATGGTTTATAACCTGTCCTTTAAATCGGCTTCTGCACCCAATGACTGGAAGATGGCTAATGTAACACCAATATGTAACATACAGAGCACAGTCAACTTGTGGAACTCCTTGCCTGATGAGGTTGTGAAGGCTAGGACTTTAACAGCGTTTAAAAGAGAACTGGATAAATTCATGGAGGTTAATCCATTAATGGCTATTGGCCAGGATGGGTAAGGAATGGTGTCCCTAGCCTCTGTTTGTCAGAGGGTGGTGATGGACGGCAGGAGAGAGATCACTTGATCATTACCTGTTAGGTTCACTCCCTCGGGGGCACCTGGCATTGGCCACTGTCGGTAGACAGGATACTGGGCTAGATGGACCTTTGGTCTGACCCAGTACGGCCATTCTTATATTCTTATGGGTCAGTAACTGGTTAAAAGACAGCAAATAAATGGTCAATTTTCACAGTGGAGAGAGATAAATAGCAGGGTCCCCCAGGGGTCTGTACTAGGACCAGAGTTGTTCAACATAGACTCATAGACTTTAAGGTCAGAAGGGACCATTATGATCATCTAGTCTGACCTCCTGCACAATGCAGGCCACAGAATCTCACCCATCCACTCCTGTAACAAACCCCTAACCTATGTCTGAGTTATTGAAGTCCTCAAATTGTGGTTTGAAGACCTCAAGCTGCAGAGAATCCTCCAGCAAGTGACTTGGGCCACACACTGAAGAGGAAGGCAAAAAACCTCCAGGGCCTCTGCCAATCTGCCCTGGAGGAAAATTCCTTCCCGACCCCAAATATGGCGATTAGTTAAACCCTGAGCATGTGGGCAAGACTCACCAGCCAGCACCCCAGAAAGAATTATCTGTAGTAACTCAGATCCCAACCCATCTAACATCCCATCACAGACCACTGGGCATACTTACCTGCTGATAATCAAAGATCAATTGCCAAATTAATTGCCAAAATTAGGCTATCCCATCATACCATCCCCTCCATAAACTTATCAAGCTTAGTCTTAAAGCCAGATATGTCTTTTGCCTCCACTACTGCCCTTGGAAGGCTGTTCCAGAACTTCACTCCTCTAATGGTTAGAAACCTTCGTCTAATTTCAAGTCTAAACTTCCTAATGTCCAGTTTATATCCATTTGTTCTTGTGTCGACATTGGTATTAAGCTTAAATAATTCCTCTCCCTCCCTAATATTTATCCCTCTGATATATTTATAGAGAGCAATCATCTCTCTCCTCAGCCTTCTTTTGGTTAGGCTAAACAAGCCAAGCTCTTTGAGTCTCCTTTCATAAGCCAGGTTTTCCATTCCTTGGATCATCCTAGTAGCCCGTCTCTGAACCTGTTCCAGTTTGAATTCATCCTTCTTAAACATGGGAGATCAGAACTGCACACAGTATTCCAGATGAGGTCTCACCAGTGCCTTGTATAACGGTACTAACACCTCTTTATCTTTGCTGGAAATACCTCGCCTGATGCATCCTAAAACCGCATTAGCTTTTTTAACGACCATAACACATTGGCGGCTCATAGTCATCCTGTGATCAACCAATACTCTGAGGTCCTTCTCCTCCTCTGTTACTTCCAACTGATGTGTCCCCAATTTATAACCAAAATTCTTGTTGTTAATCCCTAAATGCATGACTTTGCACTTAACATATTCATAACTGATCTGGAAAATGGGGTAAATAGTAAGGTGGCAAAGTTTGCAGATGATACAAAATTAGTCAAGGTAGTTAATTCCAAAGCAGATTGTGAAGAGCTACAAAAGGATATCTCAAAACTGGGTGACTGGGCAACAAAATGGCAGATGAAATTCAATGCTGATAAATACAAAGTAATGCACATTGGAAAATATAATCCCAACTATATATATAAAAGGATGGAGTCTAAATTAGCTGTTACCATTCCAGAAAGATCTTGGCGTCGTTGTGGATAGTTCTCTGAAAACATCCACTCAATGTGCAGCAGTCAAAAAGGGAACAGAATGTTGGGAACCATTAGGAAAGGGATAGAAAATAAAACTGAAATTATCATAAAGCCACTAGGTAAATGCCTGGTTTGTGCACATCTTGAGTACTGAATGCACTTCTAGTTGCCCCATCTCAAAAAAGATAGAATAGTAACAGAAAAGGACAACAAAATTCATTAGGGATATGGTACATATGAGGAGAGATTAATAAGACTGGGACTGTCCAGTCTAGAAAAGAGATGACTATGGAGGTATATGATAGAGGTTTATAAAATCATTAATAGTGTTGAGCAAGTGAATAAGAGTTATTTACCTTTTCACATAACCGAAGAACCAGGAGGTCACTCAGTGCAATTAATAGGTAGCAGGTTTAAAACAAACACAAGGAAGTATTTCTTCACACAACACACAGTCAACCTGTGAAACTCGTAACCAGGGGATGTTGTGAAGGCCATAGGTTTAACAGGGTTCAAAAAAGAACTAGATCATTTCCTGGAGGATCGGTCCATTAATGGCTATTAGCCAATAAGGAAAATGATGAAACCCTATGCTCTGGGTGTCCCTAAACCTCTGACTGCCAGACTGGATGACAGGGGATGGATCACTTGATAATTGTCCTGTTCTGTTCATTCCCTCTGAAGCACCTGGCATTGGCCATGGCTGGAAGACAGGATACTGGGCTTAGGTGGGCCATTGGTCTGACCCAATATGGCCGTTCTTATGGTGTAAACAATGACAAAATGAGGTCCACGTTGTGCCAGTAATTCCATTGACAAAAAGCCTGTTCAGGCAGAACATTTCCTAACGTAGGCAAGGTCTCTGGGGCTTTCCAGTACCAACGCAGTGCTAAGGCGGAGCTCTCAGTGCTGCTCCAGCCCCAGCAGAGTGAGACTTTGGCTCCATCTGACCATAAACGGCTTGGGTGCAAAGCCTCATCTAAATGGTCTGTCTCTTGGATGAGGTGCCCTGCTCTGATTTGTCCTTGAATGTTGCAATAACTGTCTAGCCCTTTTTACATTCGCTGTGCCCAGCAAACCAGGAGGTTTTGGAAGAAGCACAAGCTGAAAGACCAGCATCTAGTAGCCACAAGAAATTGCCTTTAAAGGTCTCTGGGGCTTTCCAGTACCAACGCAGTGCTAAGGCGGAGCTCTCAGTGCTGCTCCAGCCCCAGCATCTAGTAGCCACAAGAAATTGCCTTTAAAGATGAGTGATAAAAAGGACAATGAGGGGTGATGAATCCCTGAGTCTAGTGAGCATCATGTTAAAATCTCATGAGCTATAGGTTATACATGCTCAAGGTTATACAGAGACCCTTTAGGGATCTTTTAAAAGGTAGCTGGACAAAAAGACAGGGCAGGCATTGTCCATGTGGGGTAGCAAGCCACAAATATACATATCCAGGGAGACACCTAAGAGCGACTCATAGATTCTAAGACCTATGGTCATCTAGTCTGACCTCCTGCGTAACATAGGCTTTAGGACATCCCTGAATTAATTCCCATTTGCACTAGAGCAAATCTTTCAGGAAAACATCCAATCTTGATTTTAAAATGGCCAGTGATGGAGAACAAAACCAACAAGATGTGGCTCTCCCTTTCCGAGGCCAACCCGAACGACTGCCACTTTAGAGTGCAAGTTTTCTGCTCAGGAAGCTTCTGGGACTACAGCCTAAGTCTGTGCTCACTGTGGCCTGGCCTACACTTGAACTCAGATCATTTCTCGGGGGGGGGGGTGATAATCCGCACGCCTGAGTGCCAGAGATACGCTGACCTAACTCCCACTGTAGACGCATCAAGGTCTAGTTTCCATTGCTCAGGGAGGTGGAGTTCCTACAGTGACAGAAAAAACCCTTCCATTGTGGTAGGCTGTGTGTACACTATGGGGTTTCAGTGGCATAGCTACATCGCAAGAGCTGCGCCTCTGTAGCGCCACGTGTAGACGTGGTCTAAGTGCCAAACCTCCCGGTGAAGAAACTTCTGGATCCAGCTGTAGGATCTGAACTGTCCCCCCACCTCTTACATCCTGAGATAGCAGGCCTAGGGACAATCTGCCTTGTATGCTGGGTCAGCCATAAAGGCTCCCAGATCCCCCTGCACCCACCCCCAGCCATGGTGATGGCTATGAGGAATGAAGTCTTGAGGGGCAAATGGAGGAGGGAATAATTCTCCAGAGGTTCAGACAGGAGTTTCCCAGCTCACTGAGGACTAAGCTGATGCTCCATGGTGAAGTAGGTTCTCTGACAGGAGGAAAAAGGATGAACAGACCCTTAATGAACCTTGTAGTGGTTGGGTGACCAAAGACTGACTACTCCTCAATGGGAGTGTGTGAAAAGCTGTAGTGGCAGCCAGGCAAACTTTGAGTTCAGCAATAATTCCATGGTTCTTCAATGTAGCAGGAAATTGAGACTGTCCATACAGCGCACCTCTAGAGGAGGCACAAATTGGTGGCTGCACCAAACCCGAGAATGTTTCCACTTCTGTAGGCAAGTGTCCTTGTAGTCCGTTTTCTACTCTAGAGCAGTACTCTGGGCCTCTGGAGAGCAGTCACGTTCGAGGCCAGAGAGCCAGCTAGTAGCCAGGCCCTGAGGTGACGCGACGAGAAGTTGGGGTGGGCCATGGAGCCTGACTCCTGGGTGAGGAGCTCCTCTGTCAGAGGAAGGCAGAGAAGCAGCTGCAGGGACATGTGAACCAGCTCTGGGAACCATACCTGCCTTGAGGAGTACAGTGCTGGGGGATACGTGTACAGCAATGCGTGAGGCCAAGGGCTAACAAGGGCACCTCCCAGCAAAGTGAATCGGCTGCACTTCGTGTTGGATGAAGAGATCTCCCTGTGGATGACCCCAGGCAAGCCATATCCATCAGAGCACTGCATCATTCAGGTCAAGACAGAAATGCCTGCTCCAGAAGTCTGCTGCCAGGCCATGCATTCTGGGTAGGTAAACCATGGAGATCTCTATGCACCTGTGCCACAGCTTCATGGATTCTGCGCACAAGGACTGGGATCTGTTCCTCCTTCCCCGTTTATATAATACACTGCTACTCTGTTGTCCAGCATTATTCTTACTGAGTGGCCCTTGATATGGGGTAGGAAGCGATGGCAGGCATAGTGGACTGTCCTGAGTTCCAGTATGTTGACATCGAGAGTTGCTTCCCGGGGGCCTATTTGCCCTAAGCTGTGAAGTCCTGGAAGTGTGGGCCTCAGCTGTCAGAGAGGGGTCTTTGGTGATCTTTGTATGGCGGAGGATGTGAGAACAGAACACCCACACAGAGCTCTTGGGAATCCTTCCACCAATTAAGAGAGCCAAGGACCCTCTGAGGTATGGCCACCCGCCATACCTGTGTTTGCTGAGGGTATAGACAGTTGTCAGCCAGGCCTAAAGACATTTGGGGTGTGTAGTCTTACCATGGGTGCTACGAGCATACAATCATAGAACCACAGAATATTAGGATTAGGATAACCTCAGGAGGTCATCTAGTCCAACCACCTGCTCAAAGCAGGACCAATCCCCAACTAAATCATCCCAGCCAGGGCTTTGTCAAGCCTGACTTTGAAAACCTCTAAGGAAGGAGACTCCACCACCTCCCTAGGTAACCCATTGCAGTGCTTCTCCACCCTCCTAGTGAAAAAGTGTTTCCTAATATCCAACCTAGACCTCCCACACTGTAACTTGAGATCATTCCTCCTTGTTCTGTCATCTGCCACCACTGAGAACAGATGAGCTCCATCCTCTTTGGAACCCCCTTTCAGATAGTTGAAAGCAGCTATCAAATCCCCCCTCATTCTTCTCTTCAGCAGACTAAATAATAAATAATCCCACTTCCCTCAGCCTCTCCTCATAAGTCATGTGCTCCAGCTCCCTAATCATTTTTGTTACCCTCCGCTGGACTCTTTCCAGTTTTTCCACATCATTCCACAAAACTGGTATAGGAATAGGGCTTTGCTGGTTGATGATTGCACCTCAAGAAATGGACAACCCGTCAGGAACCAATCATCTATCTAAGGAAGGATGATTATTCCCATCTGATGGAGATGGGCTGATGGCCAAGAGGACTTTGGTAAAGACCCTTGGGGCAGTGGAGAGCACAAGGATATGCTCGGCGCAGGTGTGGATCTGAGGACATGGCTGATAAAATACTGGGTCAAGAGCACCTGGGCACAGACAGCCTGGCACACAGCACCCACGGGGACAGGAACTCGACCGGAGATAGAGAGCACACGAGCACACACAGCCGGGCACGCAGCGCCCACGGGGACGGGAACTCGACCGGAGGGAGAGAGCACACGGGCACGCACAGCCAGGCACGCAGCGCCCATGGGGACGGGAACTCGACCGGAGGCAGAGAGCACACGGGCACAGCCGGGCACGCAGCGCCCACGGGGACGGGAACTCGACCGGAGGCAGAGAGCACACGGGCACAGCCGGGCACGCAGCGGCCATGGGGACGGGAACTTGACCGGAGGGAGAGAACACACGGGCACACGCAGCCGGGCACGCAGAACCCACGGGGACGGGAACTCGACTGGAGGGAGAGAGCACACGGGCACACACAGCCGGGCACTCAGCGCCCACGGGGACGGGAACTCGACCGGAGGCAGAGAGCACACGGGCACACACAGCCGGGCACGCAGCGCCCACGGGGACGGGAACTTGACCGGAGGGAGAGAACACACGGGCACACGCAGCCGGGCACGCAGCACCCACGGGGACGGGAACTCGACCGGAGGCAGAGAGCACACGGGCACAGACAGCCTAGCATGCAGCGCCCACGGGGACGGGAACTCGACCGGAGGGAGAGAGCACACGGGCACACACAGCCGGGCACGCAGCGCCCACAGGGACGGGAACTCGACCGGAGATAGAGAGCACACGAGCACACACAGCCGGGCACGCAGCGCCCACGGGGACGGGAACTCGACCGGAGGGAGAGAGCACACGGGCACGCACAGCCAGGCACGCAGCGCCCATGGGGACGGGAACTCGACCGGAGGCAGAGAGCACACGGGCACAGCCGGGCACACAGCGCCCACGGGGACGGGAACTCGACCGGAGGCAGAGAGCACACGGGCACACACAGCCGGGCACGCAGCGCCCACGGGGACGGGAACTTGACCGGAGGGAGAGAACACACGGGCACACGCAGCCGGGCACGCAGCACCCACGGGGACGGGAACTCGACCGGAGGCAGAGAGCACACGGGCACAGACAGCCTAGCATGCAGCGCCCACGGGGACGGGAACTCGACCGGAGGGAGAGAGCACACGGGCACACACAGCCGGGCACGCAGCGCCCACAGGGACGGGAACTCGACCGGAGGGAGAGAGCACACGGGCACACACAGCCGGGCATGCAGCGCCCATGGGGACGGGAACTCGACCGGAGGGAGAGAGCACACGGGCGCACACAGCCGGGCACGCAGTTCCCATGGGAACGGGAACTCGACAGGAGGCAGAGAGCACACGGGCGCACACAGCCGGGCACGCAGCACCCACGGGGATGGGAACTCGACCAGAGGGAGAGAGCACACGGGCGCACACAGCCGGGCATGCAGCGCCCACGGGGACGGGAACTCGACAGGAGGCAGAGAGCACACGGGCACACGCAGCCGGGCACGCAGCACCCACGGGGACGGGAACTCGACCGGAGGCAGATAGCACACGGGCGCACACAGCCGGGCATGCAGCGCCCACGGGGACGGGAACTCGACAGGAGGCAGAGAGCACACGGGCACACGCAGCCGGGCACGCAGCACCCACGGGGACGGGAACTCGACCGGAGGCAGAGAGCACACGGGCGCACACAGCCGGGCATGCAGCACCCACGGGGACGGGAACTCGACCGGAGGCAGAGAGCACACGGGCACAGACAGCCTAGCACGCAGCGCCCACGGGGACGGGAGCTCGACCGGAGGGAGAGAGCACACGGGCACACACAGCCGGGCACGCAGTTCCCACGGGGACGGGAACTCGACCGGAGGGAGAGAGCACACGGGCACACACAGCCGGGCACGCAGCGCCCACGGGGACGGGAACTCGACCGGAGGCAGAGAGCACACGGGCGCACACAGCCGGGCACGCAGCGCCCACGGTGACGGGAACTCGACCGGAGATAGAGAGCACACGGGCACACGCAGCCGGGCACGCAGCACCCACGGGGACGGGAACTCGACCGGAGGCAGAGAGCACACGGGCACAGACAGCCTAGCACGCAGCGCCCACGGGGACGGGAACTCGACCGGAGGGAGAGAGCACACGGGCACACACAGCCGGGCACGCAGTTCCCACGGGGACGGGAACTCGACCGGAGGGAGAGAGCACACGGGCACACACAGCCGGGCACGCAGTTCCCACGGGGACGGGAACTCGACCGGAGGGAGAGAGCACACGGGCACACACAGCCAGGCACGCAGCGCCCACGGGGACGGGAACTCGACCGGAGGGAGAGAGCACACGGGCGCACACAGCCGGGCACGCAGTTCCCATGGGAACGGGAACTCGACAGGAGGCAGAGAGCACACGGGCGCACACAGCCGGGCATGCAGCGCCAATGGGGACGGGAACTCGACCGGAGGGAGAGAGCACACGGGCACACACAGCCAGGCACACAGCGCCCACGGGGCCGGGAACTCGACCGGAGGGAGAGAGCACACGGGCACACGCAGCCGGGCACGCAGCGCCCACGAGGACGGGAACTCGACCGGAGGCAGAGAGCACACGGGCACACACAGCCGGGCACGCAGCGCCCACGGGGACGGGAACTCGACCGGAGGGAGAGAGCACACGGGCGCACACAGCCGGGCATGCAGCGCCAATGGGGATGGGAATTCAATCGGAGGCAGAGAGCACACGGGCACACACAGCCGGGCACGCAGCGCCCACGGGGACAGGAACTCGACCGGAGGGAGAGAGCACATGGGCACAGACTGCCTGGCACGCAGTGCCCACGGGGACGGGAACTCGACCGGAGGCAGAGAGCACACGGGCGCACACAGCCTGGCACGCAGTGCCCACGGGGACGGGAACTCGACCGGAGGGAGAGAGCACACGGGCACACGCAGCCGGGCACGCAGTGCCCACGGGGACGGGAACTCGACCAGAGGCAGAGAGCACACGGGTGCACACAGCCTGGCACGCAGTGCCCACGGGGACGGGAACTCGACCGGAGGGAGAGAGCACACGGGCACACGCAGCCGGGCACGCAGCGCCCACGGGGACGGGAACTCGACTCAAAGGGGAAGGGATTTTCTCCAAATCACACAGGGTGTCAGTGGCACGGCTGGAACAGAACCAAGGTCCCTGCTCTAACTATTGGACCATCCTTCCGCAGAGATGGAAGCTCACCAGGAAAGCACCAAGACCTGTCCCAATTGTCCCTGGTGCAGGGGGACTGGAGCCTGGCTCTGCCCAGACCACTGGGCTACAGTCCTTCTCTCTCGCTCACATGCCGGCCCAGCCACTCTTCTATTCATCCCCAGCGAAGCAGACAGAAGGGAGCTGGAGGAAGCCCCACCCCAGCCTAGCCCCCAGCTCCACTCTCAACGCACCCTCATGTTCAAACCCTCTCTCCACCTCAGGCAGAGGGGGATTGAGTCTGGGTCCCCTTCAGCCAAGGCGACTGCTCTAAGCACTGGGTAAGAGGGTATAAGGAGAACTGCTCCTCTCCCTCCCCGTTCGTGTGTAGACATGTCCCGTTCACCTCAGCCCCCCGTCTGCAGGAGCAGGCTCTGCACTGTGGAGCCGCAGGTGCCTTTGCCTGGGATTAGTACACCCCCCTTGGTCGGCATCTCCCATCGGTTAGCTTAGGCCACCCCTCCTGCATGCTGACTTTCGTGGCTCACATTCATAGACGCCCATTTCTCCCCAATCACTGCACAGGGAGTCTTGGCACCGAACTCCTGGATCCCGGTGCTATCCCTAGGATTTCCTAGGCCGCCATGTTGAGTGTTCCAGCACCTAAGGCCTCTGTGGATCTGCTCTCTTGGCCTCATTCCAAAGCTCTAGAATCTGGCTAACAGCAGCTCCCTCCCTCCCAGTGAGGTTCTGAAGATAAACTTGTTAACGTTAGTGAAGCACCAGATACTGTGGCCATGAGGACCACAGGAAATTGCCCAAGGATGTCACGAATTTTGCATTCAGTGCAGGGTTAGGATGGTGTGCAGGAAATAATGCATGTGGAGGCTAACAGTAAATACCGAATAGCTATCCGTTCCACGAGCACTGTCCACCCAGTGCCCTGAGTGAGGCCAGGGCCTGTGGGAAAAACAGAATATGATCACGGCCTTAAAGACTGCCTCGTACGCAGATGTCCAAGGAGCTGAATTAAGGTTGCATGGTCAGCTTCAGTTCTCACATTTCCTGATTTTTCCGTGCTGGACGTTGCAACCTTGGAAGCTACATGTAGGAAATGCTCTGTTGTTACTATTCCAAATGCAGCAGCACCTAACGCTAAGGGTACGTCCACACTACTCTCCGGTCCGGCGGGTAGCGCTCGATCTGTCGGGGATCAATGTATCGCATCTCGTCTAGACGCGATATATCAATCCCCGAACGCGCTCCCGTCGACTCCGGAACTCCACCAGGGCGAGCGGCGGTAGCGGAGTCGACGGGGGAGCCGCGGCCGTCGATCCCGCGCCGTGAGGACGGGAGGTAAGTCGAACTAAGATACGTTGCCTTCAGCTACTCTATTCCCATAGCTGAAGTTGCGTATCTTACATCGACCCCCACAGTGTAGACCAGGCCTAAGTCAGAGAGACAGAACCCACTGGGCTCCCTGTGTCATTCACCTAAGTCCTAATCAACTGAACCAGGGCTGAAGCCAATTGTCTTTACACTGAATTGTGAGCGACAGTTCCCGCTCCTCCCTGACGGCAACGCACTCACTACTGACTGCTAGTTAAACACAAGCTGCAGCCACGATCCCACAACCCAACCAGCCCCTATAAATCTCTGGGAGACAGGAGCAGCCTCCCACTCTGGAACTGAGATGGGAGAGTCCCTGTCTCCGGGGCTCTGCGAAGATGCCATGCTCAGCTCTGAGCACCTTGTTCTCAGGGAGATGCTGGCGAACAGGAAGGCGTTGCAAGGAAAGCTATTGCCAGAGCCAGCCGGGGTTGAGTTCAGGGGACAGAGTGGAAGAGCAAGACCCGTCTGCCTCAGCTCAGTGACACTGGGGGCGGGGGGAGGATAAGACTGCCAAGGTCAGAAGGGGCTGGCAGCCAGGAGGGCAGAAACAGGCAGGAATGCAGAAACGGCCAGCGGGCTCCGGACGTACCCCCCCGATGCGGAGCAGCACCAGTGCAGTGCTGGAGCCCCCCAGCAACTCTTCACATGCCACCAAAATAGCAACCAGGGGCTTCTGCAAAAGGATGTGGAAAAATTGGAGTCCAGCAGAGAGCAACAAAAATGATTAGGGGGCTGGAGCACATGACTTATGAGGAGAGGCTGAGGGAACTGGGATTGTTTAGTCTGCAGAGGAAAAGAATGAGGGGGGATTCGATAGAAGCCTTCAACTACCAAAGAAGATGGAGCTCGGCTGTTCTCAGTGGTGGCAGATGACAGAACAAGGAGTAATGGTCTCAAGTTGCAGTGGGGGAGGTCTAGGTTGGATATTAGGAAACACTATTTCACTAGTAGGGTGGTGAAGCACTGGAATGGGTTACCTAGGGAGGTGGTGGAATCTCCTTCCTTAGAGGTTTTTAAGGCCCGGCTTGACAAAGCCCTGGCTGGGATGATTTAGTTGGGGTTGGTCCTGCTTTGAGCAGGGGGTTGGACTAGATACCTCCTGAGGTCCTTTCCAACCCTGAAATTCTATGATTCTAAAACCTGCCCATGCCAGTCACCAACACACGCCCCTGCTGGTGAAGGGCTGGGGAAGAACAGGGTCCTCTATGGTATTGGGCCAGTCGGGGAGGAGGGGGTCCCCTTTGATGGTCAGCTGCGGGGGGTGGTGGTTCTTAAGCAGGCTTCCCCATTTCACATGTGAAGCTGGGGACAGGTAAGAGGGGAGGCAGATCTCCCACAGCTGCTGCGGCAGGACAGGAGGGGAACACGGCTCTGGGATTCTGTCTGGGAACAAGCAGACAGGCTCCAGCAGGGAGAGAGATGGGCCGCAGGATTCCCAGGCAGTGCAGCAGCTGCAGCTTCGTTCTGCCACCCCATGTGTCGCTGGAGCTGCCAGGGGTGGTGCTGCCTTTCCGGGGGCTGGCTCGGGAGAGCAGCACGGGCAGCTGTTGGTCCCTTCCAGCTTCGGAGAGGGACGGTGTTCGAAGGAGCAGAGCCGCCGTAGCACGGGAGGGCAGGCCTGTGAAATTATGTTTTGCAGGCCCCAGGGAAGTGATTCCTGTGCACCATGCCCACCCCACTCTGCATGGACAGGCTGCCCACAGCCTGTGGGGAAATCAGCAGGAGCACTCTCTGGGACACCCCAGATGCCACTGACTAGCTTTACTAGTTCAAAGTGGGGGCGAGGGAAAGGGGGAGATCTCTTTAGGTTCCCCTGACCTTTCTGGTGCAGAAGGGAAGGCAGACTGCTTGCTCCTCTGAGCCCTGCGAGTCTGTGACACCCTTCTGGGCTGCTCCTAGGGGAACAGGCCAGCCAGACTGGCTCTCTTGCTGAAAGCTCAGTTTCTCTTGCATGGAGCCCAAATGTGGTTCTGTTAGCAGGGGCCAACATGGGCCCGCTCTGGGTCTGGAGAACAGGCTGCACTGGCTGGGATCAGTGGAGGCGTGTGGCATGAGCTAACGGGGCTTTTCTCAGCAATGTCCTGTGCCACCCGGCCCCATGGCGTGCTTTCTGCCGCCTCTTCTTCCCTCAATGTCATTGTCCCCCACAGCGAGCAGCAGTGTGCCGGGGAAACAGGTTTTCCCTTTTCTTTGTTAATTCTCCCCTCATTACATTTGAAATTCCACAATCAGTGTGCACTGTAATTGTCGAATTTGATGCTAATGATTAATGAATTAAACATGGATCCATCAATTAGTCCTCGGAGAATAATTCTGCATAAAGCAGCGGATAATGTAATTACAGTAACAAAGATAATGAGATGTTAACATCGACGGAGCCCGACGTGACATGATCACAGCAGGCTCAGCAACCCCGGCCTGGGGGAGCCAATCCCTCGCTCAGCAGAGAGGGAGCCGCAGGGGCAGTGCACACACCCCTTCACCCTGCCCAGAGGGGGAAGGGCAAGGCTCCGTCTCGTTAGGGACCAGAGGCCAGGCAGCGGAATGGGCAGGCTGGCTTCCCTCCACTTGCACGGGTACAAACATGCCCCAGACTCTGCATTCTGGAGGTGATGATGAAATGTGCCATTAGGGCTGCCCCCAAGCACTGCTGCCACCTGCTTGGGCTACCAGGAACACCCCCCAGCAGTGGCTCCCTGTCTCTGCAAAGCACGTTACAGGCCCCCCTCATTCCAATGGGCCCTGCACATGGGGCCCCGACTCACAGCCTGACCCTACTTCCAGAGGCAGGCCCACGGGTGAGTGGGTTCCCCAACCCCCCCGCACTAGAAGAAATACTGCAGCGGATAGGCAAGAAGAGCTCATACTACAGGAGACCATCCAATTCCTCCCCTGGGGGGTGGGCAGCGTCAAGCCTAGAGTCTGTTCTCCCGTTCACGTAATCACAGTGCCTGCGCTCCCCTGGGAGAGGATTCCCCAGCGGGAGCCATCTCCTGGCCAGGCACCTGCCCTGAGATTCAGCCTCAGTCTCCTCTCTGCTGCTAACCCCCCAGCATCCCACCATTAACAATCCCCACTTGGGACTTTCAGCCCTCAGGAGTCTGCAGATCCTGCACCTTAGTCATTGCTGAGCTAAGCCAGAGAAATCTCAGCCTCAGACTCTTCCTGACCTCACCTCTCTGGCTCCCTGGGAATTTGCATTATTCTGGTTATAGATCTGTAGATTTGAAAGCCAGAAGGGACCATTCTGACCATCCTGCATGACAAAGGACAGACAACTTCTGGTGCTAACTTCCGGATGAGCTTTGCACTGGTCTTCAAGGCTGAGGTTGTGAGGGAGATTCCCAAACCTGAGCCATTCTTTTTCGGTGACAAATCTAAGGAACTGTCCCAGATTGAGGTGTCAATAGAGGAGGTTTTGGAACAAATTGATAAATTAAACAGCAATAAGTCACCAGGACCAGATGGGATTCACCTGGGAGTTCTCAAAGAGCTCAGACATGGAATTGCAGAACCACTAACTGTGGTAGTAACCTATCATGTAAATCAGCTCCTGTACCAGATGACTGGAGGAGACTTAGTGTGATGCCAATTTTTACAAAAGGCTGCAGAGGTGATCCTGGCACTTATAGGCCAGTAAGACTAATTTCAGTGCTGGGCAAATTGGTTGAAACTATAGTAACAAACAGAATTATGAAGACACGTAGGCCTGGTCTACACTAGGAAATTAGGTCTGTGACATTACTGACATAACCTGTAGCTGTATAGATCATTGTTGCACCCACTGTTATATATTTGCAGCAAATATTGTACAGGGGTTGTCGTGTGAGGTGTCTATGAAAAGGTTTGATTTGCTGGTTATGATTATACTATCTAGCTGCTGAAGTTGTGAATATTGGCTCTGTACTTGTATCTCAATGTGTTTGATTCCAAGTAGCCTCAGTGAAGCATTTGGGAAGCTTCTTGAGAAAGGACCATTCCCAGTAACTGCCCAACTGACACTGAACTTTGGGAGACGCCAATCCACATCTGAGCTTTCCTGGGAACGTTCAAACTAACATGCAAACATTGGCATCGGCCTGTAAAGAACTGAGTCATGCATGGACAGGTGGCTTGTCCATGTGACTCCAGGCTCCATCTTGCTGCTGTGATTTCCACAGTAAGAACGGAGGGGTGTCCTTCTGCATGGAGAGGATATAAAAGGCCCTGGAAACCCCTCCATGTTGTCTTCTATCCTGCTTCTTACTTCTGGAGGAACATTGCTACAAACTGAAGCTCTGAACAAAGGACTGAATGACCCATCCCAGCTGGGGATGTTCCAGAGACTTGATTTGAACCTGCTGTTTATTCCATCACTGCTACAAGCCTGAACCAAGAATTTTGCCATTACTGGATGTAATTGATTCCATTTAACCAATTCTAGCTCTCATCTCTATCTTTTTCCTTTTATGAATAAACCTTTAGATTTTAGATTCTAAAGGATTGGCAACAGCGTGATTCGTGGGTAAGATCTGATTTGTATATTGACCTGGGTCTGGGGCTTGGTCCTTTGGGATCAGGAGAAACTTTTTTCTTTTACTGGGGTTTTGGTTTTCATAACCATTCATCCCCATAACGAGTGGCACTGGTGGTGATACTAGGAAGCTGGAGTGTCTAAGGGAATTGCTTGTATGACTTGTGGTTAGCCAGTGGGGTGAGACCAAAGTCCTCTCTGTCTGGGTGGTTTAGTGCCTTAGAAGTGGAGAAACCCCAGCCTTGGGCTGTAACTGCCCCGCTCTAAGCAATTTGTCCTGAATTGATACTCTCAGAAGTGTCCCACCAAAGGCAGCATCGTTACAAGGTCAGTATAACCATGTTGCTCGAGGTGTGAAAAATCCACACCCCTGAGTGATGCAGCTAATCATATCTAGAGTGATGCAGGACCTAACCCCTGGTGTAGTGTGAGGTCGACGGGAGAATTCTCCCATTGAGCAAGCTTCTGCCTCTTGGGGAGGAGGATTAGCTATGCTGAACAGAGAACCCCTCTCACTGGCACAGATAGTATCGGCAGTGAAGCACTACAGCGGTGCAGCTTTGCTGCTGTAGCGGCTTATGTGTCGAAACACCCATAGATGAATACAATATGTTGGGGGAGAGTCAACATGGCTTTTGTAAAGGGAAATCATGCCTCACCAATCTACTAGAATTCTTTGATGGGGTCAACAAGCATGTGGACAAGGGGGATCCAGTGGATATAGTGTATTTAGATTTTCAGAAAGCCTTTCACAAGGTCCCTCACCAAAGGCTCTTAAGCAAAGTAAGCTGTCATGGGAGAAGAGGGGAGATCGTCTCATGGATCGGTAACGAGTTAAAAGACAGGAAACAAAGGGTAGGAATAAATGGTCAGTTTTCAGAATGGAGAGAGGTAAATAGTGGTTTCCCCCAGGGGTCTGTTCTGGGACCAGTCCTATTTAACATATTCATAAATGGTCTGGAAAACGGTGTAAACAGTGAGGTGGCAAAGTTTGCAGATGATCCAAAATTATTCAAGATAGTTAAATCCAAAGCAGGCTGTGAACAGCTAGAAAGGGATCTCACAAAACTGGGTGACTGGGCAACAAAATGGCAGATGAAATTCAATGTTGATAAATGCAAAGTGATGCACATTGGAAAACATAATCCCAGCTATACATATAAAATGATGGGGTCTAAATTAGCTGTTACCACTCAAGAAAGATCTTGGCGTCATTGTGGATAGTTCTCTGACAACATCCACTGAATGTGCAGCGGCGGTCAAAAAAGCGAACAGAATGTTGGGAATCATTAAGAAAGGGAGAGATAATAAGACAGAAAATTCACATTGCCTCTATGCCCGTATCTTGAATACTGTGTGCAGATCTGGTCGCCCCATCTCAAAAAAGATGTATTAGATTGAAAAAGTATAGAGAAGGGCAATGAAAATGATTAGGGGTGTGGAACGGCTTCTATGTGAGGAGAGATTAAAAAGACTGGGAATGTTCAGCTTGGAACAGAGATGACTAAGGGGAGATTGATAGAGGTCTATAAAATCATGAACAGTGTCGAGAAAGTAAGTATTATTTACCCCTACACATAACACAAGAACCTGGGGTCACCCAATGCAATTAATAGGCAGCTGGTTTAAAACTAACATAAGGAAGTTCTTCTTCACACAACGCACAGTAAGCCTGTGGAACTCATTGCCAGGGGATGTTGTGAAGGCCAAGACTACAATATGGTTCAAAAAAGAGCCAGATAAGTTCATGGAGGATAGGTCCATCAATGGCTATTAGCCACGATGGGCAGGGATGGTGTCCCTAGCCTCTGTCTGCCAGAAGCTGGGAATGGGTGACAGTTCATTCCCTCTGGGGCACCCGGCATTGGCCACTGTCGGTAGACAGGACACTGGGCTGGATGGACCTTTGGCCTGACCCAGTGTGGCCGTTCTTATGTTCTTTAGTCTCTCACTGTCAGGTAGGTTTTCCAGACCTCAGATCATTTTTGTGTTGTTTTCTTTTTGTGGACATCTTTCCAATTTCACATCATCCTATTAAAGGATGGACAAAATATCCAGTAATGATCTCAATAACGCCGTACATGGAGGTATATTACATAGCTCATCATTCACTTGTTCAATTTTCAAACAAGCACCATTGCGTTTTCTCTCATGCTGCCACTCATGCTTGGGAGGAACTCCCGTAAACAGCCACAAAGTCACCTCATGCAAATCCCTTCTTACAATTTTCCTTTTCCTTTATGTCTATGGGCTGCTGGTGTGCTGAGACCATTCAATTCATTCTGACCAATATACAGTAGAACTTCAGAGTTACGAACCCCTCGGGAATGGAGCTTGTTTGTAACTCTCATAACTCTGAACAAAACGTTATGAGTTGTTCTTTCAGAAGTTTACAACTGAACATTGGCTTAATAGAGCTTTGAAATTTTACTGTGCAGAAGACAAATGCTGTTTTTAACCATCTTAATGCCAATGAAACAAGCACAGAAACAGTTTCCTTACCGTGTCAATTTTTTTTAAACTTTCCCTTTATTTTGTAGTACTTTATGTTTAACACAGTATGGTACTGTATTCGCTTTTCCATGTGCGTCTCTGCTGCTGCCTGATTGCATACTTCTGGTTCCAAAGGAGGTGTGTGGTTGACCGGTCAGTTCGTATCTTTGGTGTTTGTAACTCTGAGGTTCTACTGTAGTCTCATTGCTCCCTTGTGTTCCCATCTGTCTCTCTGTCGCCAGCTACTGTCTCTGACCCTGTTGCTTGGATTGCAAACCCTTTGGGCAGGGACTGGCTTTGTTCTGTGTGGGGGCCTATGAGGTGCTGCCACAATACATATTAATTAAAGGTACTGCCACCTCCCTGCTCCTATTCACGGTTCTCCGCTTATATCCATGGACTCAGCTAGCCCTTAGCTACAGCATCGCACTGGGGGCTCATGTTCAGCTGCTTTCCACATGAGCCTAAAGTCCTCCTCATAGTCGCTTGTCTCCAAAATAGCCTCCCATCCTCTAAGCGTGACCTGCATTCCTGGCTCTCAAGACCTACGACCTTCTGCTCTAAACTCCCTGCAGATGTTCAGTATCTTGCTGGGATTTGCTGGATCCTGTGATCAGTGAGGAAATGGGGTTCTGTGCTGGGGAAGGGGGAGCGGGGTCTGGGTCATTGGGAGGCAGGGCTGGGATTCTAGGTTGGGGCACGTCCTGTCCGACCCAGGTAAAATTCCCTTTTTGTCCAGTCTGCACGTCCAGTAGAAGCTGCCTCTCCCAGGTGCCTGGCACCTGCCTCTGCCCCTCATGCCAGGAACAAGCGGAGGCGGCAGGCTGGGGGATGAGAGGGGAACCAGGCTCTGTGAAGTGCAGAAGCAGGACCAGGAAGGTGTTGGCCTGCTGGTTGGGGGTGGAGCTGTGTTCTCTCAATTGGCTCTCAGGTGTGAACAGAAGTGTGGAGAGAAACGGGCTCCGGCTGGGAAGAGGAGCTGTAAACACGCTCCCTCCACTCAGTGCCCGGGAATATGTTCTCAGCCAGTTCAAATCCGCACGGCAGCAGCTCCTCCTGCAGCCAGTGAAATCTGAAATACTATCTCATACCCAGGACTACCATTGTACATCCCACTGCTGCATTCACCAGTCCAAACGCAACTCTGCCTGCCTGGCACCCTTGTCTTGTACACATTGCTGGGTTTTAAATTAGCAGAAGACAGACCTGGGTATCAATGTGGAATGAGGAGTGGAACCTCTGAAAAATGACCAGTGCTTATTGTGCTAAGATAGGCTTGTCTTACGGCTATCTCATTCTTGAGATAATAGTAAAACTCGCAGCGAGCTGGTAAATAACCCTAAAAATATCCTAATGCTGTTATATATTTTTACTTACTATTTGTGTTCCCGCAGGGTCTCGGAGCCCAGTCAGGGCCCCGCACAGACAGAACAAAGAGAGGGGCTCTGCCCCAAGGAGCTGACAATCTGAGTATAAGACAAGAGACACCAGATGGAGGAGCACGAAGAAATAACACTGGCCAGCCTGAGGCACCAGCAGCCTCACTGTTACCAAGCTGTTTGCCGGCATTGTGCCAAAGGAGACTTTGGAGTCAATCATTCGATGGTGTGGCCTCCTCTGGGCCGTTGCCCGCACTGGTGATCCCAGGTCTCACCGGATACCGCAGCACTGGGGAGGGGACAGAGGCGAACGAAGAGAATTACTGGAGACCTGAGGAATTCATTCGAGGCAGCGCAGGAAGTGGGCTCGGGCTGCCCAAGACCTTCTGTTATAAGATCGTGTTGTCAGTTGTTTATAACTTCGCCATGGTTCAGGCTGACATTTTCCATGCCAGGGGATTGCTTCAGGCTGAATTTTACTGGGATGTTTCATCTAAAAGGGACCAGCCATTTCCAAGAACACAATCTATTTCCCCCAACCTTGTAGGAAGTGGCTGAGCCGTTTGGAGCAGTGACTTGGAATGTGACGGGGAGGTGAGATAGTCGCCCGGGTCTCAGGGAGATGCCATTAGATGCATCTGTGAAAAATTGCCCAAATTTGAGCAAGTTATCACTCTCTGAAAAAAGATCTGTTTGCACATGCTCAGTAAAGACTTGGGAGTTTGGCAGCTAAAGTCTCTGATTATTCCATCTGATCTCAGGGGACCCCCCTGCCCCCGACAGCTCCAACATGTGACCGGCCTGTGCATGCGCCGTCCCACAGAGAGACTGAGCAAACTGCAGCTCAGGGCAGCCGTGGCTGAGTAGCACTTCTCCTGCAATTGCTCCTCCAAGCTGCAGAAAGCCACTGTGGTGCTGGGCCCAGGAACAGAGCAGGGAGCCTGTCCCCTGGGCACTCAATGTCCCCACTGAGCCAGCAGCTCAGGGCGTGCAGAGACGAGCTGATGGAGATGCAGGAGGCTAGGAGCAGAGGTAGGTTGGGAAGGGAGTAGGAGCAAGGAGGAGCCACGGGAGCAGAGAAGGGCAGACGTAGGCAGGAGGAGAGGACGGGGCAGGAGAGGAGCAGAGAAGGGCGGACGAAGGCAGCAGAGGACGGGGCAGGAGAGGAGCAGAGAAGGGCGGACGAAGGCAGCAGAGGACGGGGCAGGAGAGGAGCAGAGAAGGGCGAACGAAGGCAGCAGAGGACGGGGCAGGAGAGGAGCAGAGAAGGGCGGACGAAGGCAGCAGAGGACGGGGCAGGAGAGGAGCAGAGAAGGGCGGACGAAGGCAGCAGAGGACGGGGCAGGAGAGGAGCAGAGAAGGGCGGACGTAGGCAGGAGGAGAGGACGGGGCAGGAGAGGAGCAGAGAAGGGCGGACGAAGGCAGCAGAGGACGGGGCAGGAGAGGAGCAGAGAAGGGCGGACGAAGGCAGCAGAGGACGGGGCAGGAGAGGAGCAGAGAAGGGCGGACGAAGGCAGCAGAGGACGGGGCAGGAGAGGAGCAGAGAAGGGCGGACGAAGGCAGCAGAGGACGGGGCAGGAGAGGAGCAGAGAAGGGCGGACGTAGGCAGGAGGAGAGGACGGGGCAGGAGAGGAGCAGAGAAGGGCGGACGTAGGCAGGAGGAGAGGACGGGGCAGGAGAGGAGCAGAGAAGGGCGGACGTAGGCAGGAGGAGAGGACGGGGCAGGAGAGGAGCAGAGAAGGGCGGACGAAGGCAGCAGAGGACGGGGCAGGAGAGGAGCAGAGAAGGGCGGACGAAGGCAGCAGAGGACGGGGCAGGAGAGGAGCAGAGAAGGGCGGACGAAGGCAGCAGAGGACGGGGCAGGAGAGGAGCAGAGAAGGGCGGACGTAGGCAGCAGGGGACGGGGCAGGAGAGGAGCAGGGTGGGGGATAAGTGGAGCTGTGTGGGACCAGGGGTGCAGGAGCAGAAGGGGACAGAGAATTAACTTTATAAACACTACAGTTCTCTGCCCTACAGAACCTGGCATTTAACCTATTTTTTCTGTCTCTCAGCTTTCGTTTAGGGTCTGGTAAAAGGCTGAGAGGCCACGGGCAAAGTGTGAGTCTTCTACTCTTATCAGTTAATCTGTAGCTTGAGCAGCACGGGACTGTGTTGTGGATCTAAAGGTCTGAACCCCGCTGACCATCCACACAGGGTTAACACACTAACTGATGCACACAGGCTTCACACCTTTAGTTAATGGGCCTGCACTCTCCTTAGTCCCCATGTAGACAGCGAGCTGGTGCTCGCCTGCTGAAAAGCCTCCCCTGCTTCTCCTGCTTCCCTGCCACCTGGCCCTAAGCCCCTCCCATTCCCAGCTCACCAGGCCCCACCCCATCGGAGTCCACCCTAAACACTTGTATTACTTTGCTTGTTGCAGTCGAGTTCCTCCCCTCCTCCCCCCGGGCACCCTGCATGCGCCATCCTGTCTCTCTGGGGTCCAGCTGGCACTGCCAGGTCTCTGGGTGAGGAACTGACTCGTTCCGGGTCTTGTCAGCACTGAACTAATAATGCCTTTCCCCAGCGAACTTGACATTGAAGAATGTGATGAGCTACCAGAGGCTGCACATCCTGGGAACGCCGGCAGCTCGAGCCGATTGGGCATTTTTTGACAAAATGGTTTTTCATTGAAAAGTAACAGTTTATGAAAACCAAATGTTTTTCTGGAAATGTACTGGTTCCAAAGAAACGTTTGTCAGGAAGGTTGTTTGGTCCAGGACGCACTTTGTGATTGAAACGAGAAAGAGAGAGAGACCCCAGACTAGCCAGTTGGGTAGAGAATTGTTCTCTCTCTCCGGCCTAATGAATATGTAATTATTGATACCAAATGGAAGAGCTCCAGCAGGAGGCTGAGAGGGAGAGAAAGACACTGACTCTACAGCCCTGTGCTCATTGCCGGGGATCGCTATGTGCTAGTTCCTTACCCGGAGGCCTGGCACTCACCTGGGAGATGGGAGACCCCGGTTCACGGCCCAAATCATCCTGATTCGGAGACGGGAAATGTTCCAAAGCCAGGACTCGTCTCCCACATCCCCGGTGAGTGACCTCGCTGCTGGGCAGTCTGAGGTGCACCTCTGTCCCCTCCCTCCACTTCTGAAAGGTCTCCGGTTCATTCCAATGCAGAATCACCAGGACTTTCAAAGCCTCACCATTTTTTTGCAACACAGAATTCTTGTTTCCAGCCAGTCCTACTCACCCGCCATTACGCCCCCTTCCGGCCAGGCAGCTGACCCTCCTCCCAGGGTGCGGCTCTGCCCATCCTCAGAGCAGGGCTGCCTCCCCACCCCCCCTCCTTCCTCCACCTGCAGGCAGGCGCCTTTAAAGTGGTTGTGTTCCCAGACATGAAGGGGGGGCCTCAACTCCCCTCACCTGTGGCCCAACAGTTCCGCGAGCTGAGCTCCGCAGGGCAGTGGCTCCCTCTCTGGAGACGCACTGGCAGTGGGAGCCCCTGCAGAGCCCAGCCCCGGCACTGAGCAGCACCACCAGGCTGGCTGGGCGGCTGCGCGTGGCACTGTCATTTCGGAAGCTGAGATGATTCAAGGCTCCCTTGGCTGGCAGTGAAGGGGAATGAGGTGACAAGGACACACTGGAGCAGATTTGAGAGGTAGCTGTGGACGGTGGAGAACTCAGAACTTTCTCAAATTCCCTGTGGTCTGACGGCTCCCAGGCTTCCCTAGAGGGCATGGTCTGGGGTATGTCTGAGCAAAACAGGTCAGCTAGTTTTCAGTTTCAAACCAAAAGTGAAAAAAACCAACCCCTTTTCTAACCTGCTCCAGTCCCAGGGGTGGGGATTTGCTTGCCAGGCCAGTTTGCCTTGCTCAGCGTAACCCTGTAGATCAGGCCTGCACAACATGCGGCCCGCATGGGCTCGCTGTGCGGCCCGTGGGCGGTGAGTGGGCAAGTGGCAGGTGAAGGAGGTGAGCGGGCGGGCAGTGATGGGGGGTGAGTAGGCGAGCTGGGGGGGCGGGAGGCTGAGGAGGAGAGCGGGCAGGCAGTGATGGGGGTGAGAAGGCGAGCTGGGGGGGCGGGAGGCTGAGGAGGAGAGCGGGCGGGCAGTGATGGGGGGTGAGTAGGCGAGCTGGGGGGGCGGGAGGCTGAGGAGGAGAGCGGGCGGGCAGTGAAGGGGGGTGAGTAGGCGAGCTGGGGGGGCGGGAGGCTGAGGAGGTGAGCGGGCGGGCAGTGATGGGGGGTGAGTAGGCGAGCTGGGGGGGGCGGGAGGCTGAGGAGGAGAGCGGGCGGGCAGTGATGGGGGGTGAGTAGGCGAGCTGGGGGGGCGGGAGGCTGAGGAGGAGAGCGGCGGGCAGTGATGGGGGGTGAGTAGGCGAGCTGGGGGGGCGGGAGGCTGAGGAGGAGAGCGGGCGGGCAGTGATGGGGGGTGAGTAGGCGAGCTGGGGGGGCGGAGGCTGAGGAGGAGAGCGGCGGGCAGTGATGGGGGGTGAGTAGGCGAGCTGGGGGGGCGGGAGGCTGAGGAGGAGAGCGGGCGGGCAGTGATGGGGGGTGAGTAGGCGAGCTGGGGGGGCGGGAGGCTGAGGAGGAGAGCGGGCGGGCAGTGATGGGGGGTGAGTAGGCGAGCTGGGGGGGCGGGAGGCTGAGGAGGAGAGCGGGCAGGCAGTGATGGGGGGTGAGTAGGCGAGCTGGGGGGGCGGGAGGCTGAGGAGGAGAGCGGGCGGGCAGTGAAGGAGGGTGAGTAGGCGAGCTGGGGGGGCGGGAGGCTGAGGAGGAGAGCGGGCGGGCAGTGATGGGGGGTGAGTAGGCGAGCTGGGGGGGCGGGAGGCTGAGGAGGTGAGCGGGCAGGCAGTGATGGGGGGTGAGTAGGCGAGCTGGGGGGGCGGGAGGCTGAGGAGGAGAGCGGGCGGGCAGTGGCACAGGAGGTGGCTGAGGCGAGTGGGCAGGCAGTGGCGGGGGGGCAGGTGAGCCAGCAGCGGCGGGGGCCTGAGGAGGCGAGCTGCGAGTCGGTGGGGGGGCGGGGGCCTGAGGAGGCGAGCTGCGAGTCGGTGGGGGGGGTGGGGGCCTGAGGAGGCGAGCTGCGAGTCGGTGGGGGGGTGGGGGGGCTGAGGAGGCGAGCTGCGAGTCGGTGGGGGGGGGCCTGAGGAGGCGAGCTGCGAGTTGGTGGGTGGGGGGGGCCTGAGGAGGCGAGCTGCGAGTCGGTGGGGGGGGTGGGGGGGAATGAGGAGGCGAGCTGCGAGTCGGTGGGGGGGGTGGGGGGGACTGAGGAGGCGAGCTGCGAGTCGGTGGGGGGGGGGGGCCTGAGGAGGCGAGCTGCGAGTCGGTGGGGGGGTGGGGGGGCTGAGGAGGCGAGCTGCGAGTCGGTGGGGGGGGGGGCCTGAGGAGGCGAGCTGCGAGTCGGTGGGGGGTGGGGGGTGAGGAGGCGAGCTGCGAGTCGGGGTGGGCGGGGGCCTGAGGAGGCGAGCTGCGAGTCGGTGGGGGGGCCTGAGGAGGCGAGCTGCGAGTCGGTGGGGGGGGGGGGGCCTGAGGAGGCGAGCTGCGAGTCGGTGGGGGGGTGAGGAGGCGAGCTGCGAGTCGGTGGGGGGGGGCGGGGGCCTGAGGAGGCGACCTGAGATTCGGGGTGGGGGGGCGGGGGCCTGAGGAGGCGAGCTGCGAGTCGGTGGGGGGGGTGGGGGCCTGAGGAGGCGAGCTGCGAGTCGGTGGGGGGGTGGGGGGCCTGAGGAGGCGAGCTGCGAGTCGGGGGGGGGGGGTAGGGGCCGGAGGAGGCGAGCTGCGAGTCGGTGGGGGGGGGCTGAGGAGGCGAGCTGCGAGGCGGTGGGGGGGGGGGGGGGCGGGGGCCTGAGGAGGCGAGCTGCGAGTCG